>NC_133534.1:213671961-214029456 GCF_048544455.1 Silene latifolia | reverse complement strand
GCCTAAGTTTGATGACCAACTTGGAAATTTTATGAAAATTGTGAAGAATTTGGAAGTCTCGATTCCTTTTACGGAATTAATCAATCACGTGCCGGCCTATGCAAAGTACATGAAGGACATCCTTACGAAAAAGAAGTCGATCCGGAAGCTTGAAACTATCGCCTTCACTAAGGTGAGTAGTGCAATCCTTCAAGGGAGTTCACCTCCGAAACTTAAAGACCAGGGAAGCTTCTCAATACCATGTACCATTGGCGACACCACGATCAACAAGGCTTTGTGTCATCTAGGAGCAAGCGTGAGTGTTATGCCGTATTCGGTTAGTAAAAGGCTAGGGATGGGAGAGCTTAAATGTACCAACATCACACTTAAAATGGCCGATAGATCGACGAAGACACCGTTAGGGATATGGGAAGATGTTCCCGTGAGAGTTGGGAAAATTTTCATCCCGGTGGACTTTGTCATCGTTGACAGGGAAGAAGACTCCAATATTCCGATCATTCTAGGTAGAACTTTCTTGCACACCGCGGGTGCGGTGATAGATGTGAAGCACGGAGAGCTCAGTCTAGAAGTGGGGACGAGAGCATAACTTTCAATCTTGACAAGACCATGAGAGCTCCCCGTTTGCATGAACCATGCTTTATGGTTGATCACTATAGCCGGAAGGATGATAGGAAGAAGTCGGAATTCCATTGGAAAAAGAAACTTGATGATGCTCCATCAAAAGAGCAAGAGAATAGCAACAAATAGAGCTTGAAAAGCTCACCCATGACAAGTGAAGAAGATGGCCTCATTGGCCAAAACAAGAAAGAAGGAGAATTGTCTTTATCAACTCAAGAGATTTTTAATGATCAAGTAGACGAAGTTTGCGGCCTTTGGGATGATGAGTTCGAAGGGATATTCAATCCCTACATTGGTAATGCTATGAACCAAGACCATCATGGAGAACAACATGTGCAAAGATCTATTGAGGACCTCTATCATGACAATGAACAAGCTTTCGACTACTTCTTAAAGGTGTTGAGTAACATCAACAACACCTTGAACATGCCCCCTTGACATCCAACATTGGATGAGAGTTTGGTGGAGTCCTCCCTAAATCACCATTTGTAAATATTCTAACTCCCTAACTTGCATTTCAATTTTTACATTGCATTTTTGTCATTTTTGGATTTATATTTTTTTTGCCTTGATCAAGATATTCATCATTTTGAGAGAAGTGAGGGAGGGACTTATGATTTTATTGATGTGTAGTGCTTTGACTTAGTGTGGGCATAGCAATTGCCTAGGCTATTCATGCCTTCGTAGTGCCCCTACAATGAAGAACACGAGAATTGAAGAATGAAAATGATACGGGTTAAGCAGTACCCACGGATGGACCTGAATCCGTGTGGACAAGGAAGAATCCGAGCGTCTCAAAGGAGAATCCGCTCGTCTTGAGGAACCCGAGCGTCCTATATCACCAGACGCCCTGTCTGGCTGACCCTGTGAAATTCAAAAAAATGGTCTGTCACAGAATCCGAGCGTCCCAGTGAAGATTCCGCTCGTCTGATACAAGACGCTCGTCCTACAGCAAAGACGCTCGTCTTTCTGCTGTTGGATTTTAAAGTATCACCCTGTAACAGAATCCGAGCGTCTTCCAAAGAATCCGCTCGTCTCATATTGAAGAATCCGCCCGTCACTGCACAAAGACGCTCGTCCTGTAGCGTCATTTCCTGAAGCAAAACGTGCAGAATCCGAGCGTCCCAGTCCTGAATACGCTCGTCCCTACTGGTATTTCAAATTTAACGGGTCTCTTAAAACCCTTATTCCCTTATTCATTTTCATTTCTTCTACATTCAAACACTACCCAAAACCCAAAAACCCTCATCCTCTACATCAACAAAACCAAAATTCCTCAACCAAATTCAACAAAATCAAATCCAAACTTCCCCACAACAAAAATTAATCACTCCTTTTACAACAACAATTGATTCAAGCACCAAAATCTTCAACCTTTGAGTCGATTTTTAATATACAAAGCAACATTCTTTCATCTTAAATCGATTTGGGCATAACTAAAAATTGAAGATTTCAATCTCTCTTTGGTGTAATCAACAATGGCAAGAACTAAAGGAGGCAACAAGGCACCCCCAAAGAAGACACTTTCAAAAAGGCAACAAACTCTTCAAGCAAAACAATTGTCAAAGGCATTGGTAGTCCATGAGGCAAGGTTGGAGGTTCAACATGGTCCCCCTATGGAAGCTACAACATCAACAACTCCGGTCATTGAGCAATTATCTAATTATCCGGAGGTAATTTTCACTTCCGACTCTCATAGGGATAAATTTGTAATCTTTGCTAAGAAGACCATTATGCCTACAAAATTTATTTGTGAAGATGCTTTGACAAAATTGGGTGTTCTTGAACAAACTAAAGCCTTCTTTGAGGCTATAGGATTGGGTAAATTGTTTACCATGAAAGAATTGACATACCCCTCCCTCACATTGGAATTTGTGAGTTCCTTGAAAGTAACAAGGGTGGAAACTAGAACCCACATCGAGTTTTGTCTTGCAAATGTCAATAGACGCATCACTTTTGGTGAATTGAGTAAGATTTTAGGCCTTAGTGATACCCCGTACTATGAAAAGTTCCCCGACAAGTATGACCCCGCTCCTCTTTGGGAGGCAATTTCCAGAAAGAAATTTGAGCGCTTTCATGATTGTCGTGCTCTATTAGTCCACCATCCGGGCATTAGAGTGTGGCATAAGGTCATTGGGAATACTTTGATAGCAAGAAATGGCACTAATCATCTTACTAAGCTCGATTTTGTTCTTCTTGAGTCGGCCTTGAACATAGGAAGGGAATATACTAAGCCATACAATGCTCTAAGACTTTTGGTTGAACGATGGCTTAATGTCGATTGTGGTAAAGAGGGAACCGCTTTTATTGTGAATGGAGGACTAGTTACCTATTTGACCAAGCACTTTAACCCAAATTTCAACAACGACAAAACTTATGTGGCGGTTAAAGGAGGTCATCTCATTGATATGGACACCATGATTCACAAGTTTAAGTGGGTCAAGCATGCTCCTCTTGACACCAAATATGGGTGGTTAACCAATGACGCTAGATCCTTCACTTTGCCTTCAAAGATTTGCCGATTAAGTGTTCACCGACCAAACTACCTTCTTCCACTCTCCGAGGAGACCGAGTATATTATTCGACAACAAAGAGGCGAGATTGACGAGCCCTCCTCCTCCATTGTCACACCACCCTACCCATTTGAGTATCACGAGTTCAAACCCAAGGATGTCGAGGTACGAAATGATTACATGTCTCTACTCATGAGGGAAATGCACAAGCTAGCTTACAATGATAGAGTGGATGCTTACAAGGCCCAATATCCGCCCCTTCTAAATCTAGCTAGGCAAGGACTTCTTGATCCATCATGTCCTTTGCCTAGTTGGGCGGATAGGGAAGTTTTCTTTCCTAGCACCTCTAGTGGTGGAAGACCGGGTGAAGAGGAGAATGTTGATGAGGGTGTTGATGAAGAAGGTGAAGAACAAGAGGTTCAAGAGAATGTTCAAGAAGAAGAAGCTCAAGGAGAGGAAGAAGAAAGTGAGGAAGAGCAAGGAAGTGAAAGCGGGAGTGGAGATGATTCCACTTCTATGGAGGAAGTTGATGATAATGATGATATGATGGAGGATTAGCAAACCTTGGAGGCTCCTACAGTCTTTCACCCCCTCTTATGGTTTGTCTACTTCTTTTATTTTCTTTATTGTATTTTGATCATTTGTATGAGGAGTCCTAGCAACATAGAGGACTAACACCTTGGCTTCATTAAGGTGTCATTTTTATTGTTCCCACATGTAAAATCCAAAATAACAATTTGTAGCTTCATGCATTGCATTCCATGTGCATGAACTACCCCGAAATTCAAGACGTTAGAAATAATGTCTATTTTGGTTTGGGTAAGTCCATGCATACGCATCGGGAGGTAATCTAAATTACGCTCTCCGCCATAACAAAAACCCATGCATCATGTAGTGTAGCTTAGTATAGTTTGCATTTAGTATAGAAATCAGGCATCATGCTTGCATAATTTTCTATCGTATTGGCCATTGAGGACAATGCCCATACTAGTGTGGGGATGGGAAATTCTAACTTGACTTTTATTTAAAAATCCAAAAAAATCAAAAATTTCGAAAAATCCAAAAAAAATTGAAAAATTGAAAAAATCAAAAACATGTTCATTTCCTTTATTGTGTAGTCTTGTATATATTGTTTTGTATATATTGTGTTTGTTCATCCTTGTTCACATTGATCGACTACGCCACATCCGAGACATGAGGATATTGAAGACCGCATGGTATGATCTTTCCAATCTCCTTTTTCCTCTTTATGTTAATGACTATGTGGCTTTATTTTGATTGATGCGGTAAAAACAATGTGAATTTAGGATTGTGTTTAGATTATTTGGCATATTAGTTGGTAGAATCATATGCATTAGGATGTATAAATGTTAGTTGCATCATGGCATGTAGTTGCATGTTAGAAAAATTTTGTGAAACCGTCTACTTGGGAAGCTTGACAAGTGTATATAGGCCCTAGTATATGCTTTTTCTTCTTAAGACTTTGCGTGTTAGAATACTTGTAAAACACCCTAGGATGTGTCATGCTAGTACCCTATGACCCATGGATTAAGTCCTAGTCAAGATTACCTTATGGTGTGATAACTCTATGGCTACCGTTTATTCCAAGGTGACCCTTGAAACCATGCAACCATCATTCATCCATGTTCTACCATACATTTTGTCATCAAAGGGAATGGGCACAAAAATAAATTGTTCAAAATTTGAGTTCAAGAAATGAAAAGAAAAGAAAAGAAAAAGTTTGCAAATTGCATCAAAAGAAAAGAGGAGTAGCAAAAATAAAACTCTCTATTCTTCAAATATAAGGCACACTCGTTACTAATTGGGGTGACTTTGAAAATGTTCAAAACAAAATGCAAAAGTTGAAAGTTGTCAAGTATTGAAATGCCAAAAATCAAAAGAAATGGCAAAGAAAGTGTTCTCAAAGTGTTATATGCCACAAGAAATTGGGGGGGGAAAACAACAACAAAAGCAAACTCCCAAATGAAACTAAAATACTATCGATCCCTTTATCCATCGTATCCATTTTTGTGCATGGTAGAGAGGGGACGACCCTTCTTCTTGTCTAGGCAAGAAGGGGAATTCCGCGATCCTCCAGTGTTTCTAACACCATAGGGAGTCTACTCTTAACAAAAGCATTTAACGATTGAGGACAAAGGTACCCTATCTTGACACAACTTGGAGGTGATTTATTGGTATCCTTCTAGGCTTAGTAGTTTGAAGAAATTGCATCTATGGAGGAGTGTGTACCCTTGAATTGCTTCCCCTTTAGATAATTTCTGCCACTTAGATGAGGAAAGTGGATATTCTTTTGTAGATGCATCCATTACTTGATTTTGTGTGCTTTAATTATTGGATGTGTCGCCATTTTGGCAAGACCCACATTGCCTTGCAAGAAGGCATCCTACCTCATGGTTGTCTTGTTGTGAGTTGAAGGGGCGGAGTGAGACCCGCTAATTGTCTCATATCGGCTATGCTATTAGGTTAGTTTAATAACGGTCCTAGTTTTGTCACCTCTTTACTCGGGACAAGTAAAGGTTCGGTTTAGGGATATTTGATGTGACCATTATTTGAGCATATTTAGTCCCCGAATTAGCCTCGTTCCAATGCTTTTTAGTGCATATTTGGGTCATTTACTATCTTTAGTCCTTTGTTTTGCATATTCTTTGAGGTTTTGTTTCCTTGGTAGGAGAGGAGTGCAAACCTTACATTTTCATGGCAAAATAGAGCTAAATTGATCGAATCTAATGACCAAGCATCAAAGAGAAGACAAGACTAGAAGGCCTTTGTATATATTATAGTAGATGGGCAATGATGAAGAAATCCTTGCATCCCCGACTAAATCCCGAAGGATTATTGGAAGAAGAAAAGAAGAAAAGAAAGTTGTGACGAAATCCACCCGTCCAACTAGGCAAGACGCCCGTCCAAGACGTGAGGAATCCGAGCGTCTTTGCCATCAAGACGCCCGTCCAACCATGCCACAATCCGCTCGTCCAGCCATGAAGATGCCCGTCCAGAAACACAGAAATCCGCCCGTCCCGACACCTTGGACGCCCGGATTCTCTTACTGGCCCACACGACCTTTTCTTCCCTCCATGAAAGATGCGTATATTTATGAAAGACCGGCAAAAAGAAGACTCACATCTTTTCTGAGAGGAGCGATTCCTCAAGGACTTAATCGTCATTTAAGCCCTTAGTAAACCCTAATTTGTGTACCTAATCCCCACTATAAATACTCCATTAGTCTAATTAGATCAATCATGTTCTTCTTATCAATCCTTAGTATAGTTTATATCATTCTAATCTCTTCTTAATCTTGTAATCAACTTCTAATCAAGTCTTAATACAAATCTCATTTCCTTAATCTCTCTTTTGTTCATCTTTTGTTTTAGGTAATTGAAGATTATTTGGGTTATTATTGAGAGATTGATAAGCTTCCAATCATTCATCAAGTACTTCTATTATTCTTTGCTTTATTTTGGAATCATTAGTAGGTATAATCCTTTTAATCCCTTTTTAATTATTGTTAATCATCTTCATTTATTCATCATGATTTGCTTTGTTAATGTGATTGACAACCTTGTTAAGATGTTAAACTTGATGATGAGTGAGTAGTTTCCTTAACTAGGGTTAATGGGTAATTAGGGGAAACCAACATGGGGGATGATTCATGCTTAATTTAATATGTTTTCATAACTTATTTGCTTGCTTGTTGTGATCTCAACTTATGCACATGTTATGTTTGATGAAATGCGAACCTATGAATCCTTGCATTTTTTACCCATCACTTACCTTTTCCATGAGACTTGTAAGACATAAACCAACTCGAGTCTCATTAGACCATGCATATAGTTGAGTAGGGAGGATTAAGTCGACTTGTAGGTGTTGTACAATCTAATCGATTCGGCTCCGGGACCAAAACCTTCCTAGGATTGCAAGATATAAACCAACTCGATCCATCACAACAATAATTGCTTGCTTATAATTTGAGAATATGTTTGTATGATCAATTCCCATGAATCCCCTATGACCCCATGACACCCTAGTGCTTTTAACCAATTGTTTACATCTCTTTTTAATCATCTTGCTTGTTTACTTTTATTGCTATTTTGTTTAGTGATCTTCTCATCTCAACCCCAAATCGTGACACCCCTAGACACCGCTACTTGCAATCGAAAATCCTACATCAATACTCGTCCCTTGGGATCCGACCTTTACTTGCCTCTTTACTAATAGTAGAGTTGTTTGTGAAGTTATAAATATTGTTTTGGTCTAGGTGCTCTTAACGACAAGTAACCGAAAACTAAATCTCTAAGTGAGTCCGACCAACTGTCATCATATAACTTGTGATAAAATACTTGGTGGAAGGGTCTACCTATAGTCCCTTTATGAACCACCTTATCACAATGTACTCAGACTCCATTTGTAGAATTTGCAATGGTTGATTCTAAAAGATTTTTCTAGTCACTTACTCCCGAGTCAATAAAATTAGCCTAGGATTTCGATAAATCCTTATAGGTTTGGAAATTAGAGTTTGTGTAACTCTTCAACACACAACTTAGTATGTTATCCAAACACAAGAACGGATCCTCATTCCTTCTCAGGAATTTATAATGGATGTTCTTGAAGGCTTTTAAATGACTTTTATATGGAAAAACTTGTCATTGACTCATTTTGCTCTAAGCATATGATTCATCATGGCATGTGCATATATTGGCATACATGATCGTTCTAATGGCGGAAACATTAGCAATCGATTCCATGTGATCAACAACTCATGGGGTTCAGTGAATGACTATGACTCTCTCATAGTAATTCCACTTTCATCAAAATGAATAACCCCCTCAACCTATGTTGATATTAAACAGATAAAGAATCTTATCATCATAAGATACTTATCCCAGTGCCAATTTAAATTTCCCTATATCATAATAGATTTGGAATTTTAGAATGCATTATGTTTTCTTTCATCGAGAATTGAAAACAAAAACACTCCTTCATTGATGGTAGTGTTAGCATGTCATCCTCAATGACAGTAATATGAAAGACAATTTCTCCCACTGATCTTCACGTCTAAACATGACAATATTGACTCCCACTTAAATCCATGTATACTTATGGCTTCTCGGTAACTCGAGTGAAACCATTTTCTTATCACATAATTGAAATGATCACTGCAATTTTAAGTGTCAATTAAAATCTCGTGCTTATGTCACACATACACTCTTTTCTAAATACCTATTTAGAAATTGGTCTTAGCTTGCTTATACATACTATAAGGTGTAGCAATGATGATATGGATCTTAGCTTGGTTACATTTTAACTTAGCTTTCTAGACAACTTTATTGTCTATCCATGCAACTCTTATGCATAGACTTCACATTGGTTCATTAGGTCTTATGTAAACTGAATTGAAATTAGTTGATTCAACCACTTCATTATCCTTTTGAAGAGCACTTTCTTTTGGTCTCCTTACTAGTCTCGAGTTTGACCTAAAAAGCTTTCTTTTGGTCTCCTCACTAGTCTCGAGTTTGACCTAAGAAGGTTTCTTTTGGTCTCCTCACTAGTCTCGAGTTTGACCTAAGAAGCCCTCTTTTGGTCTCCTCACCAGTCTCGAGTTTGATGCTAATTTTCTCCCACTCTATCTTTTGAAAAATACATCTATTTTTCTCGAAAGATAGCTATATAAGCAACAAACAATTTGATACTTAAACTTGTGAATAAGGAAAATATAGCACATTATGACCTTAATAGATGACACTCTTTTAATGACATTGTAATCTAGTAGTAAGATAGACTAGCCTTTATAATATAAAGGATTGGATTCATATCCATGTCTTATACAATTTTAGGGTCTTAAGCCCTCCCATAGCTCATATGGAGTCTTATAAGTGGTTATGAGTGGCGTTTTCAATTGGTTTTTAAAATTCCCTATCTTGAGTTCAATTAACTCTATTTGACTTTACAATCATTCTTTCTTATGTCAAATAAGATGTGATATTTAGTCATAAAAGCATAAGAGGGAATCACTTTCATGGCTTATGAACTAATTACAATGATCCAATCGTTGTAATTCTTTTACGATCAATTTAAGTGAAATCAATTATATGTTTTTGATGTAAAACGTGTATAATGACAAGTTTTTAGAACAAGGAAATTCCTTAAACCGAATGACTTGGGTTGAAAGCCAAGACATTAAAATTTATACAACCATTATTTGCAAAATGGAAATAAAACAAACTTCCATGTCCAACACGGAAATCAAAACGAGTTCTAAAACAACACGTCAAAATACAATAATACTAAGAAGACAATACAAAATAAAAGCCAAGCTTCCATTGGTCTTCTACTATTGGCGGCTACCCTAACATCCCTTGTTGAAGATCTTCCTTAAGCTTGCTTCTCCTTGCCTTTGTCTTTGCTCACATGCCCTAAATTACATTTAAAGGGGGTGAATCACAACTTGTATCTAAATATCAAAGTTGGGATTTATATCAATAACACAATAGATTAGAAAATTTATTACGTACTGGAGTCACACGTCTAGTTTTAACATCTCCTAGATACTTCGGGCAATTACGTTTCCAATGGCCCGTACAACAAAAATAGTGGCACTTATCCTCGGAAGAAGCACCCTTTTTGGGCTTAGAAGAGCTATTCCCAATAGCTTTCCCTTTGCCCTTGTTGGGAGTGGGTTTCTTACCCTTTCTAGCGCTTTTCTTGAATTTCCCTTTGCTCTTATTATTAATATTGAGCACATCCTGGTCGTACTTACATTGAGATCCATGTCTCTCTCGGCTTGTACAAGCAAGTTGTGAAATTCATGGAGAGAGGTTTTCATGTTTTGCATTTTGTAGTTTACCCTAAACTGTACATATGCTTTGATGCGATTCAAGGAATGGAGAACTCGGTCAATAACGAGTTGTTCGGTAATTTCAACCTTTTGCAATTTGAGCATCTCAACATGCTCAATCAATTTGAGCATATGAGGGCTAACCTTTTGACCCTCTTTGATATTGAGCTCAAAGAATGCGGAGGCCGCCTCATATTGGATGATCCTAGGAGCTTGTAAAAACATGGTCACAAGCTTGGTGTAGATCTCATAGGCGGGGCCTATCTTAATAGCACTCCTTTGGTGATCGGCATCCATAGAGAAGATCAAGACATTCTTGATCACGGCCGATTATTTTAGGTAAGCCTCATAGGCCTCTCTAACCGCGGCGGTTGACCTAGTAGTAGGTATAGCGGGAGCGGCTTCGGTAAGGTAACGAAGCTTGTCGTCACCTTCCACGGCCAAGCGGAGTTGCGCATACCAATCGGCAAAGTTAGTCCCATTCTTTTCAAGTTTACATCGATCCATAAAGGATCGGAGCCAAGAAGCATTAGTGAGTGGTGGAGCGGTTCCACTTATGGAAGCGGATGAAATCGGAGTTGCCATTGTAAATGAATCAAATTGACTACAAAAAGGAATTGAAGGAAACAATTAACATTTATCATTTTACTTGTAAATATATTTAACAAGGTTTAAAAATTATGCATTTATATAATGACCTCGCACCTAAATTATATAAATGATTCTGAGATCCATCTTTACACAAACATGGGCACGGGAAACTGATACATCCCATACTTGCATAAATTTGGTGAATTAACTCTTTAATTGATTCTACTATAGAATTCTCGGTCGATGTATTTCATAATTCATCTCTAGCCCCGGAACATAAGACTAGTCTTTATATCCCGTTGAGTCCAACCAAATTTTGCGTGTAATAACGTTTTATTACCCCACTTACCCAATGATAAATGAAAGTACCACGGGAAACCGAATCTACCCCAAATGTCAAAGGGATTCATGAGTCCTACTATTTGGTAAGGCTAATCTCAATTTTAAATATGTGTGAGGTCTTGTCGATTTATTATCTATCATATTTAAGTGAACTAAATCGACGAATACTCAATAATTATAATTGACAATAGTCGATAAGACGATAAAATATGCATGTGAAGTTATGGCGATTTGGCAATGCATGCAAACATATAAAGCAAGCAAAAAAAGAAAAAAAAGAATGTCCTAGTATGGCCTTTCCTAAAATAGAAAATCTTATATTCTATTACATATTCGGAAACCAACTCCTTTGGTCCCTTGATTCTTCACGTGACACGCTTCCCAAGGATAGATACCGTCTTGATCGGAACTCCTTTCCGAATAGCACCGTCTTTAGGAAACTCCGGAATTACAAATAATTAAATAATAAAAATGTACATTGTACTTCCTATTATACATTTGTAAAATAAAATCTAATAAAATAAAAAAAAATAAAAGTGATACGAAATCACAATAAATTACAACCGAATCAATATTCCCTTACATTACGTGTAATATCGATTAAAACTAACGCTATACTAAGATAAAATTACATAATTCAAAATTATATAAAAGAAATATGACATTCATCAATAAAAATGCAGCATTATAATATGTATATAACATGCCAAGTTATGTGCCAAATCGCCCTATTTAAACTTATATCATATGCTAACATGCTAAAAACTTGATAAAACCACATATTATATCATAACTAAGCATATAATACTACGCATCCTTTCGTACGATCTACGAGATCATTATATCACGTTATTAAATGCCACTTTGTAAACATCCAACATGTTATCACTCCAACCACAAGTCTACATATATCATTAACCTTTCTTTCACATTCTCAACTTTCTACTTCAAAAATCCAAAAATTACACACACTTCATCACATTCTTACACAAGCTAACCAAACAACACATACGACCTTGACATACCCCCCCCCCCCATGTGACCGGTCCAAAACTGTAGGGCAAGTTCGCGACTTTAGGACGTCTCCCAAGCCTTTGCATTAGCTCCTACAACTTTTACCCCGGGTTCATTTTAATTGACTCCCTATGTTCATTAGGTTCATTGGTTACAGGTTTCAGGATCGTCTCTCTGATACCATTTGTAACACCCCCATAATCCAAGTGCCTTACCAGGACCACTCAGGTATGAAGACATTACCATCTCGGTTACCCGAGGCAATGATAATCAAATAAACAATGAAGAAACAACGTTTAAATATAAATACTTAGCGAAGAGTTACAATTCTCAAAACCAAACCAAAAGTGTAAAACATGTTCTCAAACTGACTGTTCTAACTGAAATGTAAATAACTAATAAGCTACAAATGGAAGACTCCTATCATCATGTCCCGGCAATCCCAAATATCCCAAGACTCATCTCAATACCTGCTCAATATCTGCTCACCATCCCCGAATGGATCACCGCAGTTTACAAAACAACACCGGGTCGCACTAATCACACAATTCAATATATATTAACAATAAGATAAACAGACAGCTTAACTGTCACACACACACAATCACGCCAAATCCAATCATCTCAATCACTGACTGTCCACTGGACCAGCCCTTCCAGTGGGGGACCGCAGCGGTACCCACCAAATCCCCGCTCCACATAGTGAGCGATAACCCTGTCCATTAATGTGCACATCCCTTCTATGGCGGGTTCCACAGAAGGCGAAACTAGGGCGTGAAGCGACTCCCGCAAGTGACCTCACTCAGCCGAGGCCACGCCTCGCGAACCATAGACAACGATCACAATCACAATCACAATACAATTACTATATCAAACAATCAATCTCAACACATCAACAATCATCCCATTATGGGACTAATACTGAGTAGGAAATCCTACCTGGAAAGCACACTGTCAGACGGTCTCTACTGCTGTATCAAAAAGATTCCTCTATGAACCCTCCTCCTATCATACGACATATAAACGCTACCAAATCACATACTACACATAAACCCCCAAATCCCTAAATTAGGGTTTAACCAAAATAAAGGAAAGACAATAAAAAGGGTACATAGATCTTACCCTCGACGCAAGGAACTCAACGGTATAATCAACGATGAGAACCGACCTCCCAAACTCCAGGAATTGCTAACAATGCGATTAAGATGGTGAACTTGCTTGCTTTCTCTCTTAAACAGTAATTTAGGTTTTGCAAAAGTGATTTAGAATAATGACGACGAAGGTTATATATCTTAATCGCATAATTAACAAAACCCGAGAAAACTCCCCGTAAAACCGGCTACTCGATCGAGTACCCAAGGTACTCGATTGAGTACCCCCTTACTCGATCGAGTATCCTAGTTACTCGATCGAGTACCCAACAGGTCAGAAACTTTTCTAAAACGCAACTTACCCTTACTCGACAGAGTAAGGCCTACTCGATAGAGTACCCAAAGACTCATAAATACGAAGTATTACAGTTAACTCCTGAAATGACCTCGAACGCGTGATAAAAAAACCAGGAGAAAAAGAAAAAGGGACCGGTACGACCACCCGAACGGCTCAAATTGAAGTATATAATACACGGTTTTTCGGGATTCCAGGGTACCGGAACAAAATTCTCCGAAAATCGCGTAAAACGTTCCTCGGATCAGATAAAGCGGCCAAGCAAAATTTGAGTAGCAACGGAAGACATTTGGGGGTGCCGGTATGCCATAAACCAGCATTCGTCAAACCTCGGATAATCGTGAAAAATGTATTAATACTCGTTATCCGAGGCTGACATCGAATAGGTTAACTCCTGAAATAATCTCGGGCCCGTGATTAAAAAACCGGTAGAAAAAAGAAACAGGGTCCGGTACGCCCTCCCGAACGGCTCAAATTGAAGTGTATAATACACGGTTTTTCGGGATTCCAGGGTACCGGAACAAAATTCTCCGAAAATCGCGTAAAACGTTCCTCGGCTCAATAAAGCGGTCACGCAAAATTTGAGTAGCAACGAAAGACATTTAGGGGTGCCGGTATGCCATAAAACAGCATTCGTCGAACCTCGGATAATCGTGATAAATGTATTAATACTCGTTATCCGAGGCTGAAATCGAATAGGTTAACTCCTGAAATGACCTCGGACGCGTTATAGAAAAACCGGGAGATAAAGAAACAGGGCCCGGTACGACCTCCCGAACGGCTCAAATTGAAATGTATAATACACAGTTTTTTGGGATTCCAGGGTACCGGAACAAAAGTCTCCGGAAATCGCGCAGAAAGTTTCTCGGGTTAGATAAAGCGACCACGCAAAATTTAAGTAGCAACGGAAGACATTTGGGGGTGCCGGTATGCCATAAACCAGCATTCATCGAACCTCGGATAATCGTGAAAAATGTATTAATACTCGTTATCCGAGGCTGAAATCGAATAGGTTAACTCCTGAAATGACCTCGGACGCGTGATAAAAAAAACGGGAGAAAAAGAAAAAGGGTCTGGTACGACCACCCGAACAGCTCAAATTGAAGTATATAATACACGGTTTTTCGGGATTCCAGGGTACCGGAACAAAATTATCCGAAAATCGCATAAAACGTTCCTCGGGTCAAATAAAGCGGCCACGCAAAAATTTGAGTAGCAACGAAAGACATTTGGGGGTGCCGGTATGCCATAAACCAGCATTCATCGAACGTCGGATAATCGTGAAAAATGTATTAATACTCGTTATCCGAGCCTGAAATCGAATAGGTTAACTCCTGAAATGACCTCGGACGCGTGATAAAAAAACCGGGAGAAAAAGAAACATGCTTAGGTACAACCTCCCGAACGGCTCATATTGAAGTGTATAATACACGGTTTTTCGGGATTCCAGGGTACCGGAACAAAATTATCCGGAAATCGCCCAGAAAGTTTCTCAGGTCAGATAAAACTGCCACGCAAAATTTAAGTAGCAACGGAAGACATTTGGGGGTGCCGGTATTCCATAAACCAGCATTCGTCGAACCTCGAATAATCATGAAAAATGTATTAATACTAGTTATCCGAGGCAGAAATCGAATAGGTTAACTCCTGAAATGACCTCGGGCGCGTGATTAAAAAACCGGTAGAAAAAAGAAACAGGGTCCGGTACGACCTCCTGAACGGCACATATTGAAGTGTATAATATACGGTTTTTTGGGATTCTAGGGTACCGGAACAAAATTCTCCGAAAATCGCGTAAAACGTTCCTCGGGTCAGATAAAGCGGCCACGCAAAGACATTTAGGGGTGCCGATATTCCATAAAACAGCATTCGTCAAACCTCGGATAATCGTGAAAAATGTATTAATACACATCATCCGAGACTGAAATCGAATAGGATAACTCCTTAAATAACCTCGGGCGCGTGATTAAAAAACCGGTAGAAAAAAGAAACAGGGACCGGTACGCCCTCCCGAACGGCTCAAATTGAAGTGTATAATACACGGTTTTTCGGGATTCCAGGGTACCGGAACAAAATTCTCCGAAAATCGCGTAAAACGTTCGTCGAGTCAAATAAAGCGGCCACGCAAAATTTGAGTAGCAACGAAAGACATTTGGGGGTGCCGGTATGCCATAAACCAGCATTCATCGAACGTCGGATAATCGTGAAAAATGTAGTAATACTCGTTATCCGAGCTTGAAATTGAATAGGTTAACTCCTGAAATGACCTCGGACGCGTGATAAAAAAAACCGGGAAAAAAAGAAACAGGGTCTGGTATAACCTCCCGAACGGCTCATATTGAAGTGTATAATACACGGTTTAATGGGATTCCAGGGTACCGAAATAAAATTCTCCGAAAATCGCGTAAAACGGTCCTCGGGTCAGATAAAGCGACCACGCAAAGACATTTAGGGGTGCCGGTATTCCATAAAACAGCATTCGTCGAACCTCGGATAATCATGAAAAATCTATTAATACTCGTTATCTGAGGCTTAAATCGAATAGGTTAACTCCTGAAATGACCTCGGACGCGTTATAGAAAAATCGGGGGAAAAAGAAACAGAGTCCGGTACGACCTACCGAACAGCTGAAATTGAAATGTGTAATACACGGGTTTTTGGAATTCCAGGGTACCGGAACAAAATTCTCCGGAAATCGCGCAGAAATTTTCTCGGGTAAGATAAAGCGACCACGCAATATTTGAGTAGAAACGGAAGACATTTGGGGTTGCCGGTATGCCATAAACCAGCATTCATCGAACCTCGGATAATCGTGAAAAAGGTATTAATACTCGTTATCCGAGGCTGAAATCGAATAGGTGAACTCCTGAAATGACCTCGGACGCGTGATAAAAAAACCGGGAGAAAAAAGAAAAAGGGCCCGATACGACCTCCTGAACGGCACATATTGAAGTGTATAATACACGGTTTTTTGGGATTCCAGGGTACCGGAACAAAATTCTCCGAAAATCGCGTAAAACGTTCCTCGGGTCAGATAAAGCGGCCACGCAAAGACATTTAGGGGTGCCGGTATTCCATAAAACAGCATTCGTCAAACCTCGAATAATCGTGAAAAATCTATTAATACTCATCATCCGAGACTGAAATCGAATAGGATAACTCCTTAAATAACCTCGGGCGCGTGATTAAAAAACCGGTAGAAAAAAGAAACAGGGACCGGTACGCCCTCCCGAACGGCTCAAATTGAAGTGTATAATACACGGTTTTTCGGGATTCCAGGGTACCGGAACAAAATTCTCCGAAAATCGCGTAAAACGTTCCTCGGGTCAGATAAAGCGGCCACGCAAAGACATTTAGGGGTGCCGGTATTCCATAAAACAGCATTCGTCAAACCTCGAATAATCGTGAAAAATCTATTAATACTCATCATCCGAGACTGAAATCGAATAGGATAACTCCTTAAATAACCTCGAGCGCGTGATTAAAAAACCGGTAGAAAAAAGAAACAGGGACCGGTACGCCCTCCCGAACGGCTCAAATTGAAGTTTATAATACACGGTTTTTCGGGATTCCAGGGTACCGGAACAAAATTCTCCGAAAATCGCGTAAAACGTTCCTCGGGTCAAATAAAGCGGCCACGCAAAATTTGAGTAGCAACGGAAGACATTTGGGGGTGCCGGTATGCCATAAACCAGCATTCGTCGAACCTCGGATAATCGTGAAAAATGTATTAATACTCGTTATCCGAGGCAGAAATCGAATAGGTTAAGTCCTGAAATGACCTCGGGTCAGATAAAGCGGCCACGCAAAGACATTTAGGGGTGCCTGTATTCCATAAAACAGCATTCGTCAAACCTCGGATAATCGTGAAAAATGTATTAATACTCGTTATCCGAGGCTGAAATCGAATAGATTAACTCCTTAAATAACCTCGGGCGCGTGATTAAAAAACCGGTAGAAAAAAGAAATAGGGTCCGGTACGCCCTCCCGAACGGCTCAAATTGAAGTGTATAATACACGGTTTTTCGGATTCCAGGGTACCGGAACAAAATTCTCCGGAAATCGCGCAGAAAGTTTCTCAGGTCAGATAAAACTGCCACGCAAAATTTAAGTAGCAACGGAAGACATTTGGGGGTGCCGGTATGCCATAAACCAGCATTCGTCGAACCTCGGATAATCGTGAAAAATCTATTAATACTCGTTATCTGAGGCTTAAATCGAATATGTTAACTCCTGAAATGACCTCGGACGCGTTATAGAAAAACCGGGGGAAAATGAAACAGGGTCCGGTACGACCTACCGAACGGCTCAAATTGAAATGTGTAATACACGGTTTTTTGGAATTCCAGGGTACCGGAAATCGCGCAGAAAGTTTCTCGGGTAAGATAAGGCGACCACGCAATATTTGAGTAGCAACGGAAGACATTTGGGGTTGCCGATATGCCATAAACCAGCATTCATCGAACCTCGGATAATCGTGAAAAAGGTATTAATACTCGTTATCCGAGGCTGAAATCGAATAGGTTAACTCCTCAAATGACCTCGGACGCGTGATAAAAAAACCGGGAGAAAAAAGAAAAAGGGCCCGGTACGACCACCCGAACGGCTCAAATTGAAGTATATAATACACGGTTTGTCGGGATTCCAGGGTACCAGAAAAAAATTCTCCGAAAATCGTGTAAAACAATCCTCGGATCAGATAAAGCGGCCAAGCAAAATTTGAGTAGCAACGGAAGACATTTGGAGGTGCCGGTATGCCATAAACCAGCATTCGTCAAACCTCGGATAATCGTGAAAAATGTATTAATACTCGTTATCCGAGGCTGACATCGAATAGGTTAACTCCTGAAATAATCTCGGGCCCGTGATTAAAAAACCGGTAGAAAAAAGAAACAGGGTCCGGTACGCCCTCCCGAACGGCTCAAATTGAAGTGTATAATACACGGTTTTTTGGGATTCCAGGATACCGGAACAAAATTCTCCGAAAATCGCGTAAAACGTTCCTCGGGTCAGATAAAGCGGCCACGCAAAGACATTTAGGGGTGCCGGTATTCCATAAAACGGCATTCGTCAAACCTCGGATAATCGTGAAAAATGTATTAATACTCGTCATCTGAGGCTGAAATCGAATAGGTTAACTCCTGAAATGACCTCGGACGCGTTATAGAAAAATCGGGGGAAAAAGAAATGCAGTCCTAGTCGACCTACCGAACAAATTTGAAATTGAAATGTGTAATACACGGGTTTTTGGAATTCCAGGGTACCGGAACAAAATTCTCCGGAAATCGCGCAGAAATTTTCTCGGGTAAGATAAAGCGACCACGCAATATTTGAGTAGAAACGGAAGACATTTGGGGTTGCCGGTATGCCATAAACCAGCATTCGTCAAACCTCGGATAATCGTGAAAAATGTATTAATACTCGTTATCCGAGGCTGAAATCGAATAGGTTAACTCCTTAAATAACCTCGGGCGCGTGATTAAAAAACCGGTAGAAAAAAGAAACAGGGTCCGGTACGCCCTCCCGAACGGCTCAAATTGAAGTGTACAATACACGGTTTTTCGGGATTCCAGGGTACCGGAACAAAATTCTCCGAAAATCGCGTAAAACGTTCCTCGGGTCAAATAAAGCGGCCACGCAAAATTTGAGTATCAACGAAAGACATTTGGGGGTGCCGGTATGCCATAAACCAGCATTCATCGAACGTCGGATAATCCTGAAAAATGTATTAATACTCGTTATCCGAGCCTGAAATCGAATAGGTTAACTTCTAAAATGACCTCGGACGCGTGATAAAAAAAACCGGGAGAAAAAGGAACAGGGTCCGGTACAACCTCCCGAACGGCTCATATTGAAGTGTATAATACACGGTTTTTCGGATTCCAGGATACCGGAACAAAATTCTCAGGAAATCGCGCAGAAAGTTTCTCAGGTCAGATAAAACTGCCACGCAAAATTTAATTAGCAACGGAAGACATTTGGGGGTGCCGGTATGCCATAAACCAGCATTCGTCGAACCTCGGATAATCGTGAAAAATGTATTAATACTCGTTATCCGAGGCAGAAATCGAATAGGTTAAGTCCTGAAATGACCTCGGGCGCGTGATTAAAAAACCGGTAGAAAAAAGAAATAGGGTCCGCTACGACCTCCCGAACGGCACATATTGAAGTGTATAATGCACGGTTTTTTGGGATTCAAGGGTACCGGAACAAAATTCTCCGAAAATCGCGTAAAATGTTCCTCGGGTCAGATAAAGCGGCCACGCAAAGACATTTAGGGGTGCCTGTATTCCATAAAACAGCATTCGTCAAACCTCGGATAATCGTGAAAAATGTATTAATACTCGTTATCCGAGGCTGAAATCGAATAGGTTAACTCCTTAAATAACCTCGGGCGCGTGATTAAAAACCGGTAGAAAAAAGAAACAGGTCCCAGTCGCCCTCCCGAACGGCTCAAATTGAAGTGTATAATACACGGTTTTTCAGGATTCCAGGGTACCGGAACAAAATTCTCCGAAAATCTCGTAAAACGTTCCTCGGGTCAAATAAAGCGGCCACGCAAAATTTGAGTATCAACGAAAGACATTTGGGGGTGCCGGTATGCCATAAACCAGCATTCATCGAACGTCGGATAATCGTGAAAAATGTATTAATACTCGTTATCCGAGCCTGAAATCGAATAGGTTAACTTCTAAAATGACCTCGGACGCGTGATAAAAAAAACCGGGAGAAAAAGAAACAGGGTCCGGTAAAACCTCCCGAACGGCTCATATTGAAGTGTATAATACACGGTTTTTCGGATTCCAGGGTACCGGAACAAAATTCTCCGGAAATCGCGCAGAAAGTTTCTCGTGTCGATAAAATCGCCACGCAAAATTTAAGTAGCAACGGAAGACATTTGGGGTGCCGGTATGCCATAAACCAAGATTCGTCGAACCTCGGATAATCGTGAAAAATGTATTAATACTCGTTATCCGAGGCGAAATCGAATAGGTTAAGTCCCGAAATGACCTCGGCGCGTGATTAAAAACCGGTAGAAAAAAGAAATAGGGTCCGGTACAACCTCCCGAACGGCACATATTGAAGTGTATAATGCACGGTTTTTTGGGATTCAAGGGTACCGGAACAAAATTCTCCGAAAATCGCGTAAAATGTTCCTCGGGTCAGATAAAGCGGCCACGCAAAGACATTTAGGGGTGCCTGTATTCCATAAAACAGCATTCGTCAAACCTCGGATAATCGTGAAAAATGTATTAATACTCGTTATCCGAGGCTGAAATCGAATAGGTTAACTCCTTAAATAACCTCGGGCGCGTGATTAAAAAACCGGTAGAAAAAAGAAACAGGTCCGTCGCCCCCTCCCGAACGGCTCAAATTGAAGTGTATAATACACGGTTTTTCGGGATTCCAGGGTACCGGAACAAAATTCTCCGAAAATCGCGTAAAACGTTCCTCGGGTCAAATAAAGCGGCCACACAAAATTTGAGTATCAACGAAAGACATTTGGGGGTGCCGGTATGCCATAAACCAGCATTCATTGAACGTCGGATAATCGTGAAAAATGTATTAATACTCGTTATCCGAGCCTGAAATCGAATAGGTTAACTCCTGAAATGACCTCGGGCGCGTGATTAAAAAACCGGTAGAAAAAAGAAACAGGGTCCGGTACGACCTCCCGAACGGCTCATATTGAAGTGTATAATACACGGTTTTTTGGGATTCCAGGGTACCGGAACAAAATTCTCCGAAAATCGCGTAAAACGGTCCTCGGGTCAGATAAAGCGACCACGCAAAGACATTTAGGGGTGCCGGTATTCCATAAAACTGCATTCGTCGAACCTCGGATAATCATGAAAAATCTATTAATACTCGTTATCTGAGGCTTAAATCGAATAGGTTAACTCCTGAAATGACCTCGGACGCGTTATAGAAAAATCGGGGGAAAAAGAAACAGGGTCCGGTACGACCTACCGAACGGCTGAAATTGAAATGTGTAATACACGGTTTTTTGGAATTCCAGGGTACCGGAAAAAAATTCTCCGGAAATGGCGCAGAAATTTTCTCGGGTAAGATAAAGCGACCACGCAATATTTGAGTAGAAACGGAAGACATTTGGGGTTGCCGGTATGCCATAAACCAGCATTCATCGAACCTCGGATAATCGTGAAAAAGGTATTAATACTCGTTATCCGAGGCTGAAATCGAATAGGTTAACTCCTGAAATGACCTCGGACGCGTGATAAAAAAACCGGGAGAAAAAAGAAAAAGGGCCCGATACGACCTCCTGAACGGCACATATTGAAGTGTATAATACACGGTTTTTTGGGATTCCAGGGTACCGGAACAAAATTCTCCGAAAATCGCGTAAAACGTTCCTCGGGTCAGATAAAGCGGCCACGCAAAGACATTTAGGGGTGCCGTATTCCATAAAACAAAGATTCGTCAAACCTCGAATAATCGTGAAAAATCTATTAATACTCATCATCCGAGACTCGAAATCGAATAGGATAACTCCTTAAATAACCTCGGCGCGTGATTAAAAAACCGGTAGAAAAAAGAAACAGGGACCGGTACGCCCTCCCGAACGGCTCAAATTGAAGTGTATAATACACGGTTTTTCGGGATTCCAGGGTACCGGAACAAAATTCTCCGAAAATCGCGTAAAACGTTCCTCGGGTCAAATAAAGCGGCCACGCAAAATTTGAGTATCAACGAAAGACATTTGGGGGTGCCGGTATGCCCTAAACCAGCATTCATCGAACATCGGATAATCGTGAAAAATGTATTAATACTCGTTATCCGAGCCTGAAATCGAATAGGTTAACTCCTAAAATGACCTCGGACGTGTGATAAAAAAAATCGGGAGAAAAAGGAACTGGGTCCGGTACAACCTCCCGAACGGCTCATATTGAAGTGTATAATACACGGTTTTTCGGATTCCAGGGTACCGGAACAAAATTCTCCGGAAATCGCGCAGAAAGTTTCTCAGGTCAGATAAAACTGCCACGCAAAATTTAAGTAGCAACGGAAGACATTTGGGGATGCCGGTATGCCATAAACCAGCATTCGTCGAACCTCGGATAATCGTGAAAAATGTATTAATACTCGTTATCCGAGGCAGAAATCGAATAGGTTAAGTCCTGAAATGACCTCGGGCGCGTGATTAAAAAACCGGTAAAAAAAGAAACAGGGTCCGGTACGACCTCCCGAACGGCACATATTGAAGTGTATAATGCACGGTTTTTTGGGATTCCAGGGTACCGGAACAAAATTCTCCGAAAATCGCGTAAAACGTTCCTCGGGTCAGATAAATCGGCCACGCAAAGACATTTAGGGGTGCCTGTATTCCATAAAACAGCATTCGTCAAACCTCGGATAATCGTGAAAAATGTATTAATACTCGTTATCCGAGGCTGAAATCGAATAGATTAACTCCTTAAATAACCTCGGGCGCGTGATTAAAAAACCGGTAGAAAAAAGAAACAGGGTCCGGTACGCCCTCCTGAACGGCTCAAATTGAAGTGTATAATACACGGTTTTTCGGATTCCAGGGTACCGGAACAAAATTCTCCGGAAATCGCGCAGAAAGTTTCTCGGTCGATAAAAAGCGCCACGCAAAATTTAAGTAGCAACGGAAGACATTTGGGGGTGCCGGTATGCCATAAACCAGCATTCGTCGAATCTCGGATAATCGTGAAAAATGTATTAATACTCGTTATCCGAGGCAGAAATCGAATAAGTTAAGTCCTGAAATGACCTCGGGCGCGTGATTAAAAAACCGGTAAAAAAAGAAACTGGGTCCGGTACGACCACCCGAACGGCACATATTGAAGTGTATAATGCACGGTTTTTTGGGATTCCAGGGTACCAGAACAAAATTCTCCGAAAATCGCGTAAAACGTTCCTCGGGTCAGATAAAGCGGCCACGCAAAGACATTTAGGGGTGCCTGTATGCCATAAACCAGCATTCGTCGAACCTCGGATAATCGTGAAAAATGTATTAATACTAGTTATCCGAGGCAGAAATCGAATAGGTTAACTCCTGAAATGACCTCGGGAGCGTGATTAAAAAACCGGTAGAAAAAAGAAACAGGGTCCGGTACGACCTCCCGAACGGCTCATATTGAAGTGTATAATACACGGTTTATTGGGATTCCAGGGTACCAGAACAAAATTCTCCGAAAATCGCGTAAAACGGTCCTCGGGTCAGATAAAGCGACCACGCAAAGACATTTAGGGGTGCCGGTATTCCATAAAACAGCATTCGTCGAACCTCGGATAATCGTGAAAAACCTATTAATACTCGTTATCTGAGGCTTAAATCGAATATGTTAACTCCTGAAATGACCTCGGACGCGTTATAGAAAAACCGGGGGAAAATGAAACAGGGTCCGGTACGACCTACCGAACGGCTCAAATTGAAATGTGTAATACACGGTTTTTTGGAATTCCAGGGTACCGGAAATCGCGCAGAAAGTTTCTCGGGTAAGATAAAGCGACCACGCAATATTTGAGTAGCAACGGAAGACATTTAGGGTTGCCGGTATGCCATAAACCAGCATTTATCGAACCTCGGATAATCGTGAAAAATGTATTAATACTCGTTATCCGAGGCAGAAATCGAATAGGTTAAGTCCTGAAATGACCTCGGGCGCGTGATTAAAAAACCGGTAGAAAAAAGAAATAGGGTCTGGTACGACCTCCCGAACGGCACATATTGAAGTGTATAATGCACGGTTTTTTGGGATTCAAGGGTACCGGAACAAAATTCTCCGAAAATCGCGTAAAATGGTCCTCGGGTCAGATAAAGCGGCCACGCAAAGACATTTAGGGGTGCCTGTATAACATAAAACAGCATTCGTCAAACCTCGGATAATCGTGAAAAATGTATTAATACTCGTTATCCGAGGCTGAAATCGAATAGGTTAACTCCTTAAATAACCTCGGGCGCGTGATTAAAAAACCGGTAGAAAAAGAAACAGGGTCCGTGCGCTCTCCCGAACGGCTCAAATTGAAGTGTATATAATACACGGTTTTTCGGGATTCCGGGGTACCGGAACAAAATTCTCCGAAAATCGCGTAAAACGTTCCTCGGGTCAAATAAAGCGGCCACGCAAAAATTGAGTATCAACGAAAGACATTTGGGGTGCCGGTATGCCATAAACCAAAGATTCATCGAACGTCGGATAATCGTGAAAAATGTATTAATACTCGTTATCCGAGCCTGAAATCGAATAGGTTAACTTCTAAAATGACCTCGGACGCGTGATAAAAAAAACCGGGAGAAAAAGGAACAGGGTCCGGTACAACCTCCCGAATGGCTCATATTGAAGTGTATAATACACGGTTTTTCGGATTCCAGGGTACCGGAACAAAATTCTCCGGAAATCGCGCAGAAAGTTTCTCAGGTCAGATAAAACTGCCACGCAAAATTTAAGTAGCAACGGAAGACATTTGGGGGTGCCGGTATGCCATAAACCAGCATTCGTCGAACCTCGGATAATCGTGAAAAATGTATTAATACTCGTTATCCGAGGCAGAAATCGAATAGGTTAAGTCCTGAAATGACCTCGGGCGCGTGATTAAAAAACCGGTAGAAAAAGAAATAGGGTCCTAGTCGACCTCCCGAACGGCACATATTGAAGTGTATAATGCACGGTTTTTTGGGATTCAAGGGTACCGGAACAAAATTCTCCGAAAATCGCGTAAAATGTTCCTCGGGTCAGATAAAGCGGCCACGCAAAGACATTTAGGGGTGCCTGTATTCCATAAAACAGCATTCGTCAAACCTCGGATAATCGTGAAAAATGTATTAATACTCGTTATCCGAGGCTGAAATCGAATAGATTAACTCCTTAAATAACCTCGGGCGCGTGATTAAAAAACCGGTAGAAAAAAGAAACAGGGTCCGGTACGCCCTCCCGAACGGCTTAAATTGAAGTGTATAATACACGGTTTTTCGGGATTCCAGGGTAGCGGAACAAAATTCTCCGAAAATCGCGTAAAACGTTCCTCGAGTCAAATAAAGCGGCCACGCAAAATTTGAGTAGCAACGAAAGACATTTGGGGGTGCCGGTATGCCATAAACCAAAGATTCATCGAACGTCGGATAATCGTGAAAAATGTATTAATACTCGTTATCCGAGCTTGAAATCGAATAGGTTAACTCCTGAAATGACCTCGGACGCGTGATAAAAAAAACCGGGAGAAAAAGAAACAGGGTCTGGTACAACCTCCCGAACGGCTCATATTGAAGTGTATAATACACGGTTTTTCGGGATTCTAGGGTACCGGAACAAAATTCTCCGGAAATCGCGCAGAAAGTTTCTCAGGTCAGATAAAAAGACCACGCAAAATTTAAGTAGCAACGGAAGACATTTGGGGGTGCCGGTATGCCATAAACCAGCATTCGTCGAACCTCAGATAATCGTGAAAAATGTATTAATACTCGTTATCCGAGGCAGAAATCGAATAGGTTAACTCCTGAAATGACCTCGGGCGCGTGATTAAAAAAAAAAACCGGTAGAAAAAAGGAACAGGGTCCTGTCATTTACCCTCCCGAACGGCTCATATTGAAGTGTATAATACACGGTTTATTGGGATTCCAGGGTACCAGAACAAAATTCTCCGAAAATCGCGTAAAACGGTCCTCGGGTCGATAAAGCGACCACGCAAAGACATTTAGGGGTGCTTTGGTATTCCATAAAACAAAGATTCGTCGAACCTCGGATAATCGTGAAAATGTATTAATACTCGTTATCTCGGGCTTAAAACGAAATAGGTTAACTCCTGAAATGACCTCGGACGCGTTATAGAAAAACCGGGGAAAAAGAAACAGGTCCTAGACGACCTCCCGAACGGCTCAAATTGAAATGTGTAATACACGGCTTTTTGGAATTCCAGGGTACCGGAACAAAATTCTCCGGAAATCGCGCAGAAAGTTTCTCGGGTTAGATAAAGCAACCACGCAATATTTGAGTAGCAACGGAAGACATTTGGGGTTGCCGGTATGCCATAAACCAGCATTCATCGAACCTCGGATAATCGTGAAAAATGTATTAATACTCGTTATCCGAGGTTGAAATCGAATAGGTTAACTCCTGAAATGACCTCGGACGCGTGATAAAAAAAACCGGAGAAAAAGAAAAAGGGCCCGGTACGCCCTCCCGAACGGCTCAAATTGAAGTGTATAATACACGGTTTTTCGGGATTCCAGGGTACCGGAACAAAATTCTCCGAAAATCGCGTAAAACGTTCCTCGGGTCAAATAAAGCGGCCACGCAAAATTTGAGTATCAACGAAAGACATTTGGGGGTGCCGGTATGCCATAAACCAGCATTCATCGAACGTCGGATAATCGTGAAAAATGTATTAATACTCGTTATCCGAGCCTGAAATCGAATAGGTTAACTTCTAAAATGACCTCGGACGCGTGATAAAAAAAACCGGGAGAAAAAGAAACAGGGTCCGGTACAACCTCCCGAACGGCTCATATTGAAGTGTATAATACACGGTTTTTCGGATTCCAGGGTACCGGAACAAAATTCTCCGGAAATCGCGCAGAAAGTTTCTCAGGTCAGATAAAACTGCCACGCAAAATTTAAGTAGCAACGGAAGACATTTGGGGGTGCCGGTATGCCATAAACCAGCATTCGTCGAACCTCGGATAATCGTGAAAAATGTTTTAATACTCGTTATCCGAGGCAGAAATCGAATAGGTTAAGTCCTGAAATGACCTCGGGCGCGTGATTAAAAAAGCGGTAGAAAAAAGAAATAGGGTCCGGTACGACCTCCCGAACGGCACATATTGAAGTGTATAATGCACGGTTTTTTGGGATTCAAGGGTACCGGAACAAAATTCTCCGAAAATCGCGTAAAATGTCCCTCGGGTCAGATAAAGCGGCCACGCAAAGACATTTAGGGGTGCCTGTATTCCATAAAACAGCATTCGTCAAACCTCGGATAATCGTGAAAAATGTATTAATACTCGTTATCCGAGGCTGAAATCGAATAGGTTAACTCCTTAAATAACCTCGGGCGCGTGATTAAAAAACCGGTAGAAAAAAGAAACAGGGTCCGGTACGCCCTCCCGAACGGCTCAAATTGAAGTGTATAATACACGGTTTTTCGGGATTCCAGGGTACCGGAACAAAATTCTCCGAAAATCGCGTAAAACGTTCCTCGGGTCAAATAAAGTGGCCACGCAAAATTTGAGTATCAACGAAAGACATTTGGGGGTGCCGGTATGCCATAAACCAAAGATTCATCGAACGTCGGATAATCGTGAAAATGTATTAATACTCGTTATCCGAGCACGAAATCGAATAGGTTAACTTCTAAAATGACCTCGGACGCGTGATAAAAAAAACCGGGAGAAAAAGGAACAGGGTCCGGTACAACCTCCCGAACGGCTCATATTGAAGTGTATAATACACGGTTTTTCGGATTCCAGGGTACCGGAACAAAATTCTCCGGAAATCGCGCAGAAAGTTTCTCAGGTCAGATAAAACCGCCACGCAAAATTTAAGTAGCAACGGAAGACATTTGGGGGTGCCGGTATGCCATAAACCAGCATTCATCGAACCTCGGATAATCGTGAAAAATGTATTAATACTCGTTATCCGAGGTGAAATCGAATAGGTTAACTCCTGAAATGACCTAGGACGCGTGATTAAAAAACCGGTAGAAAAAGAAATAGGGTCCTGTTTACGACCTCCCGAACGGCACATATTGAAGTGTATAATGCACGGTTTTTTGGGATTCAAGGGTACCGGAACAAAATTCTCCGAAAATCGCGTAAAATGTTCCTCGGGTCAGATAAAGCGGCCACGCAAAGACATTTAGGGGTGCCTGTATAACATAAAACAGCATTCGTCAAACCTCGGATAATCGTGAAAAATGTATTAATACTCGTTATCCGAGGCTGAAATCGAATAGGTTAACTCCTTAAATAACCTCGGGCGCGTGATTAAAAACCGGTAGAAAAAAGAAACAGGGTCCGTCGCTCTCCCGAACGGCTCAAATTGAAGTGTATAATACACGATTTTTCGGGATTCCAGGGTACCGGAACAAAATTCTCCGAAAATCGCGTAAAACGTTCCTCGGGTCAAATAAAGCGGCCACGCAAAAATTGAGTATCAACGAAAGACATTTGGGGGTGCCGGTATGCCATAAACCAGCATTCATCGAACGTCGGATAATCGTGAAAAATGTATTAATACTCGTTATCCGAGCCTGAAATCGAATAGGTTAACTTCTAAAATGACCTCGGACGCGTGATAAAAAAAACCGGGAGAAAAAGGAACAGGGTCCGGTACAACCTCCCGAATGGCTCATATTGAAGTGTATAATACACGGTTTTTCGGATTCCAGAGTACCGGAACAAAATTCTCCGGAAATCGCGCAGAAAGTTTCTCAGGTCAGATAAAACTGCCACGCAAAATTTAAGTAGCAACGGAAGACATTTGGGGGTGCCGGTATGCCATAAACCAGCATTCGTCGAACCTCGGATAATCGTGAAAAATGTATTAATACTCGTTATCCGAGGCAGAAATCGAATAGGTTAAGTCCTGAAATGACCTCGGGCGCGTGATTAAAAAACCGGTAGAAAAAGAAATAGGGTCCGTCGACCTCCCGAACGGCACATATTGAAGTGTATAATGCACGGTTTTTTGGGATTCAAGGGTACCGGAACAAAATTCTCCGAAAATCGCGTAAAATGTTCCTCGGGTCAGATAAAGCGGCCACGCAAAGACATTTAGGGGTTCCTGTATTCCATAAAACAGCATTCGTCAAACCTCGGATAATCGTGAAAAATGTATTAATACTCGTTATCCGAGGTCAAATCGAAGATTAACTCCTTAAATAACCTCGGGCGCGTGATTAAAAACCGGTAGAAAAAAGAAACAGGTCCGTCGCCCTCCCGAACGGCTTAAATTGAAGTGTATAATACACGGTTTTTCGGGATTCCAGGGTAGCGGAACAAAATTCTCCGAAAATCGCGTAAAACGTTCCTCGAGTCAAATAAAGCGGCCACGCAAAATTTGAGTAGCAACGAAAGACATTTGGGGGTGCCGGTATGCCATAAACCAGCATTCATCGAACGTCGGATAATCGTGAAAAATGTATTAATACTCGTTATCCGAGCTTGAAATCGAATAGGTTAACTCCTGAAATGACCTCGGACGCGTGATAAAAAAAAAAACCGGAGAAAAAAAACAGTGGTCTGTACAACCTCCCGAACGGCTCATATTGAAGTGTATAATACACGGTTTTTCGGGATTCTAGGTACCGGAACAAAATTCTCCGGAAATCGCGCGAAAAAGTTTCTCGGTCGATAAAAAGACCACGCAAAATTTAAGTAGCAACGGAAGACATTTGGGGGTGCCGGTATGCCATAAACCAGCATTCGTCGAACCTCAGATAATCGTGAAAAATGTATTAATACTCGTTATCCGAGGCAGAAATCGAATAGGTTAACTCCTGAAATGACCTCGGGCGCGTGATTAAAAAACCGGTAGAAAAAAGGAACAGGGTCCGGTACGACCTCCCGAACGGCTCATATTGAAGTGTATAATACACGGTTTATTGGGATTCCAGGGTACCGGAACAAAATTCTCCGAAAATCGCGTAAAACGGTCCTCGGGTCAGATAAAGCGACCACGCAAAGACATTTAGGGGTGCTGGTATTCCATAAAACAGCATTCGTCGAACCTCGGATAATCGTGAAAAATGTATTAATACTCGTTATCTGAGGCTTAAAACGAATAGGTTAACTCCTGAAATGACCTCGGACGCGTTATAGAAAAACCGGGGGAAAAAGAAACAGGGTCCGGTACGACCTCCCGAACGGCTCAAATTGAAATGTGTAATACACGGCTTTTTGGAATTCCAGAGTCTGGAACAAAATTCTCCTGAAATCGCGCAGAAAGTTTCTCGGGTTAGATAAAGCAACCACGCAATATTTGAGTAGCAACGGAAGACATTTGGGGTTGCCGGTATGCCATAAACCAGCATTCATCGAACCTCGGATAATCGTGAAAAAGGTATTAATACTCGTTATCCGAGGCTGAAATCGAATAGGTTAACTCCTGAAATGACCTCGGACGCGTGATAAAAAAACCCGGAGAAAAAAGAAAAAGGGCCCGGTACGCCCTCCCGAACGGCTCAAATTGAAGTGTATAATACACGGTTTTTCGGGATTCCAGGGTACCGGAACAAAATTCTCCGAAAATCGCGTAAAACGTTCCTCGGGTCAAATAAAGCGGCCACGCAAAATTTGAGTATCAACGAAAGACATTTGGGGGTGCCGGTATGCCATAAACCAGCATTCATCGAACGTCGGATAATCGTGAAAAATGTATTAATACTCGTTATCCGAGCCTGAAATCGAATAGGTTAACTTCTAAAATGACCTCGGACGCGTGATAAAAAAAACCGGGAGAAAAAGAAACAGGGTCCGGTACAACCTCCCGAACGGCTCATATTGAAGTGTATAATACACGGTTTTTCGGATTCCAGGGTACCGGAACAAAATTCTCCGGAAATCGCGCAGAAAGTTTCTCAGGTCAGATAAAACTGCCACGCAAAATTTAAGTAGCAACGGAAGACATTTGGGGGTGCCGGTATGCCATAAACCAGCATTCGTCGAACCTCGGATAATCGTGAAAAATGTTTTAATACTCGTTATCCGAGGCGAAAATCGAATAGGTTAAGTCCTGAAATGACCTCGGGCGCGTGATTAAAAAAGCGGTAGAAAAAAGAAATAGGTCCTCGACCTCCCGAACGGCACATATTGAAGTGTATAATGCACGGTTTTTTGGGATTCAAGGGTACCGGAACAAAATTCTCCGAAAATCGCGTAAAATGTCCCTCGGGTCAGATAAAGCGGCCACGCAAAGACATTTAGGGGTGCCTGTATTCCATAAAACAGCATTCGTCAAACCTCGGATAATCGTGAAAAATGTATTAATACTCGTTATCCGAGGCTGAAATCGAATAGGTTAACTCCTTAAATAACCTCGGGCGCGTGATTAAAAAACCGGTAGAAAAAAGAAACAGGGTCCGGTACGCCCTCCCGAACGGCTCAAATTGAAGTGTATAATACACGGTTTTTCGGGATTCCAGGGTACCGGAACAAAATTCTCCGAAAATCGCGTAAAACGTTCCTCGGGTCAAATAAAGTGGCCACGCAAAATTTGAGTATCAACGAAAGACATTTGGGGGTGCCGGTATGCCATAAACCAGCATTCATCGAACGTCGGATAATCGTGAAAAATGTATTAATACTCGTTATCCGAGCCTGAAATCGAATAGGTTAACTTCTAAAATGACCTCGGACGCGTGATAAAAAAAACCGGGGAGAAAAGGAACAGGTCCGGTACAACCTCCCGAACGGCTCATATTGAAGTGTATAATACACGGTTTTTCGGATTCCAGGGTACCGGAACAAAATTCTCCGGAAATCGCGCAGAAAGTTTCTCAGGTCAGATAAAACTGCCACGCAAAATTTAAGTAGCAACGGAAGACATTTGGGGGTGCCGGTATGCCATAAACCAGCATTCATCGAACCTCGGATAATCGTGAAAAATGTATTAATACTCGTTATCCGAGGCAGAAATCGAATAGGTTAAGTCCTGAAATGACCTCGGGCGCGTGATTAAAAAACCGGTAGAAAAAAATAAATAGGTCCTGACGACCTCCCGAACGGCACATATTGAAGTGTATAATGCACGGTTTTTTGGGATTCAAGGGTACCGGAACAAAATTCTCCGAAAATCGCGTAAAATGTTCCTCGGGTCGATAAAGCGGCCACGCAAAGACATTTAGGGGTGCTGTATAACATAAAACAGCATTTCGTCAAACCTCGGATAATCGTGAAAAATGTATTAATACTCGTTATCCGAGGCTGAAATCGAATAGGTTAACTCCTTAAATAACCTCGGGCGCGTGATTAAAAAACCGGTAGAAAAAAGAAACAGGGTCCGGTACGCTCTCCCGAACGGCTCAAATTGAAGTGTATAATACACGATTTTTCGGGATTCCAGGGTACCGGAACAAAATTCTCCGAAAATCGCGTAAAACGTTCCTCGGGTCAAATAAAGCGGCCACGCAAAAATTGAGTATCAACGAAAGACATTTGGGGGTGCCGGTATGCCATAAACCAGCATTCATCGAACGTCGGATAATCGTGAAAAATGTATTAATACTCGTTATCCGAGCCTGAAATCGAATAGGTTAACTTCTAAAATGACCTCGGACGCGTGATAAAAAAAAAAAAAAACCGGAGAAAAAGGAACAGGGTCCGGTACAACCTCCCGAATGGCTCATATTGAAGTGTATAATACACGGTTTTCTGATTCAGTAGTCGGAACAAAATTCTCCGGAAATCGCGCAAAAGTTTCTCGGTCGATAAAACGCCACGCAAAATTTAAGTAGCAACGGAAGACATTTGGGGTGCCGGTATGCCATAAACCAGCATTCGTCGAACCTCGGATAATCGTGAAAAATGTATTAATACTCGTTATCCGAGGCAGAAATCGAATAGGTTAAGTCCTGAAATGACCTCGGGCGCGTGATTAAAAAACCGGTAGAAAAAAGAAATAGGGTCCTAGATTTACCTCCCGAACGGCACATATTGAAGTGTATAATGCACGGTTTTTTGGGATTCAAGGGTACCGGAACAAAATTCTCCGAAAATCGCGTAAAATGTTCCTCGGGTCGATAAAGCGGCCACGCAAAGACATTTAGGGTTCCCGTATTCCATAAAACAAAGATTCGTCAAACCTCGGATAATCGTGAAAAATGTATTAATACTCGTTATCCGAGGCTGAAATCGAATAGATTAACTCCTTAAATAACCTTGGGCGCGTGATTAAAAAACCGGTAGAAAAAAGAAACAGGGTCCGGTACGCCCTCCCGAACGGCTTAAATTGAAGTGTATAATACACGGTTTTTCGGGATTCCAGGGTAGCGGAACAAAATTCTCCGAAAATCGCGTAAAACGTTCCTCGAGTCAAATAAAGCGGCCACGCAAAATTTGAGTAGCAACGAAAGACATTTGGGGGTGCCGGTATGCCATAAACCAGCATTCATCGAACGTCGGATAATCGTGAAAAATGTATTAATACTCGTTATCCGAGCTTGAAATCGAATAGGTTAACTCCTGAAATGACCTCGGACGCGTGATAAAAAAAACCGGGAGAAAAAGAAACAGGGTCCGGTACAACCTCCCGAACGGCTCATATTGAAGTGTATAATACACGGTTTTTCGGGATTCTAGGGTACCGGAACAAAATTCTCCGGAAATCGCGCAGAAAGTTTCTCAGGTCAGATAAAAAGACCACGCAAAATTTAAGTAGCAACGGAAGACATTTGGGGGTGCCGGTATGCCATAAACCAGCATTCGTCGAACCTCAGATAATCGTGAAAAATGTATTAATACTCGTTATCCGAGGCAGAAATCGAATAGGTTAACTCCTGAAATGACCTCGGGCGCGTGATTAAAAAACCGGTAGAAAAAAGGAACAGGGTCCTGTTTACCTCCCGAACGGCTCATATTGAAGTGTATAATACACGGTTTATTGGGATTCCAGTGGTACCGAACAAAATTCTCCGAAAATCGCGTAAAACGGTCCTCGGGTCGATAAAGCGACCACGCAAAGACATTTAGGGGTGCTGGTATTCCATAAAACAGCATTCGTCGAACCTCGGATAATCGTGAAAAATGTATTAATACTCGTTATCTGAGGCTTAAAACGAATAGGTTAACTCCTGAAATGACCTCGGACGCGTTATAGAAAAACCGGGGGAAAAAGAAACAGGGTCCGGTACGACCTCCCGAACGGCTCAAATTGAAATGTGTAATACACGGCTTTTTGGAATTCCAGGGTACCGGAACAAAATTCTCCGGAAATCGCGTTGAAAAGTTTCTTGGGTTAGATAAAGCAACCACGCAATATTTGAGTAGCAACGGAAGACATTTGGGGTTGCCGGTATGCCATAAACCAAAGATTCATCGAACCTCGGATAATCGTGAAAAATGTATTAATACTCGTTATCCGAGGCTCAAATCGAATAGGTTAACTCCTGAAATGACCTCGGACGCGTGATAAAAAAACCCGGAGAAAAAGAAAAAGGGCCCGTCGCCCTCCCGAACGGCTCAAATTGAAGTGTATAATACACGGTTTTTCGGGATTCCGAGTGGTACCGAACAAAATTCTCCGAAAATCGCGTAAAACGTTCCTCGGGTCAAATAAAGCGGCCACGCAAAATTTGAGTATCAACGAAAGACATTTGGGGGTGCCGGTATGCCATAAACCAGCATTCATCGAACGTCGGATAATCGTGAAAAATGTATTAATACTCGTTATCCGAGCACTCAAATCGAATAGGTTAACTTCTAAAATGACCTCGGACGCGTGATAAAAAAAACCGGGAGAAAAAGAAACAGGGTCCGGTACAACCTCCCGAACGGCTCATATTGAAGTGTATAATACACGGTTTTTCGATTCGAGTGGTACCGGAACAAAATTCTCCTAAATCGCGCGAAAAGTTTCTCGGTCGATAAAACTCGCCACGCAAAATTTAAGTAGCAACGGAAGACATTTGGGGGTGCCGGTATGCCATAAACCAAAATTCGTCGAACCTCGGATAATTGTGAAAAATGTATTAATACTCGTTATCCGAGGCGTAAATCGAATAGGTTAAGTCCTGAAATGACCTCGGCGCGTGATTAAAAAAGCGGTAGAAAAAGAAATAGGGTCCTAGACGACCTCCCGAACGGCACATAGTGAAGTGTATAATGCACGGTTTTTTGGATTCCAGTGGTACCGGAACAAAATTCTCCGAAAATCGCGTAAAATGTCCCTCGGGTCGATAAAGCGGCCACGCAAAGACATTTAGGGGTGCTGTATTCCATAAAACAAACATTCGTCAAACCTCGGATAATCGTGAAAAATGTATTAATACTCGTTATCCGAGGCTGAAATCGAATAGGTTAACTCCTTAAATAACCTCGGGCGCGTGATTAAAAAACCGGTAGAAAAAAGAAACAGGGTCCGGTACGCCCTCCCGAACGGCTCAAATTGAAGTGTATAAATACACGGTTTTTCTGGATTCCAGGGTACCGGAACAAAATTCTCCGAAAATCGCGTAAAACGTTCCTCGGGTCAAATAAAGCGGCCACGCAAAATTTGAGTATCAACGAAAGACATTTGGGGTGCCGGTATGCCATAAACCAAAGATTCATCGAACGTCGGATAATCGTGAAAAATGTATTAATACTCGTTATCCGAGCCTGAAATCGAATAGGTTAACTTCTAAAATGACCTCGGACGCGTGATAAAAAAAAAAAAACCGGAGAAAAAGGAACAGGGTCCGGTACAACCTCCCGAACGGCTCATATTGAAGTGTATAATACACGGTTTTTCTGATTCCGAGTGGTACCGAACAAAATTCTCCTAAATCGCGCAGAAAAGTTTCTCGGTCGATAAAACGCCACGCAAAATTTAAGTAGCAACGGAAGACATTTGGGGGTGCCGGTATGCCATAAACCAGCATTCGTCGAACCTCGGATAATCGTGAAAAATGTATTAATACTCGTTATCCGAGGCAGAAATCGAATAGGTTAAGTCCTGAAATGACCTCGGGCGCGTGATTAAAAACCGGTAGAAAAAAGAAATAGGGTCCTGTTTACCTCCCGAACGGCACATATTGAAGTGTATAATGCACGGTTTTTTGGATTCAAGGGTACCGGAACAAAATTCTCCGAAAATCGCGTAAAATGTTCCTCGGGTCGATATAAGCGGCCACGCAAAGACATTTAGGGGTGCCTGTATAACATAAAACAGCATTCGTCAAACCTCGGATAATCGTGAAAAATGTATTAATACTCGTTATCCGAGGCTGAAATCGAATAGGTTAACTCCTTAAATAACCTCGGGCGCGTGATTAAAAAACCGGTAGAAAAAAGAAACAGGGTCCGTGCGCTCTCCCGAACGGCTCAAATTGAAGTGTATAATACACGGTTTTTCGGGATTCCAGGAACAAAATTCTCCGAAAATCGCGTAAAACGTTCCTCGGGTCAAATAAAGCGGCCACGCAAAAATTGAGTATCAACGAAAGACATTTGGGGTGCCGGTATGCCATAAACCAAAGATTCATCGAACGTCGGATAATCGTGAAAATGTATTGATACTCGTTATCCGAGCACAAATCGAATAGGTTAACTTCTAAAATGACCTCGGACGCGTGATAAAAAAAACCGGGAGAAAAAGGAACAGGGTCCGGTACAACCTCCCGAATGGCTCATATTGAAGTGTATAATACACGGTTTTTCGGATTCCAGGGTACCGGAACAAAATTCTCCTGAAATCGCGCAGAAAGTTTCTCGGTCGATAAAACGCCACGCAAAATTTAAGTAGCAACGGAAGACATTTGGGGGCCGGTATGCCATAAACCAAAGATTCGTCGAACCTCGGATAATCGTGAAAAATGTATTAATACTCGTTATCCGAGGCAGAAATCGAATAGGTTAAGTCCTGAAATGACCTCGGGCGCGTGATTAAAAAACCGGTAGAAAAAAGAAATAGGGTCCGGTACGACCTCCCGAACGGCACATATTGAAGTGTATAATGCACGGTTTTTTGGGATTCAAGGGTACCGGAACAAAATTCTCCGAAAATCGCGTAAAATGTTCCTCGGGTCAGATAAAGCGGCCACGCAAAGACATTTAGGGGTGCCTGTATTCCATAAAACAGCATTCGTCAAACCTCGGATAATCGTGAAAAATGTATTAATACTCGTTATCCGAGGCTGAAATCGAATAGATTAACTCCTTAAATAACCTCGGGCGCGTGATTAAAAAACCGGTAGAAAAAAGAAACAGGGTCCGGTACGCCCTCCCGAACGGCTTAAATTGAAGTGTATAATACACGGTTTTTCGGGATTCCAGGGTAGCGGAACAAAATTCTCCGAAAATCGCGTAAAACGTTCCTCGAGTCAAATAAAGCGGCCACGCAAAATTTGAGTAGCAACGAAAGACATTTGGGGGTGCCGGTATGCCATAAACCAGCATTCATCGAACGTCGGATAATCGTGAAAAATGTATTAATACTCGTTATCCGAGCTTGAAATCGAATAGGTTAACTCCTGAAATGACCTCGGACGCGTGATAAAAAAAACCGGGAGAAAAAGAAACAGGGTCTGGTACAACCTCCCGAACGGCTCATATTGAAGTGTATAATACACGGTTTTTCGGGATTCTAGGGTACCGGAACAAAATTCTCCGGAAATCGCGCAGAAAGTTTCTCAGGTCAGATAAAAAGACCACGCAAAATTTAAGTAGCAACGGAAGACATTTGGGGGTGCCGGTATGCCATAAACCAGCATTCGTCGAACCTCGGATAATCGTGAAAAATGTATTAATACTCGTTATCCGAGGTGAAATCGAATAGGTTAACTCCTGAAATGACCTCGGGCGCGTGATTAAAAACCGGTAGAAAAAGGAACAGGTCCTGACGACCTCCCGAACGGCTCATATTGAAGTGTATAATACACGGTTTATTGGGATTCCAGGGTACCGGAACAAAATTCTCCGAAAATCGCGTAAAACGGTCCTCGGGTCAGATAAAGCGACCACGCAAAGACATTTAGGGGTGCTTTGGTATTCCATAAAACAGCATTCGTCGAACCTCGGATAATCGTGAAAAATGTATTAATACTCGTTATCTGAGGCTTAAAACGAATAGGTTAACTCCTGAAATGACCTCGGACGCGTTATAGAAAAACCGGGGGAAAAAGAAACAGGTCCTCCCGACCTCTCCCGAACGGCTCAAATTGAAATGTGTAATACACGGCTTTTTGGAATTCCAGGGTACCGGAACAAAATTCTCCGGAAATCGCGCAGAAAGTTTCTCGGGTTAGATAAAGCAACCACGCAATATTTGAGTAGCAACGGAAGACATTTGGGGTTGCCGGTATGCCATAAACCAGCATTCATCGAACCTCGGATAATCGTGAAAAAGGTATTAATACTCGTTATCCGAGGCTGAAATCGAATAGGTTAACTCCTGAAATGACCTCGGACGCGTGATAAAAAAACCCGGAGAAAAAAGAAAAAGGGCCCGGTACGCCCTCCCGAACGGCTCAAATTGAAGTGTATAATACACGGTTTTTCGGGATTCCAGGGTACCGGAACAAAATTCTCCGAAAATCGCGTAAAACGTTCCTCGGGTTAAATAAAGCGGCCACGCAAAATTTGAGTATCAACGAAAGACATTTGGGGGTGCCGGTATGCCATAAACCAGCATTCATCGAACGTCGGATAATCGTGAAAAATGTATTAATACTCGTTATCCGAGCCTGAAATCGAATAGGTTAACTTCTAAAATGACCTCGGACGCGTGATAAAAAAAACCGGGAGAAAAAGAAACAGGGTCCGGTACAACCTCCCGAACGGCTCATATTGAAGTGTATAATACACGGTTTTTCGGATTCCAGGGTACCGGAACAAAATTCTCCGGAAATCGCGCAGAAAGTTTCTCGGTCAGGATAAACCTGCCACGCAAAATTTAAGTAGCAACGGAAGACATTTGGGGGTGCCGGTATGCCATAAACCAGCATTCGTCGAACCTCGGATAATCGTGAAAAATGTATTAATACTCGTTATCCGAGGCAGAAATCGAATAGGTTAAGTCCTGAAATGACCTCGGGCGCGTGATTAAAAAAGCGGTAGAAAAAAGAAATAGGGTCCGGTACGACCTCCCGAACGGCACATAGTGAAGTGTATAATGCACGGTTTTTTGGGATTCCAGGGTACCGGAACAAAATTCTCCGAAAATCGCGTAAAATGTCCCTCGGGTCAGATAAAGCGGCCACGCAAAGACATTTAGGGGTGCCTGTATTCCATAAAACAGCATTCGTCAAACCTCGGATAATCGTGAAAAATGTATTAATACTCGTTATCCGAGGCTGAAATCGAATAGGTTAACTCCTTAAATAACCTCGGGCGCGTGATTAAAAAACCGGTAGAAAAAAGAAACAGGGTCCGGTACGCCCTCCCGAACGGCTCAAATTGAAGTGTATAATACACGGTTTTTCGGATTCCAGTGGTACCGAACAAAATTCTCCGAAAATCGCGTAAAACGTTCCTCGGGTCAAATAAAGCGGCCACGCAAAATTTGAGTATCAACGAAAGACATTTGGGGGTGCCGGTATGCCATAAACCAGCATTCATCGAACGTCGGATAATCGTGAAAAATGTATTAATACTCGTTATCCGAGCCTGAAATCGAATAGGTTAACTTCTAAAATGACCTCGGACGCGTGATAAAAAAAAAAAACGGAGAAAAGGAACAGGGTCCGGTACAACCTCCCGAACGGCTCATATTGAAGTGTATAATACACGGTTTTTCGGATTCCAGGGTACCGGAACAAAATTCTCCGGAAATCGCGCAGAAAGTTTCTCAGGTCAGATAAAACCGCCACGCAAAATTTAAGTAGCAACGGAAGACATTTGGGGGTGCCGGTATGCCATAAACCAGCATTCGTCGAACCTCGGATAATCGTGAAAAATGTATTAATACTCGTTATCCGAGGCAGAAATCGAATAGGTTAAGTCCTGAAATGACCTCGGGCGCGTGATTAAAAAACCGGTAGAAAAAAGAAATAGGGTCCGGTACGACCTCCCGAACGGCACATATTGAAGTGTATAATGCACGGTTTTTTGGGATTCAAGGGTACCGGAACAAAATTCTCCGAAAATCGCGTAAAATGTTCCTCGGGTCAGATAAAGCGGCCACGCAAAGACATTTAGGGGTGCCTGTATAACATAAAACAGCATTCGTCAAACCTCGGATAATCGTGAAAAATGTATTAATACTCGTTATCCGAGGCTGAAATCGAATAGGTTAACTCCTTAAATAACCTCGGGCGCGTGATTAAAAAACCGGTAGAAAAAAGAAACAGGGTCCGGTACGCTCTCCCGAACGGCTCAAATTGAAGTGTATAATACACGGTTTTTCGGGATTCCAGGGTACCGGAACAAAATTCTCCGAAAATCGCGTAAAACGTTCCTCGGGTCAAATAAAGCGGCCACGCAAAAATTGAGTATCAACGAAAGACATTTGGGGGTGCCGGTATGCCATAAACCAGCATTCATCGAACGTCGGATAATCGTGAAAAATGTATTGATACTCGTTATCCGAGCCTGAAATCGAATAGGTTAACTTCTAAAATGACCTCGGACGCGTGATAAAAAAAACCGGGAGAAAAAGGAACAGGGTCCGGTACAACCTCCCGAATGGCTCATATTGAAGTGTATAATACACGGTTTTTCGGATTCCAGGGTACCGGAACAAAATTCTCCGGAAATCGCGCAGAAAGTTTCTCAGGTCAGATAAAACTGCCACGCAAAATTTAAGTAGCAACGGAAGACATTTGGGGGTGCCGGTATGCCATAAACCAGCATTCGTCGAACCTCGGATAATCGTGAAAAATGTATTAATACTCGTTATCCGAGGCAGAAATCGAATAGGTTAAGTCCTGAAATGACCTCGGGCGCGTGATTAAAAAACCGGTAGAAAAAAGAAATAGGTCCGTTTACGACCTCCCGAACGGCACATATTGAAGTGTATAATGCACGGTTTTTTGGGATTCAAGGGTACCGGAACAAAATTCTCCGAAAATCGCGTAAAATGTTCCTCGGGTCGATATAAAGCGGCCACGCAAAGACATTTAGGGGTGCCCGTATTCCATAAAACAAAGATTCGTCAAACCTCGGATAATCGTGAAAAATGTATTAATACTCGTTATCCGAGGCTGAAATCGAATAGATTAACTCCTTAAATAACCTCGGGCGCGTGATTAAAAAACCGGTAGAAAAAAGAGAAACAGGGTCCGACGCCCTCCCGAACGGCTTAAATTGAAGTGTATAATACACGGTTTTTCGGGATTCCAGGGTAGCGGAACAAAATTCTCCGAAAATCGCGTAAAACGTTCCTCGAGTCAAATAAAGCGGCCACGCAAAATTTGAGTAGCAACGAAAGACATTTGGGGGTGCCGGTATGCCATAAACCAGCATTCATCGAACGTCGGATAATCGTGAAAAATGTATTAATACTCGTTATCCGAGCTTGAAATCGAATAGGTTAACTCCTGAAATGACCTCGGACGCGTGATAAAAAAAACCGGGAGAAAAAGAAACAGGGTCTGGTACAACCTCCCGAACGGCTCATATTGAAGTGTATAATACACGGTTTTTCGGGATTCTAGGGTACCGGAACAAAATTCTCCGGAAATCGCGCAGAAAGTTTCTCAGGTCAGATAAAAAGACCACGCAAAATTTAAGTAGCAACGGAAGACATTTGGGGGTGCCGGTATGCCATAAACCAGCATTCGTCGAACCTCAGATAATCGTGAAAAATGTATTAATACTCGTTATCCGAGGCAGAAATCGAATAGGTTAACTCCCAAATGACCTCGGGCGCGTGATTAAAAAAACCGGTAGAAAAAAGGAACAGGTCCCATTTACCTCCCGAACGGCTCATATTGAAGTGTATAATACACGGTTTATTGGGATTCCAGGGTACCGGAACAAAATTCTCCGAAAATCGCGTAAAACGGTCCTCGGGTCAGATAAAGCGACCACGCAAAGACATTTAGGGGTGCTGGTATTCCATAAAACAGCATTCGTCGAACCTCGGATAATCGTGAAAAATGTATTAATACTCGTTATCTGAGGCTTAAAACGAATAGGTTAACTCCTGAAATGACCTCGGACGCGTTATAGAAAAACCGGGGGAAAAAGAAACAGGGTCCTGATTTACCTCCCGAACGCTCAAATTGAAATGTGTAATACACGGCTTTTTGGAATTCCAGTACCGGAACAAATTCTCCGGAAATCGCGCAGAAAGTTTCTCGGGTTAGATAAAGCAACCACGCAATATTTGAGTAGCAACGGAAGACATTTGGGGTTGCTTGGTATGCCATAAACCAAAGATTCATCGAACCTCGGATAATCGTGAAAAATGTATTAATACTCGTTATCCGAGGCTGAAATCGAATAGGTTAACTCCCGAAATGACCTCGGACGCGTGATAAAAAAACCCGGAGAAAAAAAAAAAAGGCCCGTCGCCCTCCCGAACGGCTCAAATTGAAGTGTATAATACACGGTTTTTCGGGATTCCGTGGTGCGGAACAAAATTCTCCGAAAATCGCGTAAAACGTTCCTCGGGTTAAATAAAGCGGCCACGCAAAATTTGAGTATCAACGAAAGACATTTGGGGGTGCCGGTATGCCATAAACCAGCATTCATCGAACGTCGGATAATCGTGAAAAATGTATTAATACTCGTTATCCGAGCCTGAAATCGAATAGGTTAACTTCTAAAATGACCTCGGACGCGTGATAAAAAAAAACGGAGAAAAAGAAACAGGGTCCGGTACAACCTCCCGAACGGCTCATATTGAAGTGTATAATACACGGTTTTTCTGGATTCCAGTGGTACCGGAACAAAATTCTCCGAAATCGCGCAAAAGTTTCTCGTGTCGATAAAAACGCGCCACGCAAAATTTAAGTAGCAACGGAAGACATTTGGGGTGCCGGTATGCCATAAACCAAAGATTCGTCGAACCTCGGATAATTGTGAAAAATGTATTAATACTCGTTATCCGAGGCGTAAATCGAATAGGTTAAGTCCCGAAATGACCTCGGCGCGTGATTAAAAAAGCGGTAGAAAAAGAAATAGGGTCCTGCGACCTCCCCCGAACGGCACATATTGAAGTGTATAATGCACGGTTTTTTGGGATTCAAGGGTACCGGAACAAAATTCTCCGAAAATCGCGTAAAATGTCCCTCGGGTCAGATAAAGCGGCCACGCAAAGACATTTAGGGGTGCCTGTATTCCATAAAACAGCATTCGTCAAACCTCGGATAATCGTGAAAAATGTATTAATACTCGTTATCCGAGGCTGAAATCGAATAGGTTAACTCCTTAAATAACCTCGGGCGCGTGATTAAAAAACCGGTAGAAAAAAGAAACAGGGTCCGGTACGCCCTCCCGAACGGCTCAAATTGAAGTGTATAATACACGGTTTTTCGGGATTCCAGTGGTACCGAACAAAATTCTCCGAAAATCGCGTAAAACGTTCCTCGGGTCAAATAAAGCGGCCACGCAAAATTTGAGTATCAACGAAAGACATTTGGGGGTGCCGGTATGCCATAAACCAGCATTCATCGAACGTCGGATAATAGTGAAAAATGTATTAATACTCGTTATCCGAGCCTGAAATCGAATAGGTTAACTTCTAAAATGACCTCGGACGCGTGATAAAAAAAACCGGGAGAAAAAGGAACAGGGTCCGGTACAACCTCCCGAACGGCTCATATTGAAGTGTATAATACACGGTTTTTCGGATTCCAGGGTACCGGAACAAAATTCTCCGGAAATCGCGCAGAAAGTTTCTCGGTCGATAAAAAACGCCACGCAAAATTTAAGTAGCAACGGAAGACATTTGGGGGTGCCGGTATGCCATAAACCAGCATTCGTCGAACCTCGGATAATCGTGAAAAATGTATTAATACTCGTTATCCGAGGCAGAAATCGAATAGGTTAAGTCCTGAAATGACCTCGGGCGCGTGATTAAAAAACCGGTAGAAAAAAGAAATAGGTCCTAGTCCCACGACCTCCCGAACGGCACATATTGAAGTGTATAATGCACGGTTTTTTGGGATTCAAAGGTACCGGAACAAAATTCTCCGAAAATCGCGTAAAATGTTCCTCGGGTCGATAAAGCGGCCACGCAAAGACATTTAGGGGTGCCTGTATTCCATAAAACAGCATTCGTCAAACCTCGGATAATCGTGAAAAATGTATTAATACTCGTTATCCGAGGCTGAAATCGAATAGATTAACTCCTTAAATAACCTCGGGCGCGTGATTAAAAACCGGTAGAAAAAGAAACAGGTCCGGTCGCCCTCCCGAACGGCTTAAATTGAAGTGTATAATACACGGTTTTTCGGGATTCCAGGGTAGCGGAACAAAATTCTCCGAAAATCGCGTAAAACGTTCCTCGAGTCAAATAAAGCGGCCACGCAAAATTTGAGTAGCAACGAAAGACATTTGGGGTGCCGGTATGCCATAAACCAAAGATTCATCGAACGTCGGATAATCGTGAAAAATGTATTAATACTCGTTATCCGAGCTTGAAATCGAATAGGTTAACTCCTGAAATGACCTCGGACGCGTGATAAAAAAAAAAAACCGGGAGAAAAAGAAACAGTGGTCTGTACAACCTCCCGAACGGCTCATATTGAAGTGTATAATACACGGTTTTTCGGGATTCTAGGGTACCGGAACAAAATTCTCCTAAATCGCGCAAAAGTTTCTCGGTCGATAAAAAGACCACGCAAAATTTGAGTAGCAACGGAAGACATTTGAGGGTGCCGTTATGCCATAAACCAAGATTCGTCGAACCTCGGATAATCGTGAAAATGTATTAATACTCGTTATCCGAGGCGTAAATCGAATAGGTTAACTCCAGAAATGACCTCGGGCGCGTGATTAAAAAACCGGTAGAAAAAGGAACAGGTCCTATTTACCTCCCGAACGGCTCATATTGAAGTGTATAATACACGGTTTATTGGGATTCCAGGGTACCGGAACAAAATTCTCCGAAAATCGCGTAAAACGGTCCTCGGGTCAGATAAAGCGACCACGCAAAGACATTTAGGGGTGCTGGTATTCCATAAAACAGCATTCGTCGAACCTCGGATAATCGTGAAAAATGTATTAATACTCGTTATCTGAGGCTTAAAACGAATAGGTTAACTCCTGAAATGACCTCGGACGCGTTATAGAAAAACCGGGGGAAAAAGAAACAGGGTCCGGTACGACCTCCCGAACGGCTCAAATTGAAATGTGTAATACACGGCTTTTTGGAATTCCAGGGTACCGGAACAAAATTCTCCGGAAATCGCGCAGAAAGTTTCTCGGGTTAGATAAAGCAACCACGCAATATTTGAGTAGCAACAGAAGACATTTGGGGTTGCCGGTATGCCATAAACCAGCATTCATCGAACCTCGGATAATCGTGAAAAAGGTATTAATACTCGTTATCCGAGGCTGAAATCGAATAGGTTAACTCCTGAAATGACCTCGGACGCGTGATAAAAAAACCCGGAGAAAAAAGAAAAAGGGCCCGGTACGACCACCCGAACGGCTCAAATTGAAGTATATAATACACGGTTTGTCGGGATTCCAGGGTACCGGAACAAAATTCTCCGAAAATCGCGTAAAACGTTCCTCGGGTCAGATAAAGCGGCCACGCAAAATTTGAGTAGCAACGAAAGACATTTAGGGGTGCCGCTATGCCATAAAACGACATTCGTCGAACCTCGGATAATCGTGAAAAATGTATTAATACTCGTTATCCGAGGCTGAAATCGAATAGGTTAACTCCTGAAATAACCTCGGACGCGTGATAAAAAAACCAGGAGAAAAAAGAAAAAGGGCCCGATTTACCACCCGAACGGCTCAAATTGAAGTATATAATACACGGTTTTTCGGGATTCCAGGGTACCGGAACAAAATTCTCCGAAAATCGCGTAAAACGTTCCTTGGATCAGATAAAGCAGCCACACAAAATTTGAGTAGCAACGGAAGACATTTGGGGGAGCCGGTATGCCGTAAACCAGCATTCGTCAAATCTCGGATAATCGTGAAAAATGTATTAATACTCTTTATCCGAGGCTGAAATCGAATAGGTTAACTCCTGAAATGACCTCGGGCGCGTGATTAAAAAACCGGTAGAAAAAAGAAATAGGGTCCGTTACGCCCTCCCGAACGGCTCAAATTGAAGTGTATAACACAAGGTTTTTCGGGATTCCGGTGGTACCGAACTAAATTCTCCGAAAATCGCGTAAAACGTTCCTCGGTTCGTATAAAGCGGCAACGCAAAATTTGAGTAGCAACGAAAGACATTTAGGGGCGCCGGTATGCCATAAAACAAAGATTCGTCGAACCTCGGATAATCGTGAAAAATGTATTAATACTCGTTATCCAAGGCTTAAATCGAATAGGTTAACTCCTCAAATGACCTCGGGCGCGTTACGAAAAACCGGGAGAAAAAGAAACAGGTCCGTCGACCTCCCGAACGGCTCAAATTGAAATGTATAATACACGGTTTTTTGGGATTCCAGGGTACCGAACAAAATTCTCTTGAAATCGCGTGTGAAAGTTTCTCGGGTTAGATAAAGCGACCACGCAAAATTTGAGTAGCAACGGAAGACATTTGGGGGTGCCGGTATGCCATAAACCAAAGATTCGTCAAACCTCGGATAATCGTGAAAATGTATTAATACTCTTTATCCGAGGCTGAAATCGAATAGGTTAACTCCTGAAATGACCTCGGGCGCGTGATTAAAAAACCGGTAGAAAAAAGAAATAGGGTCCGTTACGCCCTCCCGAACGGCTCAAATTGAAGTGTATAATACACGGTTTTTCGGGATTCCAGGGTACCGGAACAAAATTCTCCGAAAATCGCGTAAAACGTTCCTCGGGTCAGATAAAGCGGCAACGCAAAATTTGAGTAGCAACGAAAGACATTTAGGGGCGCCGGTATGCCATAAAACAGCATTCGTCGAACCTCGGATAATCGTGAAAAATGTATTAATACTCGTTATCCAAGGCTTAAATCGAATAGGTTAACTCCTCAAATGACCTCGGACGCGTTACGAAAAACCGGGAAAAAAGAAACAGGTCCTGTTTACCTCCCGAACGGCTCAAATTGAAATGTATAATACACGGTTTTTTGGGATTCCAGGATACCGGAACAAAATTCACTTGAAATCGCGCAGAAAGTTTCTCGGGTTAGATAAACCGACCACGCAAAATTTGAGTAGCAACGGAAGACATTTGGGGGTGCCGGTAGGCCATAAACCAGCATTCGTCAAACCTCGGATAATCGTGAAAATGTATTAATACTCTTTATCCGAGGTTTGAAATCGAATAGGTTAACTCCAGAAATGACCTCGGGCGCGTGATTAAAAAACCGGTAGAAAAAAGAAATAGGGTCCGTTACGCCCTCCCGAACGGCTCAAATTGAAGTGTATAATACACGGTTTTTCGGGATTCCAGGGTACCGGAACAAAATTCTCCGAAAATCGCGTAAAACGTTCCTCGGCTCAAATAAAGCGGCCACGCAAAATTTGAGTAGCAACGAAAGACATTTAGGGGCGCCGGTATGCCATAAAACAGCATTCGTCGAACCTCGGATAATCGTGAAAAATGTATTAATACTCGTAATCCAAGGCTTAAATCGAATAGGTTAACTCCTCAAATGACCTCGGACGCGTTACAGAAAAACCGGGAGAAAAAGAAACAGGGCCCGGTACGACCTCCCGAACGGCTCAAATTGAAATGTATAATACACGGTTTTTTGGGATTCCAGGGTACCAGAACAAAATTCTCTTGAAATCGCGCAGAACGTTTCTCGGGTTAGATAAAGCGACCACGCAAAATTTGAGTAGCAACGGAAGACATTTGGGGGTGCCGGTATGCCATAAACCAAAGATTCGTCAAACCTCGGATAATCGTGAAAATGTATTAATACTCTTTATCCGAGGCTGAAATCGAATAGGTTAACTCCTGAAATGACCTCGGGCGCGTGATTAAAAAACCGGTAGAAAAAAGAAATAGGGTCCGTTACGCCCTCCCGAACGGCTCAAATTGAAGTGTATAATACACGGTTTTTCGGGATTCCAGGGTACCGGAACAAAATTCTCCGAAAATCGCGTAAAACGTTCCTCGGGTCAGATAAAGCGGCAACGCAAAATTTGAGTTGCAACGAAAGACATTTAGGGGCGCCGGTATGCCATAAAACAGCATTCGTCGAACCTCGGATAATCGTGAAAAATGTATTAATACTCGTTATCCAAGGCTTAAATCGAATAGGTTAACTCCTCAAATGACCTCGGACGCGTTACAGAAAAACCGGGAGAAAAAGAAACAGGGTCCGGTACGACCTCCCGAACGGCTCAAATTGAAATGTATAATACACGGTTTTTTGGGATTCCAGGATACCGGAACAAAATTCACTTGAAATCGCGCAGAAAGTTTCTCGGGTTAGATAAACCGACCACGCAAAATTTGAGTAGCAACGGAAGACATTTGGGGGTGTCGGTAGGCCATAAACCAGCATTCGTCAAACCTTGGATAATCGTGAAAAATGTATTAATACTCTTTATCCGAGGCTGAAATCGAATAGGTTAACTCCTGAAATGACCTCGGGCGCGTGATTAAAAAACCGGTAGAAAAAAGAAATAGGGTCCGTTACGCCCTCCCGAACGGCTCAAATTGAAGTGTATAATACACGGTTTTTCGGGATTCCAGGGTACCGGAACAAAATTCTCCGAAAATCGCGTAAAACGTTCCTCGGCTCAAATAAAGCGGCCACGCAAAATTTGAGTAGCAACGAAAGACATTTAGGGGCGCCGGTATGCCATAAAACAGCATTCGTCGAACCTCGGATAATCGTGAAAAATGTATTAATACTCGTTATCCAAGGCTTAAATCGAATAGGTTAACTCCTCAAATGACCTCGGACGCGTTACGAAAAAAACCGGAGAAAAAGAAACAGGTCCGTACGACCTCCCGAACGGCTCAAATTGAAATGTATAATACACGGTTTTTTGGGATTCCAGGGTACCAGAACAAAATTCTCTTGAAATCGCGCAGAAAGTTTCTCGGGTTAGATAAAGCGACCACGCAAAATTTGAGTAGCAACGGAATACATTTGGGGGTGCCGGTATGCCATAAACCAGCATTCGTCAAACCTCGGATAATCGTGAAAAATGTATTAATACTCTTTATCCGAGGCTGAAATCGAATAGGTTAACTCCTGAAATGACCTCGGGCGCGTGATTTAAAAACCGGTAGAAAAAAGAAATAGGGTCCGTTACGCCCTCCCGAACGGCTCAAATTGAAGTGTATAATACACGGTTTTTCGGGATTCCAGTGGTACCGAACAAAATTCTCCGAAAATCGCGTAAAACGTTCCTCGGGTCGATATAAAGCGCAACGCAAAATTTGAGTAGCAACGAAAGACATTTAGGGGCGCCGGTATGCCATAAAACAAAGATTCGTCGAACCTCTGATAATCGTGAAAAATGTATTAATACTCGTTATCCAAGGCTTAAATCGAATAGGTTAACTCCTCAAATGACCTCGGACGCGTTACAGAAAAACCGGGAGAAAAAGAAACAGGGTCCGGTACGACCTCCCGAACGGCTCAAATTAAAATGTATAATACACGGTTTTTTGGGATTCCAGGATACCGGAACAAAATTCACTTGAAATCGCGCAGAAAGTTTCTCGGGTTAGATAAACCGACCACGCAAAATTTGAGTAGCAACGTAGACATTTGGGGGTGCCGGTAGGGCCATAAACCAAAGATTCGTCAAACCTCGGATAATCGTGAAAATGTATTAATACTCTTTATCCGAGGCTGAAATCGAATAGGTTAACTCCTGAAATGACCTCGGGCGCGTGATTAAAAAACCGGTAGAAAAAAGAAATAGGGTCCGTTACGCCCTCCCGAACGGCTCAAATTGAAGTGTATAATACACGGTTTTTCGGGATTCCAGGGTACCGGAACAAAATTCTCCGAAAATCGCGTAAAACGTTCCTCGGCTCAAATAAAGCGGCCACGCAAAATTTGAGTAGCAACGAAAGACATTTAGGGGTGCCGGTATGCCATAAAACAAAGATTCGTCGAATCTCGGATAATCGTGAAAAATGTATTAATACTCGTTATCCGAGGTTGAAATCGAATAGGTTAACTCCTGAAATGACCTCGGACGCGTTATAGAAAAACAGGAGAAAAAGAAACAGGGGGCCCGCATTTACCTCCCGAATGGCTCAAATTGAAATGTATAATACACGATTTTTTGGGATTCCAGTGGTACCGGAACAAAAGTCTCCTAAATCGCGCCGAAAGTTTCTCGGGTTAGATAAAGCGACCACGCAAAATTTTTGTAGCAACGGAAGACATCCGGGGTGCCGGTATGCCATAAACCAAAGATTCATCGAACCTCGGATAATGGTGAAAAATGTACTAATACTCGTTATCCGAGGCTGAAATCGAATAGGTTAACTCCCGAAATGACCTCGGACGCGTGATAAAAAAAAACGGAGAAGAAGAAAAAGGGTCCTGCGACCACCCGAATGTACTCAAATTGAAGTATATAATACACGGTTTTTCGGGATTCCAGTGGTACCGAACAAAATTCTCCAAAATCGCGTAAAACGTTCCTCGGTCGATAAAGCGGCCACGCAAAATTTGAGTAGCAACGAAAGACATTTAGGGGTGCCGGTATGCCATAAAACGACATTCGTCGAACCTCGGATAATCGTGAAAAATGTATTAATACTCGTTATCCGAGGCTGAAATCGAATAGGTTAACTCCTGAAATAACCTCGGACGCGTGATAAAAAAACCAGGAGAAAAAAGAAAAAGGGCCCGGTACGACCACCCGAACGGCTCAAATTGAAGTATATAATACACGGTTTTTCGGGATTCCAGGGTACCGGAAAAAAATTCTCCGAAAATAGCGTAAAACGTTCCTCGGATCAGATAAAGCATCCACACAAAATTTGAGTAGCAACGGAAGACATTTGGGGGTGCCGGTATGCCAAAAACCAGCATTCGTCAAATCTCGGATAATCGTGAAAAATGTATTAATACTCTTTATCCGAGGCTGAAATCGAATAGGTTAACTCCTGAAATGACCTCGGGCGCGTGATTAAAAAACCGGTAGAAAAAAGAAATAGGGTCCGTTACGCCCTCCCGAACGGCTCAAATTGAAGTGTATAACACACGGTTTTTCGGGATTCCAGGGTACCGGAACAAAATTCTCCGAAAATCGCGTAAAACGTTCCTCGGGTCAGATAAAGCGGCAACGCAAAATTTGAGTAGCAACGAAAGACATTTAGGGGCGCCGGTATGCCATAAAACAGCATTCGTCGAATCTCGGATAATCGTGAAAAATGTATTAATACTCGTTATCCAAGGCTTAAATCGAATAGGTTAACTCCTCAAATGACCTCGGACGCGTTACGTAAAAACCGGGAGAAAAAGAAACAGGTCCTGGTACGACCTCCCGAACGGCTCAAATTGAAATGTATAATACACGGTTTTTTGGGATTCCAGGGTACCGGAACAAAATTCTCTTGAAATCGCGCAGAAAGTTTCTCGGGTTAGATAAACCGACCACGCAAAATTTGAGTAGCAACGGAAGACATTTGGGGTGCCGGTATGCCATAAACCAAAGATTCGTCAAACCTCTGATAATCGTGAAAAATGTATTAATACTCTTTATCCGAGGTCAAATCGAATAGGTTAACTCCTGAAATGACCTCGGGCGCGTGATTTAAAAACCGGTAGAAAAAAGAAATAGGGTCCGTTACGCCCTCCCGAACGGCTCAAATTGAAGTGTATAATACACGGTTTTTCGGGATTCCAGGGTACCGGAACAAAATTCTCCGAAAATCGCGTAAAACGTTCCTCGGCTCAAATAAAGCGGCCACGCAAAATTTGAGTAGCAACGAAAAGACATTTAGGGGTGCCGGTATGCCATAAAACAAAGATTCGTCGAATCTCGGATAATCGTGATAAATGTATTAATACTCGTTATCCGAGGCTGAAATCGAATAGGTTAACTCCTGAAATGACCTCGGACGCGTTATAGAAAAACAGGAGAAAAAGAAACAGGGCCGATTTACCTCCCGAACGGCTCAAATTGAAATGTATAATACACGCTTTTTGGGATTCAGTACCGGAACAAAAGTCTCCGGAAATCGCGCCGAAAGTTTCTCGGGTTAGATAAAGCGACCACGCAAAATTTTTGTAGCAACGGAAGACATTTAGGGGTGCCGGTATGCCATAAACCAAAGATTCATCGAACCTCGGATAATCGTGAAAAATGTAATAATACTCGTTATCCGAGGCTCAAATCGAATAGGTTAACTCCTGAAATGACCTCGGACGCGTGATAAAAAAAAAAAAAAAGGAGAAGAAGAAAAAGGGTCCTAAGATTTACGACCACCCGAACAGCTCAAATTGAAGTATATAATACACGGTTTTTCGGGATTCCAGGGTACCGAAACAAAATTCTCCAAAAATCGCGTAAAACGTTCCTCAGGTCAGATAAAGCGGCCACGCAAAGTTTGAGTAGCAACGAAAGACATTTAGGGGTGCCGGTATGCCATAAAACGACATTCGTCGAACCTCGGATAATCGTGAAAAATGTATTAATACTCGTTATCCGAGGCTGAAATCGAATAGGTTAACTCCTGAAATAACCTCGGACGCGTGATAAAAAAACCAGGAGAAAAAAGAAAAAGGGCCCGGTACGACCACCCGAACGGCTCAAATTGAAGTATATAATACACGGTTTTTCGGGATTCCAGTGGTACGAACAAAATTCTCCGAAAATCGCGTAAAACGTTCCTCGGATCGGATAAAGCACCACACAAAATTTGAGTAGCAACGGAAGACATTTGGGGTGCCGATGCCATAAACCAAAGATTCGTCAAATCTCGGATAATCGTGAAAATGTATTAATACTCTTTATCCGAGGTCAAATCGAATAGGTTAACTCCTGAAATGACCTCGGGCGCGTGATTAAAAAACCGGTAGAAAAAAGAAATAGGGTCCGTTACGCCCTCCCGAACGGCTCAAATTGAAGTGTATAACACACGGTTTTTCGGGATTCCAGGGTACCGGAACAAAATTCTCCGAAAATCGCGTAAAACGTTCCTCGGGTCAGATAAAGCGGCAACGCAAAATTTGAGTAGCAACGAAAGACATTTAGGGGCGCCGGTATGCCATAAAACAGCATTCGTCGAATCTCGGATAATCGTGAAAAATGTATTAATACTCGTTATCCAAGGCTTAAATCGAATAGGTTAACTCCTCAAATGACCTCGGACGCGTTACGAAAAAAACCGGGAGAAAAAGAAATAGGGTCCTGTACGACCTCCCGAACGGCTCAAATTGAAATGTATAATACACGGTTTTTTGGGATTCCAGGGTACCGGAACAAAATTCTCTTGAAATCGCGCAGAAAGTTTCTCGGGTTAGATAAACCGACCACGCAAAATTTGAGTAGCAACGGAAGACATTTGGGGGTGCTTGGTATGCCATAAACCAAAGATTCGTCAAACCTCGGATAATCGTGAAAATGTATTAATACTCTTTATCCGAGGTCAAATCGAATAGGTTAACTCCTGAAATGACCTCGGGCGCGTGATTAAAAAACCGGTAGAAAAAAGAAATAGGATCCGTTACGCCCTCCCGAACGGCTCAAATTGAAGTGTATAATACACGGTTTTTCGGGATTCCAGGGTACCGGAACAAAATTCTCCGAAAATCGCGTAAAACGTTCCTCGGCTCAAATAAAGCGGCCACGCAAAATTTGAGTAGCAACGAAAGACATTTAGGGGTGCCGGTATGCCATAAAACAAAGATTCGTCGAATCTCGGATAATCGTGAAAAATGTATTAATACTCGTTATCCGAGGTTGAAATCGAATAGGTTAACTCCTGAAATGACCTCGGACGCGTTATAGAAAAACAGGAGAAAAAGAAACAGGGCCTTGTGACGACCTCCCGAACGGCTCAAATTGAAATGTATAATACACGTTTTTTGGGATTCCAGTGGTACCGGAACAAAAGTCTCCTAAATCGCGCCAAAGTTTCTCGGGTTAGATAAAGCGACCACGCAAAATTTTTGTAGCAACGGAAGACATTTGGGGGTGCCGATGCCATAAACCAAAGATTCATCGAACCTCGGATAATGGTGAAAAATGTACTAATACTCGTTATCCGAGGCTGAAATCGAATAGGTTAACTCCTGAAATGACCTCGGACGCGTGATAAAAAAAAAACGGGAGAAGAAGAAAAAGGGTCCTAGACGACCACCCGAACGACTCAAATTGAAGTATATAATACACGGTTTTTCGGGATTCCGTGGTACCGAACAAAATTCTCCAAAAATCGCGTAAAACGTTCCTCGGGTCAGATAAAGCGGCCACGCAAAATTTGAGTAGCAACGAAAGACATTTAGGGGTGCCGGTATGCCATAAAACGACATTCGTCGAACCCTGATAATCGTGAAAATGTATTAATACTCGTTATCCGAGGGTGAAATCGAATAGGTTAACTCCTGAAATAACCTCAGACGCGTGATAAAAAAACCAGGAGAAAAAAGAAAAAGTTGCCCGCACGACCACCCGAACGGCTCAAATTGAAGTATATAATACACGGTTTTTCGGGATTCCAGTGGTACCGAACAAAATTCTCCGAAAATCGCGTAAAACGTTCCTCGGATCGCTTAAAACAGCCACACAAAATTTGAGTAGCAACGGAAGACATTTGGGGGTGTCGGTATGCCATAAACCAAAGATTCGTCAAATCTCGGATAATCGTGAAAAATGTATTAATACTCTTTATCCGAGGCTTAAATCGAATAGGTTAACTCCTGAAATGACCTCGGGCGCGTGATTAAAAAAACCGGTAGAAAAAAGAAATAGGGTCCGTTACGCCCTCCCGAACGGCTCAAATTGAAGTGTATAACACACGGTTTTTCGGGATTCCAGTGGTACCGAACAAAATTCTCCGAAAATCGCGTAAAACGTTCCTCGGGTCAGATAAAGCGGCAACGCAAAATTTGAGTAGCAACGAAAGACATTTAGGGCGCCGGTATGCCATAAAACAAAGATTCGTCGAATCTCGGATAATCGTGAAAAATGTATTAATACTCGTTATCCAAGGCTTAAATCGAATAGGTTAACTCCTCAAATGACCTCGGACGCGTTACGAAAAACCGGAGAAAAAAAAACTAGGTCCGGTACGACCTCCCGAACGGCTCAAATTGAAATGTATAATACACGGTTTTTTGGGATTCCAGGGTACCGGAACAAAATTCTCTTGAAATCGCGCAGAAAGTTTCTCGGGTTAGATAAACCGACCACGCAAAATTTGAGTAGCAACGGAAGACATTTGGGGGTGCCGGTATGCCATAAACCAAAGATTCGTCAAACCTCGGATAATCGTGAAAATGTATTAATACTCTTTATCCGAGGCAAATCGAATAGGTTAACTCCCGAAATGACCTCGGCGCGTGATTAAAAAAACCGGTAGAAAAAGAAATAGGTCCGTTACGCCCTCCCGAACGGCTCAAATTGAAGTATATAATACACGGTTTTTCGGATTCCAGTGGTACCGGAACAAAATTCTCCGAAAATCGCGTAAAACGTTCCTCGGATCAGATAAAGCGGCCACGCAAAATTTGAGTAGCAACGAAAGACATTTAGGGGTGCCGGTATGCCATAAAACAAAGATTCGTCGAATCTCGGATAATCGTGAAAAATGTATTAATACTCGTTATCCGAGGTGAAATCGAATAGGTTAACTCCTGAAATGACCTCGGACGCGTTATAGAAAAACAGGAGAAAAAGAAACAGGGGCCTTGCATTTACCTCCCGAACGGCTCAAATTGAAATGTATAATACACAGTTTTTTGGGATTCCAGTGGTACCGAACAAAAGTCTCCTAAATCGCGCCGAAAGTTTCTCGGGTTAGATAAAGCGACCACGCAAAATTTTTGTAGCAACGGAAGACATTTAGGGGTGCCGGTATGCCATAAACCAAAGATTCATCGAACCTCGGATAATGGTGAAAAATGTACTAATACTCGTTATCCGAGGCTGAAATCGAATAGGTTAACTCCTGAAATGACCTCGGACGCGTGATAAAAAAAAAAAAAAAAACGGAGAAGAAGAAAAAAAGGGTCCTAGACGACCACCCGAACAGCTCAAATTGAAGTATATAATACACGGTTTTTCGGGATTCCAGGGTACCGAAACAAAATTCTCCAAAAATCTTGTAAAACGTTCCTCGTCGATAAAGCGGCCACGCAAAATTTGAGTAGCAACGAAAGACATTTAGGGGTGCCGGATGCCATAAAAACGACATTCGTCGAACCTCGGATAATCGTGAAAAATGTATTAATACTCGTTATCCGAGGCCGAAATCGAATAGGTTAACTCCTGAAATAACCTCGGACGCGTGATAAAAAAACCAGGAGAAAAAGAAAAAGGGCCCTGTCGACCACCCGAACGGCTCAAATTGAAGTATATAATACACGGTTTTTCGGGATTCCAGGGTACCGGAACAAAATTCTCCGAAAATCGCGTAAAACGTTCCTCGGATCAGATAAAGCAGCCACACAAAATTTGAGTAGCAACGGAAGACATTTGGGGGTGCCGGTATGCCATAAACCAGCATTCGTCAAATCTCGATAATCGTGAAAATGTATTAATACTCTTTATCCGAGGTCCGAAATCGAATAGGTTAACTCCTGAAATGACCTCGGGCGCGTGATTAAAAAACCGGTAGAAAAAAGAAATAGGGTCCGTTACGCCCTCCCGAACGGCTCAAATTGAAGTGTATAACACACGGTTTTTCGGGATTCCAGGGTACCGGAACAAAATTCTCCGAAAATCGCGTAAAACGTTCCCTCGGTCGATAAAGCGCAACGCAAAATTTGAGTAGCAACGAAAGACATTTAGGGGCGCCGGTATGCCATAAAACAAAGATTCGTCGAATCTCGGATAATCGTGAAAATGTATTAATACTCGTTATCCAAGGCTTAAATCGAATAGGTTAACTCCTCAAATGACCTCGGACGCGTTACGAAAAACCGGAGAAAAAGAAACAGGGTCCGGCACGACCTCCCGAACGGCTCAAATTGAAATGTATAATACACGGTTTTTTGAGATTCCAGGGTACCGGAACAAAATTCTCTTGAAATCGCGCAAAAGTTTCTCGGGTTAGATAAACCGACCACGCAAAAAATTTGAGTAGCAACGGAAGACATTTGGGGGTGCCGGTATGCCATAAACCAAAGATTCGTCAAACCTGGATAATCGTGAAAATGTATTAATACTCTTTATCCGAGGTCAAATCGAATAGGTTAACTCCTGAAATGACCTCGGGCGCGTGATTAAAAAACCGGTAGAAAAAAGAAATAGGATCCGTTACGCCCTCCCGAACGGCTCAAATTGAAGTGTATAATACACGGTTTTTCGGGATTCCAGGGTACCGGAACAAAATTCTCCGAAAATCGCGTAAAACGTTCCTCGGCTCAAATAAAGCGGCCACGCAAAATTTGAGTAGCAACGAAAGACATTTAGGGGTGCCGGTATGCCATAAAACAAAGATTCGTCGAATCTCGGATAATCGTGATAAATGTATTAATACTCGTTATCCGAGGCTGAAATCGAATAGGTTAACTCCTGAAATGACCTCGGACGCGTTATAGAAAAACAGGAGAAAAAGAAACAGGGGCCCATTTACCTCCCGAACGGCTCAAATTGAAATGTATAATACACGTTTTTTGGATTCCAGGGTACCGAACAAAAGTCTCCTAAATCGCGCCAAAGTTTCTCGGGTTAGATAAAGCGACCACGCAAAATTTTTGTAGCAACGGAAGACATTTAGGGGTGCCGGTATGCCATAAACCAGCATTCATCGAACCTCGGATAATGGTGAAAAATGTACTAATACTCGTTATCCGAGGCTGAAATCGAATAGGTTAACTCCCGAAATGACCTCGGACGCGTGATAAAAAAAACGGGAGAAGAAGAAAAGGGTCCGACGACCACCCGAATGCTCAAATTGAAGTATATAATACACGGTTTTTCGGATTCCAGGGTACCGAACAAAATTCTCCAAAAATCGCGTAAAACGTTCCTCGGTCGATAAAGCGGCCACGCAAAATTTGAGTAGCAACGAAAGACATTTAGGGGTGCCGGATGCCATAAAACGACATTCGTCGAACCCTGATAATCGTGAAAATGTATTAATACTCGTTATCCGAGGTTGAAATCGAATAGGTTAACTCCTGAAATAACCTCGGACGCGTGATAAAAAAAAAAACCAGGAGAAAAAGAAAAAGTTGCCCTCGACGACCACCCGAACGGCTCAAATTGAAGTATATAATACACGGTTTTTCGGATTCCAGTGGTACCGGAACAAAATTCTCCGAAAATCGCGTAAAACGTTCCTCGGATCGCTTAAAACAGCCACACAAAATTTGAGTAGCAACGGAAGACATTTGGGGGTGTCGGTATGCCATAAACCAAAGATTCGTCAAATCTCGGATAATCGTGAAAAATGTATTAATACTCTTTATCCGAGGCTGAAATCGAATAGGTTAACTCCTGAAATGACCTCGGCGCGTGATTAAAAACCGGTAGAAAAAAGAAATAGGGTCCGTTACGCCCTCCCGAACGGCTCAAATTGAAGTGTATAACACACGGTTTTTCGGGATTCCAGGGTACCGGAACAAAATTCTCCGAAAATCGCGTAAAACGTTCCTCGGGTCGATAAAGCGGCAACGCAAAATTTGAGTAGCAACGAAGACATTTAGGGGCGCCGGTATGCCATAAAACAAAGATTCGTCGAATCTCGGATAATCGTGAAAAATGTATTAATACTCGTTATCCAAGGCTTAAATCGAATAGGTTAACTCCTCAAATGACCTCGGACGCGTTACGTAAAAAAACCGGAGAAAAAGAAACAGGTCCTGGTACGACCTCCCGAACGGCTCAAATTGAAATGTATAATACACGGTTTTTTGGGATTCCAGGGTACCGGAACAAAATTCTCTTGAAATCGCGCAGAAAGTTTCTCGGGTTAGATAAACCGACCACGCAAAATTTGAGTAGCAACGGAAGACATTTGGGGTGCCGGTATGCCATAAACCAAAGATTCGTCAAACCTCGGATAATCGTGAAAATGTATTAATACTCTTTATCCGAGGCAAATCGAATAGGTTAACTCCCAAATGACCTCGGGCGCGTGATTTAAAAACCGGTAGAAAAAAGAAATAGGGTCCGTTACGCCCTCCCGAACGGCTCAAATTGAAGTGTATAATACACGGTTTTTCGGGATTCCAGTGGTACCGAACAAAATTCTCCGAAAATCGCGTAAAACGTTCCTCGGCTCAAATAAAGCGGCCACGCAAAATTTGAGTAGCAACGAAAGACATTTAGGGGTGCCGGTATGCCATAAAACAAAGATTCGTCGAATCTCGGATAATCGTGAAAAATGTATTAATACTCGTTATCCGAGGCCGAAATCGAATAGGTTAACTCCTGAAATGACCTCGGACGCGTTATAGAAAAACAAACAGGAGAAAAAGAAACAGGGCCCGCACGACCTCCCGAACGGCTCAAATTGAAATGTATAATACACAGTTTTTTGGGATTCCAGGGTACCGGAACAAAAGTCTCCGGAAATCGCGCCGAAAGTTTCTCGGGTTAGATAAAGCGACCACGCAAAATTTTTGTAGCAACGGAAGACATTTAGGGGTGCCGGTATGCCATAAACCAGCATTCATCGAACCTCGGATAATGGTGAAAAATGTACTAATACTCGTTATCCGAGGCTGAAATCGAATAGGTTAACTCCTGAAATGACCTCGGACGCGTGATAAAAAAAAACGGGAGAAGAAGAAAAAGGGTCCGGTACGACCACCCGAACAGCTCAAATTGAAGTATATAATACACGGTTTTTCGGGATTCCAGGGTACCGAAACAAAATTCTCCAAAAATCTTCTAAAACGTTCCTCAGGTCAGATAAAGCGGCCACGCAAAATTTGAGTAGCAACGAAAGACATTTAGGGGTGCCGGTATGCCATAAAACGACATTCGTCGAACCTCGGATAATCGTGAAAAATGTATTAATACTCGTTATCCGAGGCTGAAATCGAATAGGTTAACTCCTGAAATAACCTCGGACGCGTGATAAAAAAACCAGGAGAAAAAAGAAAAAGGGCCCGACGACCCACCCGAACGACTCAAATTGAAGTATATAATACACGGTTTTTCGGGATTCAAGGGTACCGGAACAAAATTCTCCGAAAATCGCGTAAAACGTTCCTCGGATCAGATAAAGCAGCCACACAAAATTTGAGTAGCAACGGAAGACATTTGGGGGTGCCGGTATGCCATAAACCAGCATTCGTCAAATCTCGGATAATCGTGAAAAATGTATTAATACTCTTTATCCGAGGCTGAAATCGAATAGGTTAACTCCTGAAATGACCTCGGGCGCGTGATTAAAAAACCGGTAGAAAAAAGAAATAGGTCTTTACGCCCTCCCGAACGGCTCAAATTGAAGTGTATAACACACGGTTTTTCGGGATTCCAGGGTACCTGAACAAAATTCTCCGAAAATCGCGTAAAACGTTCCTCGGGTCGATAAAAGCGGCAACGCAAAATTTGAGTAGCAACGAAAGACATTTAGGGGCGCCGGTATGCCATAAAACAGCATTCGTCGAATCTCGGATAATCGTGAAAAATGTATTAATACTCGTTATCCAAGGCTTAAATCGAATAGGTTAACTCCTCAAATGACCTCGGACGCGTTATAGAAAAACCGGGAGAAAAAGAAACAGGGTCCGGTACGACCTCCCGAAAGACATTTAGGGGTGCCGGTATGCCATAAAACGACATTCGTCGAACCTCGGATAATCGTGAAAAATGTATTAATACTCGTTATCCGAGGCTGAAATCGAATAGGTTAACTCCTGAAATAACCTCGGACGCGTGATAAAAAAAAAAAACCAGGAGAAAAAAAAAAAGGGCCCCGACGACCACCCGAACGGCTCAAATTGAAGTATATAATACACGGTTTTTCGGGATTCCAGGGTACCGGAAAAAAATTCTCCGAAAATAGCGTAAAACGTTCCTCGGATCAGATAAAGCATCCACACAAAATTTGAGTAGCAACGGAAGACATTTGGGGGTGCCGGTATGCCAAAAACCAGCATTCGTCAAATCTCGGATAATCGTGAAAAATGTATTAATACTCTTTATCCGAGGCTGAAATCGAATAGGTTAACTCCTGAAATGACCTCGGGCGCGTGATTAAAAAACCGGTAGAAAAAAGAAATAGGGTCCGTTACGCCCTCCCGAACGGCTCAAATTGAAGTGTATAACACACGGTTTTTCGGGATTCCAGGGTACCGGAACAAAATTCTCCGAAAATCGCGTAAACGTTCCTCGGTCGATAAAGCGGCAACGCAAAATTTGAGTAGCAACGAAAGACATTTAGGGGCGCCGGTATGCCATAAAACAAAGATTCGTCGAATCTCGGATAATCGTGAAAAATGTATTAATACTCGTTATCCAAGGCTTAAATCGAATAGGTTAACTCCTCAAATGACCTCGGACGCGTTACGGAAAAACCGGAGAAAAAGAAACAGGTCCTACGACCTCCCGAACGGCTCAAATTGAAATGTATAATACACGGTTTTTTGGGATTCCAGGGTACCGGAACAAAATTCTCTTGAAATCGCGCAGAAAGTTTCTCGGGTTAGATAAACCGACCACGCAAAATTTGAGTAGCAACGAAGACATTTGGGGGTGCCGGTATGCCATAAACCAAAGATTTCGTCAAACCTCGGATAATCGTGAAAATGTATTAATACTCTTTATCCGAGGTCAAATCGAATAGGTTAACTCCTGAAATGACCTCGGGCGCGTGATTTAAAAACCGGTAGAAAAAAGAAATAGGGTCCGTTACGCCCTCCCGAACGGCTCAAATTGAAGTGTATAATACACGGTTTTTCGGGATTCCAGTGGTACCGAACAAAATTCTCCGAAAATCGCGTAAAACGTTCCTCGGCTCAAATAAAGCGGCCACGCAAAATTTGAGTAGCAACGAAAGACATTTAGGGGTGCCGTATGCCATAAAACAAAGATTCGTCGAATCTCGGATAATCGTGAAAAATGTATTAATACTCGTTATCCGAGGCTCAAATCGAATAGGTTAACTCCTGAAATGACCTCGGACGCGTTATAGAAAAAAAACAGGAGAAAAAGAAACAGGGGCCCGTTTACCTCCCGAACGGCTCAAATTGAAATGTATAATACACGCTTTTTGGGATTCCGTGGTACACGGAACAAAAGTCTCCGGAAATCGCGCCGAAAGTTTCTCGGGTTAGATAAAGCGACCACGCAAAATTTTTGTAGCAACGGAAGACATTTAGGGGTGCCGGTATGCCATAAACCAAAGATTCATCGAACCTCGGATAATGGTGAAAAATGTACTAATACTCGTTATCCGAGGCTGAAATCGAATAGGTTAACTCCCGAAATGACCTCGGACGCGTGATAAAAAAAAAAAAAAAAAAACGGAGAAGAAGAAAAAGGGTCCTACGACCACCCGAACAAATCAAATTGAAGTATATAATACACGGTTTTTCGGGATTCCAGGGTACCGAAACAAAATTCTCCAAAAATCGCGTAAAAAACGTTCCTCGGTCGAGATAAGCGGCCACGCAAAGTTTGAGTAGCAACGAAAGACATTTAGGGGTGCCGGTATGCCATAAAACGACATTCGTCGAACCTCGGATAATCGTGAAAAATGTATTAATACTCGTTATCCGAGGCTGAAATCGAATAGGTTAACTCCTGAAATAACCTCGGACGCGTGATAAAAAAACCAGGAGAAAAAAGAAAAAGGGCCCGGTACGACCACCCGAACGGCTCAAATTGAAGTATATAATACACGGTTTTTCGGGATTCCAGGGTACCGGAACAAAATTCTCCGAAAATCGCGTAAAACGTTCCTCGGATCAGATAAAGCAGCCACACAAAATTTGAGTAGCAACGGAAGACATTTGGGGGTGCCGGTATGCCATAAACCAGCATTCGTCAAATCTCGGATAATCGTGAAAAATGTATTAATACTCTTTATCCGAGGCTGAAATCGAATAGGTTAACTCCTGAAATGACCTCGGGCGCGTGATTAAAAAACCGGTAGAAAAAAGAAATAGGGTCTGTTACGCCCTCCCGAACGGCTCAAATTGAAGTGTATAACACACGGTTTTTCGGGATTCCAGGGTACCGGAACAAAATTCTCCGAAAATCGCGTAAAACGTTCCTCGGGTCAGATAAAGCGGCAACGCAAAATTTGAGTAGCAACGAAAGACATTTAGGGGCGCCGGTATGCCATAAAACAGCATTCGTCGAATCTCGGATAATCGTGAAAAATGTATTAATACTCGTTATCCAAGGCTTAAATCGAATAGGTTAACTCCTCAAATGACCTCGGACGCGTTACAGAAAAACCGGGAGAAAAAGAAACAGGGTCCGGTACGACCTCCCGAACGGCTCAAATTGAAATGTATAATACACGGTTTTTTGGGATTCCAGGGTACCGGAACAAAATTCTCTTGAAATCGCGCAGAAAGTTTCTCGGGTTAGATAAACCGACCACGCAAAATTTGAGTAGCAACGGAAGACATTTGGGGGTGCCGGTATGCCATAAACCAGCATTCGTCAAACCTCGGATAATCGTGAAAAATGTATTAATACTCTTTATCCGAGGCTGAAATCGAATAGGTTAACTCCTGAAATGACCTCGGGCGCGTGATTAAAAAACCGGTAGAAAAAAGAAATAGGATCCGTTACGCCCTCCCGAACGGCTCAAATTGAAGTGTATAATACACGGTTTTTCGGGATTCCAGGGTACCGGAACAAAATTCTCCGAAAATCGCGTAAAACGTTCCTCGGCTCAAATAAAGCGGCCACGCAAAATTTGAGTAGCAACGAAAGACATTTAGGGGTGCCGGTATGCCATAAAACAGCATTCGTCGAATCTCGGATAATCGTGATAAATGTATTAATACTCGTTATCCGAGGCTGAAATCGAATAGGTTAACTCCTGAAATGACCTCGGACGCGTTATAGAAAAACAGGGAAAAAGAAACAGGGGCCGTTTACCTCCCGAACGGCTCAAATTGAAATGTATAATACACGGTTTTTGGGATTCCAGTGGTACGAACAAAAGTCTCCGGAAATCGCGCCGAAAGTTTCTCGGGTTAGATAAAGCGACCACGCAAAATTTTTGTAGCAACGGAAGACATTTGGGGGTGCCGGTATGCCATAAACCAGCATTCATCGAACCTCGGATAATGGTGAAAAATGTACTAATACTCGTTATCCGAGGCTGAAATCGAATAGGTTAACTCCTGAAATGACCTCGGACGCGTGATAAAAAAAACGGGAGAAGAAGAAAAAGGGTCCTACGACCACCCGAATGTACAAATTTCAAATTGAAGTATATAATACACGGTTTTTCGGGATTCCAGGGTACCGGAACAAAATTCTCCAAAAATCGCGTAAAACGTTCCTCGGGTCAGATAAAGCGGCCACGCAAAATTTGAGTAGCAACGAAAGACATTTAGGGGTGCCGGTATGCCATAAAACGACATTCGTCGAACCTCGGATAATCGTGAAAAATGTATTAATACTCGTTATCCGAGGCTGAAATCGAATAGGTTAACTCCTGAAATAACCTCAGACGCGTGATAAAAAAACCAGGAGAAAAAAGAAAAAGTTGCCCGGTACGACCACCCGAACGGCTCAAATTGAAGTATATAATACACGGTTTTTCGGGATTCCAGGGTACCGGAACAAAATTCTCCGAAAATCGCGTAAAACGTTCCTCGGATCAGTTAAAACAGCCACACAAAATTTGAGTAGCAACGGAAGACATTTGGGGGTGTCGGTATGCCATAAACCAGCATTCGTCAAATCTCGGATAATCGTGAAAAATGTATTAATACTCTTTATCCGAGGCTGAAATCGAATAGGTTAACTCCTGAAATGACCTCGGGCGCGTGATTAAAAAACCGGTAGAAAAAAGAAATAGGGTCCGTTACGCCCTCCCGAACGGCTCAAATTGAAGTGTATAACACACGGTTTTTCGGATTCCGAGTACCGAACAAAATTCTCCGAAAATCGCGTAAAACGTTCCTCGGGTCAGATAAAGCGGCAACGCAAAATTTGAGTAGCAACGAAAGACATTTAGGGGCGCCGGTATGCCATAAAACAGCATTCGTCGAATCTCGGATAATCGTGAAAAATGTATTAATACTCGTTATCCAAGGCTTAAATCGAATAGGTTAACTCCTCAAATGACCTCGGACGCGTTACGTAAAAAACCGGGAGAAAAAGAAACAGGTCCCAGTTTACGACCTCCCGAACGGCTCAAATTGAAATGTATAATACACGGTTTTTTGGGATTCCAGGGTACCGGAACAAAATTCTCTTGAAATCGCGCAGAAAGTTTCTCGGGTTAGATAAACCGACCACGCAAAATTTGAGTAGCAACGGAAGACATTTGGGGGTGCCGGTATGCCATAAACCAGCATTCGTCAAACCTCGGATAATCGTGAAAAATGTATTAATACTCTTTATCCGAGGCTGAAATCGAATAGGTTAACTCCTGAAATGACCTCGGGCGCGTGATTAAAAAACCGGTAGAAAAAAGAAATAGGGTCCGTTACGCCCTCCCGAACGGCTCAAATTGAAGTGTATAATACACGGTTTTTCGGGATTCCAGGGTACCGGAACAAAATTCTCCGAAAATCGCGTAAAACGTTCCTCGGCTCAAATAAAGCGGCCACGCAAAATTTGAGTAGCAACGAAAGACATTTAGGGGTGCCGGTATGCCATAAAACAAAGATTCGTCGAATCTCGGATAATCGTGAAAAATGTATTAATACTCGTTATCCGAGGCTGAAATCGAATAGGTTAACTCCCGAAATGACCTCGGACGCGTTATAGAAAAACAGGAGAAAAAGAAACAGGGCCCGATGACGACCTCCCGAACGGCTCAAATTGAAATGTATAATACACGCTTTTTGGGATTCCGAGTACCGGAACAAAAGTCTCCGGAAATTGCGCCGAAAGTTTCTCGGGTTAGATAAAGCGACCACGCAAAATTTTTGTAGCAACGGAAGACATTTAGGGGTGCCGGTATGCCATAAACCAGCATTCATCGAACCTCGGATAATGGTGAAAAATGTACTAATACTCGTTATCCGAGGCTGAAATCGAATAGGTTAACTCCTGAAATGACCTCGGACGCGTGATAAAAAAAAACGGAGAAGAAGAAAAAGGGTCCTGTACGACCACCCGAATGACTCAAATTGAAGTGTATAATACACGGTTTTTCGGGATTCCTGGGTACCGAAACAAAATTCTCCAAAAATCTTGTAAAACGTTCCTCGGTCGATAAAGCGGCCACGCAAAATTTGAGTAGCAACGAAAGACATTTAGGGGTGCCGGTATGCCATAAAACGACATTCGTCGAACCTCGGATAATCGTGAAAATGTATTAATACTCGTTATCCGAGGTTGAAATCGAATAGGTTAACTCCTGAAATAACCTCGGACGCGTGATAAAAAAACCAGGAGAAAAAAGAAAAAGGGCCCGGTACGACCACCCGAACGGCTCAAATTGAAGTATATAATACACGGTTTTTGGGATTCCGGGTACGGAACAAAATTCTCCGAAAATCGCGTAAAACGTTCCTCGGATCGGATAAAGCACCACACAAAATTTGAGTAGCAACGGAAGACATTTGGGGGTGCCGGTATGCCATAAACCAAAGATTCGTCAAATCTCGGATAATCGTGAAAATGTATTAATACTCTTTATCCGAGGTTGAAATCGAATAGGTTAACTCCTGAAATGACCTCGGGCGCGTGATTTAAAAACCGGTAGAAAAAAGAAATAGGGTCTGTTACGCCCTCCCGAACGGCTCAAATTGAAGTGTATAACACACGGTTTTTCGGGATTCCAGGGTACCGGAACAAAATTCTCCGAAAATCGCGTAAAACGTTCCTCGGGTCAGATAAAGCGGCAACGCAAAATTTGAGTAGCAACGAAAGACATTTAGGGGCGCCGGTATGCCATAAAACAGCATTCGTCGAATCTCGGATAATCGTGAAAAATGTATTAATACTCGTTATCCAAGGCTTAAATCGAATAGGTTAACTCCTCAAATGACCTCGGACGCGTTACGTAAAAACCGGAGAAAAAGAAACAGGGTCCTGTCGACCTCCCGAACGGCTCAAATTGAAATGTATAATACACGGTTTTTTGAGATTCCAGGGTACCGGAACAAAATTCTCTTGAAATCGCGCAGAAAGTTTCTCGGGTTAGATAAACCGACCACGCAAAATTTGAGTAGCAACGGAAGACATTTGGGGGTGCCGGTATGCCATAAACCAGCATTCGTCAAACCTCGGATAATCGTGAAAAATGTATTAATACTCTTTATCCGAGGCTGAAATCGAATAGGTTAACTCCTGAAATGACCTCGGGCGCGTGATTAAAAAACCGGTAGAAAAAAGAAATAGGATCCGTTACGCCCTCCCGAACGGCTCAAATTGAAGTGTATAATACACGGTTTTTCGGGATTCCAGGGTACCGGAACAAAATTCTCCGAAAATCGCGTAAAACGTTCCTCGGCTCAAATAAAGCGGCCACGCAAAATTTGAGTAGCAACGAAAGACATTTAGGGGTGCCGGTATGCCATAAAACAAAGATTCGTCGAATCTCGGATAATCGTGAAAAATGTATTAATACTCGTTATCCGAGGTGAAATCGAATAGGTTAACTCCTGAAATGACCTCGGACGCGTTATAGAAAAACAGGGGAGAAAAAGAAACAGGGGCCCGATTTGACGACCTCCGAACGGCTCAAATTGAAATGTATAATACACGCTTTTTGGGATTCCAGTGGTACCGGAACAAAAGTCTCCTAAATCGCGCCGAAAGTTTCTCGGGTTAGATAAAGCGACCACGCAAAATTTTTGTAGCAACGGAAGACATTTGGGGGTGCCGGTATGCCATAAACCAGCATTCATCGAACCTCGGATAATGGTGAAAAATGTACTAATACTCGTTATCCGAGGCTGAAATCGAATAGGTTAACTCCTGAAATGACCTCGGACGCGTGATAAAAAAAAAACGGAGAAGAAGAAAAAGGGTCCTAGACGATTACGACCACCCGAACAATCAAATTGAAGTATATAATACACGGTTTTTCGGATTCCAGTGGTACCGGAACAAAATTCTCCAAAAATCGCGTAAAACGTTCCTCGGGTCAGATAAAGCGGCCACGCAAAATTTGAGTAGCAACGAAAGACATTTAGGGGTGCCGATATGCCATAAAAACGACATTCGTCGAACCTCGGATAATCGTGAAAAATGTATTAATACTCGTTATCCGAGGCTGAAATCGAATAGGTTAACTCCTGAAATAACCTCAGACGCGTGATAAAAAAACCAGGAGAAAAAAGAAAAAGTTGCCCGGTACGACCACCCGAACGGCTCAAATTGAAGTATATAATACACGGTTTTTCGGGATTCCAGGGTACCGGAACAAAATTCTCCGAAAATCGCGTAAAACGTTCCTCGGATCAGTTAAAACAGCCACACAAAATTTGAGTAGCAACGGAAGACATTTGGGGGTGTCGGTATGCCATAAACCAGCATTCGTCAAATCTCGGATAATCGTGAAAAATGTATTAATACTCTTTATCCGAGGCTGAAATCGAATAGGTTAACTCCTGAAATGACCTCGGGCGCGTGATTAAAAAACCGGTAGAAAAAAGAAATAGGGTCCGTTACGCCCTCCCGAACGGCTCAAATTGAAGTGTATAACACACGGTTTTTCGGGATTCCAGGGTACCGGAACAAAATTCTCCGAAAATCGCGTAAAACGTTCCTCGGGTCAGATAAAGCGGCAACGCAAAATTTGAGTAGCAACGAAAGACATTTAGGGGCGCCGGTATGCCATAAAACAGCATTCGTCGAATCTCGGATAATCGTGAAAAATGTATTAATACTCGTTATCCAAGGCTTAAATCGAATAGGTTAACTCCTCAAATGACCTCGGACGCGTTACGAAAAAACCGGAGAAAAAGAAACAGGTCCTCGACCTCCCGAACGGCTCAAATTGAAATGTATAATACACGGTTTTTGGGATTCCAGTGGTACCGAACAAAATTCTCTTGAAATCGCGCAGAAAGTTTCTCGGGTTAGATAAACCGACCACGCAAAATTTGAGTAGCAACGGAAGACATTTGGGGGTGCCGGTATGCCATAAACCAGCATTCGTCAAACCTCGGATAATCGTGAAAAATGTATTAATACTCTTTATCCGAGGCTGAAATCGAATAGGTTAACTCCTGAAATGACCTCGGGCGCGTGATTTAAAAACCGGTAGAAAAAAGAAATAGGGTCCGTTACGCCCTCCCGAACGGCTCAAATTGAAGTGTATAATACACGGTTTTTCGGGATTCCAGGGTACCGGAACAAAATTCTCCGAAAATCGCGTAAAACGTTCCTCGGCTCAAATAAAGCGGCCACGCAAAATTTGAGTAGCAACGAAAGACATTTAGGGGTGCCGGTATGCCATAAAAACAAAGATTCGTCGAATCTCGGATAATCGTGATAAATGTATTAATACTCGTTATCCGAGGTCTGAAATCGAATAGGTTAACTCCTGAAATGACCTCGACGCGTTATAGAAAAACAGGAGAAAAAGAAACAGGGTCCTGTACGACCTCCCGAACGGCTCAAATTGAAATGTATAATACACGCTTTTTGGGATTCCAGTGGTACCGAACAAAAGTCTCCTAAATCGCGCCGAAAGTTTCTCGGGTTAGATAAAGCGACCACGCAAAATTTTTGTAGCAACGGAAGACATTTAGGGGTGCCGGTATGCCATAAACCAGCATTCATCGAACCTCGGATAATGGTGAAAAATGTACTAATACTCGTTATCCGAGGCTGAAATCGAATAGGTTAACTCCTGAAATGACCTCGGACGCGTGATAAAAAAAAAAAAAAGAAGAAGAAAAAGGGTCCGAGACGACCACCCGAACAGCTCAAATTGAAGTATATAATACACGGTTTTTCGGGATTCCAGGGTACCGAAACAAAATTCTCCAAAAATCTTGTAAAACGTTCCTCAGGTCAGATAAAGCGGCCACGCAAAATTTGAGTAGCAACGAAAAGACATTTAGGGTGCCGGTATGCCATAAACCAACATTCATCGAACCTCGGATAATCGTGAAAAATGTATTAATACTCGTTATCCGAGGCTGAAATCGAATAGGTTAACTCCTGAAATAACCTCGGACGCGTGATAAAAAAACCAGGAGAAAAAAGAAAAAGGGCCCGGTACGACCACCCGAACGACTCAAATTGAAGTATATAATACACGGTTTTTCGGGATTCAAGGGTACCGGAACAAAATTCTCCGAAAATCGCGTAAAACGTTCCTCGGATCAGATAAAGCAGCCACACAAAATTTGAGTAGCAACGGAAGACATTTGGGGGTGCCGGATGCCATAAACCAAATTTCGTCAAATCTCGGATAATCGTGAAAAATGTATTAATACTCTTTATCCGAGGCTGAAATCGAATAGGTTAACTCCTGAAATGACCTCGGGCGCGTGATTAAAAAACCGGTAGAAAAAAGAAATAGGGTCTGTTACGCCCTCCCGAACGGCTCAAATTGAAGTGTATAACACACGGTTTTTCGGGATTCCAGGGTACCGGAACAAAATTCTCCGAAAATCGCGTAAAACGTTCCTCGGGTCAGATAAAGCGGCAACGCAAAATTTGAGTAGCAACGAAAGACATTTAGGGGCGCCGGTATGCCATAAAACAGCATTCGTCGAATCTCGGATAATCGTGAAAAATGTATTAATACTCGTTATCCAAGGCTTAAATCGAATAGGTTAACTCCTCAAATGACCTCGGACGCGTTATAGAAAAACCGGGAGAAAAAGAAACAGGTCCGATTTACCTCCCGAACGCTCAAATTGAAATGTATAATACACGGTTTTTGGGATTCCAGTGGTAAACAAAATTCTCTTGAAATCGCGCAGAAAGTTTCTCGGGTTAGATAAACCGACCACGCAAAATTTGAGTAGCAACGGAAGACATTTGGGGGTGCCGGTATGCCATAAACCAGCATTCGTCAAACCTCGGATAATCGTGAAAAATGTATTAATACTCTTTATCCGAGGCTGAAATCGAATAGGTTAACTCCTGAAATGACCTCGGGCGCGTGATTAAAAAACCTGTAGAAAAAAGAAATAGGATCCGTTACGCCCTCCCGAACGGCTCAAATTGAAGTGTATAATACACGGTTTTTCGGGATTCCAGGGTACCGGAACAAAATTCTCCGAAAATCGCGTAAAACGTTCCTCGGCTCAAATAAAGCGGCCACGCAAAATTTGAGTAGCAACGAAAGACATTTAGGGGTGCCGGTATGCCATAAAACAGCATTCGTCGAATCTCGGATAATCGTGATAAATGTATTAATACTCGTTATCCGAGGCTGAAATCGAATAGGTTAACTCCTGAAATGACCTCGGACGCGTTATAGAAAAACAGGGAGAAAAAGAAACAGGGCCCGGTACGACCTCCCGAACGGCTCAAATTGAAATGTATAATACACAGTTTTTTGGGATTCCAGGGTACCGGAACAAAAGTCTCCGGAAATCGCGCCGAAAGTTTCTCGGGTTAGATAAAGCGACCACGCAAAATTTTTGTAGCAACGGAAGACATTTGGGGGTGCCGGTATGCCATAAACCAGCATTCATCGAACCTCGGATAATCGTGAAAAATGTAATAATACTCGTTATCCGAGGCTCAAATCGAATAGGTTAACTCCTGAAATGACCTCGGACGCGTGATAAAAAAAAAAAAAAAAAGGAGAAGAAGAAAAAGGGTCCTGATCGACCACCCGAACAGCTCAAATTGAAGTATATAATACACGGTTTTTCGGGATTCCAGGGTACCGGAACAAAATTCTCCAAAAATCGCGTAAAACGTTCCTCGGGTCAGATAAAGCGGCCACGCAAAATTTGAGTAGCAACGAAAGACATTTAGGGGTGCCGGTATGCCATAAAACGACATTCGTCGAACCTCGGATAATCGTGAAAAATGTATTAATACTCGTTATCCGAGGCTGAAATCGAATAGGTTAACTCCTGAAATAACCTCGGACGCGTGATAAAAAAACCAGGAGAAAAAAGAAAAAGGGCCCGGTACGACCACCCGAACGGCTCAAATTGAAGTATATAATACACGGTTTTTCGGGATTCCAGGGTACCGGAACAAAATTCTCCGAAAATCGCGTAAAACGTTCCTCGGATCGATTAAAGCGACCACACAAAATTTGAGTAGCAACGGAAGACATTTGGGGGTGTCGGTATGCCATAAACCAGCATTCGTCAAATCTCGGATAATCGTGAAAAATGTATTAATACTCTTTATCCGAGGCTGAAATCGAATAGGTTAACTCCTGAAATGACCTCGGGCGCGTGATTAAAAAACCGGTAGAAAAAAGAAATAGGGTCCGTTACGCCCTCCCGAACGGCTCAAATTGAAGTGTATAACACATGGTTTTTCGGGATTCCAGGGTACCGGAACAAAATTCTCCGAAAATCGCGTAAAACGTTCCTCGGGTCAGATAAAGCGGCAACGCAAAATTTGAGTAGCAACGAAAGACATTTAGGGGCGCCGGTATGCCATAAAACAGCATTCGTCGAACCTCGGATAATCGTGAAAAATGTATTAATACTCGTTATCCAAGGCTTAAATCGAATATGTTAACTCCTCAAATGACCTCGGACACGTTACAGAAAAACCGGGAGAAAAAAGAAAAAGGGCCCGGTACGACCACCCGAACGGCTCAAATTGAAGTATATAATACACGGTTTTTCGGGATTCCAGGGTACCGGAACAAAATTCTCCGAAAATCGCGTAAAACGTTCCTCGGCTCAAATAAAGCGACCACGTAAAATTTGAGTAGCAACGAAAGACATTTAGGGGTGCCGGTATGCCATAAAACAGCATTCGTCGAATCTCGGATAATCGTGATAAATGTATTAATACTCGTTATCCGAGGCTGAAATCGAATAGGTTAACTCCTGAAATGACCTCGGACGCGTGATAAAAAAACCAGGAGAAAAAGAAAAAGGGCCCGGTACGACCACCCGAACGGCTCAAATTGAAGTATATAATACACGGTTTTTCGGGATTCCAGGGTACCGGAACAAAATTCTCCGAAAATCGCGTAAAACGTTCCTCGGATCAGATAAAGCAGCCACACAAAATTTGAGTAGCAACGGAAGACATTTGGGGGTGCCAGTATGCCATAAACCAGCATTCGTTAAATCTCGGATAATCGTGAAAAATGTATTAATACTCTTTATCCGAGGCTGAAATCGAATAGGTTAACTCCTGAAATGACCTCGGGCGCGTGATTAAAAAACCGGTAGAAAAAAGAAATAGGGTCCGTTACGCCCTCCCGAACGGCTCAAATTGAAGTGTATAACACAAGGTTTTTCGGGATTCCAGGGTACCGGAACAAAATTCTCCGAAAATCGCGTAAAACGTTCCTCGGGTCAGATAAAGCGGCAACGCAAAATTTGAGTAGCAACGAAAGACATTTAGGGGCGCCGGTATGCCATAAAACAGCATTCGTCGAACCTCGGATAATCGTGAAAAATGTATTAATACTCGTTATCCAAGGCTTAAATCGAATAGGTTAACTCCTCAAATGACCTCGGACGCGTTACAGAAAAACCGGGAGAACAAGAAACAGGGTCCGGTACGACCTCCCGAACGGCTCAAATTGAAATGTATAATACACGGTTTTTTGGGATTCCAGGGTACCGGAACAAAATTCTCTTGAAATCGCGCAGAAAGTTTCTCGGGTTAGATAAAGCGACCACGCAAAATTTGAGTAGCAACGGAAGACATTTGGGGTGCTGGTATGCCATAAACCAGCATTCGTCAAACCTCGGATAATCGTGAAAAATGTATTAATACTCTTTATCCGAGGCTGAAATCGAATAGGTTAATCCTGAAATGACCTCGGGCGCGTGATTAAAAAACCGGTAGAAAAAAGAAATAGGGTCCGTTACGCCCTCCCGAACGGCTCAAATTGAAGTGTATAATACACGGTTTTTCGGGATTCCAGGGTACCGGAACAAAATTCTCCGAAAATCGCGTAAAACGTTCCTCGGGTCAGATAAAGCGGCAACGCAAAATTTGAGTAGCAACGAAAGACATTTAGGGGCGCCGGTATGCCATAAAACAGCATTCGTCGAACCTCGGATAATCGTGAAAAATGTATTAATACTCGTTATCCAAGGCTTAAATCGAATAGGTTAACTCCTCAAATGACCTCGGACGCGTTACGAAAAAACCGGGAGAAAAAGAAACAGGTCCGTCGACCTCCCGAACGGCTGAAATTGAAATGTATAATACACGGTTTTTTGGGATTCCGGTACCGGAAAAAATTCTCTTGAAATCGCGCGAAAAGTTTCTCGGGTTAGATAAAGCGGCCACGCAAAATTTGAGTAGCAACGGAAGACATTTGGGGTGCCGGTATGCCATAAACCAAGATTCGTCAAACCTCGGATAATCGTGAAAAATGTATTAATACTCTTTATCCGAGGCTGAAATCGAATAGGTTAACTCCTGAAATGACCTCGGGCGCGTGATTAAAAAACCGGTAGAAAAAAGAAACAGGGTCTGGTACGACCTCCCGAACGGCTCATATTGAAGTGTATAATACACGGTTTTTCGGAATTCCAGGGTACCGGAACAAAATTCTCCGAAAATCGCGTAAAATGTTCCTCGGCTCAAATAAAGCGGCCACGCAAAATTTGAGTAGAAACAGAAGACATTTAGGGGTGCCAGTATGCCATAAACCAGCATTCATCGAACCTCGGATAATCGTGAAAAATGTATTAATACTCGTTATCCGAGACTGTAATCGAATAGGTTCACTCTTGAAATGACCTCGAACGCGTGATAAAAAAACCTGGAGAAAAAAGAAAAAAGGTCCGGTACGACCACCCGAACGGCTCAAATTGAAGTATATAATACACGGTTTTCGGGATTCTAGGGTACCGGAACAAAATTCTCCAAAAATCGCGTAAAACGTTCCTCTCGTCAGATAAAGCGGCCACGCAAAATTTGAGTAGCAACGGAAGACATTTGGGGGTGCCGGTATGCCATAAACCAGCATTCGTCAAACCTCGGATAATTGTGAAAAGTGTATTAATACTCGTTATCCGAGGCTGAAATCGAATAGGTTAACTCCTGAAATGACCTCGGGTGCGTGATTAAAAACCGGTAGAAAAAAAACAGGTCCGTTACGCCCTCCCGAACGGCTCAAATTGAAGTGTATAACACATGGTTTTTTGGGATTCCGAGGGTCTGGAACAAAATTGTCCAAAAATTGCGTAAAACATTCCTCGGGTCAGATAAAGCGGCCACGCAAAATTTGAGTAGCAACGGAAGACATTTTGGGGTTCCGGTATGCCATAAACCAGCATTCGTCAAACCTCGGATAATCGTGAAAAATGTATTAATACTCTTTATCCGAGGCTGAAATCGAATAGGTTAACTCCTGAAATGACCTCGGGCACGTGATTAAAAAACCGGTAGAAAAAAGAAACAGGGTCCGGTACGACCTCCCGAACGGCTCATATTGAAGTGTATAATACACGGTTTATTGGGATTCCAGGGTACCGGAACAAAATTCTCCGAAAATCGCGTAAAACGTTCCTCGGGTCAAATAAAGCGGCCACGCAAAATTTGAGTAGCAACAGAAGACATTTGGGGGTGCCGGTGTGCCATAAACCAGCATTCATCGAACCTCGGATAATCGTGAAAAATGTATTAATACTCGTTATCCGAGACTCTAATCGAATAGGTTCACTCCTGAAATGACCTCGAACGCGTGATAAAAAAACCTGGAGAAAAAAGAAAAAGGGTCCGGTACGACCACCCAAACGGCTCAAATTGAAGTATATAATACACGGTTTTTCCGGATTCCAGAGTACCGGAACAAAATTCTCCAAAATTGCGTAAAACGTTCCTCGGGTCAGTTACAGCGGCCACGCAAAAATTGAGTAGCAATGGAAGACATTTGGTGGTGCCGGTATGCCATAAACCAGCATTCGTCAAACCTCGGATAATCGTGAAAAATGTGTTAATACTCTTTATCCGAGGCTGAAATCGAATAGGTTAACTCCTGAAATGACCTCGGGCGCGTGATTAAAAAACCGGTAGAAAAAAGAAACAGGGTCCTGTACGCCCTCCCGAACGGCTCAAATTGAAGTGTATAACACACGGTTTTTCGGGATTCCAGGGTACCGGAACAAAATTCTCCGAAAATCGCGTAAAACGTTCCTCGGGTCAGATAAAGCGGCCACGCAAAATTTGAGTAGCAACGAAAGACATTTAGGGGTGCCGGTATGCAATAAAACAGCATTCGTCGAACCTCGGATAATCGTGAAAAATGTATTAATACTCGTTATCCGAGGCTAAAATCGAATAGGTTAACTCCTGAAATGACCTCGGACGCGTTATAGAAAAACCGGAGAAAAAGAAACAGGGCCGATTTACCTCCTGAACGGCTCAAATTGAAATGTATAATACACGGTTTTTTGGGATTCCAGGGTACCGGAACAAAAATCTCCTGAAATCGCGCAGAAAGTTTCTCGGGTTAGATAAAGCGACCACGCAAAATTTGAGTAGCAACGGAAGACATTTGGGGGTGCCGGTATGCCATAAACCAGCATTCATCGAACCTCATATTATCGTGAAAAATGTATTAATACACGTTATCCGAGGCTGAAATCGAATAGGTTAACTCCTGAAATAACCTCGGACGCGTTATTAAAAAACCAGGAGAAAAAAGAAAAAGGGCCCTGCATTTACCACCCGAACGGCTCAAATTGAAGTATATAATACACGGTTTTTCGGGATTCCGAGTACCGAACAAAATTCTCCGAAAATCGCGTAAAACGTTCCTCGGATCGGATAAAGCACCACACAAAATTTGAGTAGCAACGGAAGACATTTGGGGTGCCGGTATGCCATAAACCAGCATTCGTCAAATCTCGGATAATCGTGAAAAATGTATTAATACTCTTTATCCGAGGCTGAAATCGAATAGGTTAACTCCTGAAATGACCTCGGGCGCGTGATTAAAAAACCGGTAGAAAAAAGAAATAGGGTCCGTTACGCCCTCCCGAACGGCTCAAATTGAAGTGTATAACACAAGGTTTTTCGGGATTCCAGGGTACCGGAACAAAATTCTCCAAAAATCGCGTAAAACATTCCTCGGGTCAGATAAAGCGGCAACGCAAAATTTGAGTAGCAACGAAAGACATTTAGGGGCGCCGGTATGCCATAAAACAGCATTCGTCGAACCTCGGATAATCGTGAAAAATGTATTAATACTCGTTATCCAAGGCTTAAATCGAATAGGTTAACTCCTCAAATGACCTCGGACGCGTTACAGAAAAACCGGGAGAAAAAGAAACAGGGTCCGGTACGACCTCCCGAACGGCTCAAATTGAAATGTATAATACACGGTTGTTTGGGATTCCAGGGTACCGGAACAAAATTCTCTTGAAATCGCGCAGAAAGTTTCTCGGGTTAGATAAAGCGACCACGCAAAATTTGAGTAGCAACGGAAGACATTTGGGGGTGCCGGTATGCCATAAACCAGCATTCGTCAAACCTCGGATAATCGTGAAAAATGTATTAATACTCTTTATCCGAGGCTGAAATCGAATAGGATAACTCCTGAAATGACCTCGGGCGCGTGATTAAAAAACCGGTAGAAAAAAGAAATAGGGTCCGTTACGCCCTCCCGAACGGCTCAAATTGAAGTGTATAACACAAGGTTTTTCGGGATTCCAGGGTACCGGAACAAAATTCTCCGAAAATCGCGTAAAACGTTCCTCAGGTCAGATAAAGCGGCAACGCAAAATTTGAGTAGCAACGAAAGACATTTAGGGGCGCCGGTATGCCATAAAACAGCATTCGTCGAATCTCGGATAATCGTGATAAATGTATTAATACTCGTTATCCGAGGCTGAAATCGAATAGGTTAACTCCTGAAATGACCTCGGACGCGTTATAGAAAAACCGGAGAAAAAGAAACAGGGGGCCGTACGACCTCCCGAACGGCTCAAATTGAAATGTATAATACACGATTTTTGGGATTCCGAGTCACCGGAACAAAAGTCTCCGGAAATCGCGCCGAAAGTTTCTCGGGTTAGATAAAGCGACCACGCAAAATTTGTGTAGCAACGGAAGACATTTGGGGGTGCCGGTATGCCATAAACCAGCATTCATCGAACCTCGGATAATGGTGAAAAATGTACTAATACTCGTTATCCGAGGCTGAAATCGAATAGGTTAACTCCTGAAATGACCTCGGACGCGTGATAAAAAAAAACGGGAGAAGAAGAAAAAGGGTCCGAGACGACCACCCGAACGACTCAAATTGAAGTATATAATACACGGTTTTTCGGGATTCCAGGGTACCGGAACAAAATTCTCCAAAAATCGCGTAAAACGTTCCTCGGGTCAGATAAAGCGGCCACGCAAAATTTGAGTAGCAACGAAAGACATTTAGGGGTGCCGGTATGCCATAAAACGACATTCGTCGAACCTCGGATAATCGTGAAAAATGTATTAATACTCGTTATCCGAGGCTGAAATCGAATAGGTTAACTCCTGAAATAACCTCGGACGCGTGATAAAAAAACCAGGAGAAAAAAGAAAAAGGGCCCGGTACGACCACCCGAACGGCTCAAATTGAAGTATATAATACACGGTTTTTCGGGATTCCAGGGTACCGGAACAAAATTCTCCGAAAATCGCGTAAAACGTTCCTCGGATCAGATAAAGCAGCCACACAAAATTTGAGTAGCAACGGAAGACATTTGGGGGTGCCGGTATGCAATAAACCAGCATTCGTCAAATCTCGGATAATCGTGAAAAATGTATTAATACTCTTTATCCGAGGCTGAAATCGAATAGGTTAACTCCTGAAATGACCTCGGGCGCGTGATTAAAAAAACCGGTAGAAAAAAGAAATAGGGTCCGTTACGCCCTCCCGAACGGCTCAAATTGAAGTGTATAACACAAGGTTTTTCGGGATTCCAGTGCGAACAAAATTCTCCGAAAATCGCGTAAAACGTTCCTCGGGTCAGATAAAGCGGCAACGCAAAATTTGAGTAGCAACGAAAGACATTTAGGGGCGCCGGTATGCCATAAAACAGCATTCGTCGAACCTCGGATAATCGTGAAAAATGTATTAATACTCGTTATCCAAGGCTTAAATCGAATAGGTTAACTCCTGAAATGACCTCGGACGCGTTATAGAAAAACCGGGAGAAAAAGAAACAGGGCCCGGTACGACCTCCCGAACGGCTCAAATTGAAATGTATAATACACAGTTTTTTGGGATTCCAGGGTACCGGAACAAAAGTCTCCGGAAATCGCGCCGAAAGTTTCTCGGGTTAGATAAAGCGACCACGCAAAATTTGTGTAGCAACGGAAGACATTTGGGGGTGCCGGTATGCCATAAACCAGCATTCATCGAACCTCGGATAATGGTGAAAAATGTACTAATACTCGTTATCCGAGGCTGAAATCGAATAGGTTAACTCCTGAAATGACCTCGGACGCGTGATAAAAAAAAACGGGAGAAGAAGAAAAAGGGTCCGGTACGACCACCCGAACAGCTCAAATTGAAGTATATAATACACGGTTTTTCGGGATTCCAGGGTACCGGAACAAAATTCTCCAAAAATCGCGTAAAACGTTCCTCGGGTCAGATAAAGCGGCCACGCAAAATTTGAGTAGCAACGAAAGACATTTAGGGGTGCCGGTATGCCATAAAACGACATTCGTCGAACCTCGGATAATCGTGAAAAATGTATTAATACTCGTTATCCGAGGCTGAAATCGAATAGGTTAACTCCTGAAATAACCTCGGACGCGTGATAAAAAAACCAGGAGAAAAAAGAAAAAGGGCCCGGTACGACCACCCGAACGGCTCAAATTGAAGTATATAATACACGGTTTTTCGGGATTCCAGGGTACCGGAACAAAATTCTCCGAAAATCGCGTAAAACGTTCCTCGGATCAGATAAAGCAGCCACACAAAATTTGAGTAGCAACGGAAGACATTTGGGGGTGCCGGTATGCCATAAACCAAGGATTCGTCAAATCTCGGATAATCGTGAAAAATGTATTAATACTCTTTATCCGAGGTCAAATCGAATAGGTTAACTCCTGAAATGACCTCGGGCGCGTGATTAAAAAACCGGTAGAAAAAAGAAATAGGGTCCGATACGCCCTCCCGAACGGCTCAAATTGAAGTGTATAACACAAGGTTTTTCGGGATTCCAGGGTACCGGAACAAAATTCTCCGAAAATCGCGTAAAACGTTCCTCGGGTCAGATAAAGCGGCAACGCAAAATTTGAGTAGCAACGAAAGACATTTAGGGGCGCCGGTATGCCATAAAACAGCATTCGTCGAACCTCGGATAATCGTGAAAAATGTATTAATACTCGTTATCCAAGGCTTAAATCGAATAGGTTAACTCCTCAAATGACCTCGGACGCGTTACAGAAAAACCGGGAGAAAAAGAAACGGGTCCCTATGACGACCTCCCGAACGGCTGAAATTGAAATGTATAATACACGGTTTTTGGGATTCCGGGGTACCGAACAAAATTCTCTTGAAATCGCGCGAAAAGTTTCTCGGGTTAGATAAAGCGACCACGCAAAATTTGAGTAGCAACGGAAGACATTTGGGGGTGCCGGTATGCCATAAACCAGCATTCGTCAAACCTCGGATAATCGTGAAAAATGTATTAATACTCTTTATCCGAGGCTGAAATCGAATAGGTTAACTCCTGAAATGACCTCGGGTGCGTGATTAAAAAACCGGTAGAAAAAAGAAACAGGGTCCGTTACGCCCTCCCGAACGGCTCAAATTGAAGTGTATAACACATGGTTTTTTGGGATTCCAGGGTACTGGAACAAAATTGTCCAAAAATTGCGTAAAACATTCCTCGGGTCAGATAAAGCGGCCACGCAAAATTTGAGTAGCAACGGAAGACATTTTGGGGTTCCGGTATGCCATAAACCAGCATTCGTCAAACCTCGGATAATCGTGAAAAATGTATTAATACTCTTTATCCGAGGCTGAAATCGAATAGGTTAACTCCTGAAATGACCTCGGGCACGTGATTAAAAAACCGGTAGAAAAAAGAAACAGGGTCCGGTACGACCTCCCGAACGGCTCATATTGAAGTGTATAATACACGGTTTATTGGGATTCCAGGGTACCGGAACAAAATTCTCCGAAAATCGCGTAAAACGTTCCTCGGGTCAAATAAAGCGGCCACGCAAAATTTGAGTAGCAACAGAAGACATTTGGGGGTGCCGGTGTGCCATAAACCAGCATTCATCGAACCTCGGATAATCGTGAAAAATGTATTAATACTCGTTATCCGAGACTGTAATCGAATAGGTTCACTCCTGAAATGACCTCGAACGCGTGATAAAAAAACCTGGAGAAAAAAGAAAAAGGGTCCGGTACGACCACCCGAACGGCTCAAATTGATGTATATAATACACGGTTTTTCCGGATTCAGTCCGGAACAAAATTCTCCAAAAATAGCGTAAAACGTTCCTCGGGTCAGTTACAGCGGCCACGCAAAAATTGAGTAGCAATGGAAGACATTTGGTGGTGCCGGTATGCCATAAACCAGCATTCGTCAAACCTCGGATAATCGTGAAAAATGTGTTAATACTCTTTATCCGAGGCTGAAATCGAATAGGTTAACTCCTGAAATGACCTCGGGCGCGTGATTAAAAAACCGGTAGAAAAAAGAAACAGGGTCCGGTACGCCCTCCCGAACGGCTCAAATTGAAGTGTATAACACACGGTTTTTCGGGATTCCAGGGTACCGGAACAAAATTCTCCGAAAATCGCGTAAAACGTTCCTCGGGTCAGATAAAGCGGCCACGCAAAATTTGAGTAGCAACGAAAGACATTTAGGGGTGCCGGTATGCAATAAAACAGCATTCGTCGAACCTCGGATAATCGTGATAAATGTATTAATACGCGTTATCCGAGGCTGAAATCGAATAGGTTAACTCCTGAAATGACCTCGGACGCGTTATAGAAAAAAACTGGAGAAAAAGAAACAGGGGCCGTGCGACCTCCCGAACGGCTCAAATTGAAATGTATAATACACGGTTTTTTGGGATTCCAGGGTACCGGAACAAAAATCTCCTGAAATCGCGCAGAAAGTTTCTCGGGTTAGATAAAGCGACCACGCAAAATTTGAGTAGCAACGGAAGACATTTGGGGGTGCCGGTATGCCATAAACCAGCATTCATCGAACCTCAGATTATCGTGAAAAATGTATTAATACACGTTATCCGAGGCTGAAATCGAATAGGTTAACTCCTGAAATAACCTCGGACGCGTTATAAAAAAACCAGGAGAAAAAAGAAAAAGGGCCCGGTACGACCACCCGAACGGCTCAAATTGAAGTATATAATACACGGTTTTTCGGGATTCCAGGGTACCGGAACAAAATTCTCCGAAAATCGCGTAAAACGTTCCTCGGATCAGATAAAGCAGCCACACAAAATTTGAGTAGCAACGGAAGACATTTGGGGGTGCCGGTATGCCATAAACCAGCATTCGTCAAATCTCGGATAATCGTGAAAAATGTATTAATACTCTTTATCCGAGGCTGAAATCGAATAGGTTAACTCCTGAAATGACCTCGGGCGCGTGATTAAAAAACCGGTAGAAAAAAGAAATAGGGTCCGTTACGCCCTCCCGAACGGCTCAAATTGAAGTGTATAACACAAGGTTTTTCGGGATTCCGAGGTGCCGGAACAAAATTCTCCAAAAATCGCGTAAAACATTCCTCGGGTCGATATAAGCGGCAACGCAAAATTTGAGTAGCAACGAAAGACATTTAGGGGCGCCGGTATGCCATAAAAACAAAGATTCGTCGAACCTCGGATAATCGTGAAAAATGTATTAATACTCGTTATCCAAGGCTTAAATCGAATAGGTTAACTCCTAAAATGACCTCGGACGCGTTACGGAAAAACCGGAGAAAAAAAACAGGTCCGTCGACCTCCCGAACGGCTCAAATTGAAATGTATAATACACGGTTGTTTGGGATTCCGGGTGCCGGAACAAAATTCTCTTGAAATCGCGCAGAAAGTTTCTCGGGTTAGATAAAGCGGCCACGCAAAATTTGAGTAGCAACGGAAGACATTTGGGGGTGCCGGTATGCCATAAACCAGCATTCGTCAAACCTCGGATAATCGTGAAAAATGTATTAATACTCTTTATCCGAGGCTGAAATCGAATAGGTTAACTCCTCAAATGACCTCGGACGCGTTACAGAAAAACCGGGAGAAAAAGAAACAGGGTCCGGTACGACCTCCCGAACGGCTCAAATTGAAATGTATAATACACGGTTGTTTGGGATTCCAGGGTACCGGAACAAAATTCTCTTGAAATCGCGCAGAAAGTTTCTCGGGTTAGATAAAGCGACCACGCAAAATTTGAGTAGCAACGGAAGACATTTAGGGGCGCCGGTATGCCATAAAACAGCATTCGTTGAACCTCGGATAATCGTGAAAAATGTATTAATACTCGTTATCCAAGGCTTAAATCGAATAGGTTAACTCCTGAAATGACCTCGGACGCGTTATAGAAAAACCGGAGAAAAAGAAACGGGGCCCGATGACGACCTCCCGAACGGCTCAAATTGAAATGTATAATACACGTTTTTGGGATTCCGAGTGGTACCTGGAACAAAAGTCTCCTAAATCGCGCCGAAAGTTTCTCGGGTTAGATAAAGCGACCACGCAAAATTTGTGTAGCAATGGAAGACATTTGGGGGTGCCGGTATGCCATAAACCAGCATTCATCGAACCTCGGATAATGGTGAAAAATGTACTAATACTCGTTATCCGAGGCTGAAATCGAATAGGTTAACTCCTGAAATGACCTCGGACGCGTGATAAAAAAAAACGGGAGAAGAAGAAAAAGGGTCCGGTACGACCACCCGAACGGCTCAAATTGAAGTATATAATACACGGTTTTTCGGGATTCCAGGGTACCGGAACAAAATTCTCCAAAAATCGCGTAAAACGTTCCTCGGGTCAGATAAAGCGGCCACGCAAAATTTGAGTAGCAACGAAAGACATTTAGGGGTGCCGGTATGCCATAAAACGACATTCGTCGAACCTCGGATAATCGTGAAAAATGTATTAATACTCGTTATCCGAGGCTGAAATCGAATAGGTTAACTCCTGAAATAACCTCGGACGCGTGATAAAAAAACCAGGAGAAAAAAGAAAAAGGGCCCGGTACGACCACCCGAACGGCTCAAATTGAAGTATATAATACACGGTTTTTCGGGATTCCAGGGTACCGGAACAAAATTCTCTTGAAATCGCGCAGAAAGTTTCTCGGGTTAGATAAAGCGACCACGCAAAATTTGAGTAGTAACGGAAGACATTTGGGGGTGCCGGTATGCCATAAACCAGCATTCGTCAAACCTCGGATAATCGTGAAAAATGTATTAATACTCTTTATCCGAAATGAAAATCGAATAGGTTAACTCCTGAAATGACCTCGGGCGCGTGATTTAAAAACCGGTAGAAAAAAGAAATAGGGTCCGTTACGCCCTCCCGAACGGCTCAAATTGAAGTGTATAATACACGGTTTTTCGGGATTCCGGGTGTACGGAACAAAATTCTCCGAAAATCGCGTAAAACGTTCCTCGGGTCAGATAAAGCGGCAACCCAAAATTTGAGTAGCAACGAAAGACATTTAGGGGCGCCGGTATGCCATAAAACAGCATTCGTCGAACCTCGGATAATCGTGAAAAATGTATTAATACTCGTTATCCAAGGCTTAAATCGAATAGGTTAACTCCTCAAATGACCTCGGACGCGTTACGAAAAAACCGGGAGAAAAAGAAACAGGGTCCTATTTACCTCCCGAACGGCTCAAATTGAAATGTATAATACACGGTTTTTGCGATTCCGTGGTACCGGAACAAAATTCTCTTGAAATCGCGCACAAAGTTTCTCGGGTTAGATAAAGCGACCACGCAAAATTTGAGTAGCAACGGAAGACATTTGGGGGTGCCGGTATGCCATAAACCAGCATTCGTCAAACCTCGGATAATCGTGAAAAATGTATTAATACTCTTTATCCGAGGCTGAAATCGAATAGGTTAACTCCTGAAATGACCTCGGACGCGTGATAAAAAAAAACGGGAGAAGAAGAAAAAGGGTCCGGTACGACCACCCGAACAGCTCAAATTGAAGTATATAATACACGGTTTTTCGGGATTCCGTGTACCGAACAAAATTCTCCAAAAATCGCGTAAAACGTTTCTCGGGTCAGATAAAGCGGCCACGCAAAATTTGAGTAGCAACGAAAGACATTTAGGGGTGCCGGTATGCCATAAAACGACATTCGTCGAACCTCGGATAATCGTGAAAAATGTATTAATACTCGTTATCCGAGACTGTAATCGAATAGGTTCACTCCTGAAATGACCTCGAACGCGTGATAAAAAAACCTGGAGAAAAAAGAAAAAGGGTCCGGTACGACCACCCGAACGGCTCAAATTGAAGTATATAATACACGGTTTTTCCGGATTCCAGAGTACCGGAACAAAATTCTCCAAAAATAGGGTAAAACGTTCCTCGGGTCAGTTACAGCGGCCACGCAAAAATTGAGTAGCAACGAAAGACATTTAGGGACGCCGGTATGCCATAAAACAGCATTCGTCGAACCTCGGATAATCGTGAAAAATGTATTAATACTCGTTATCCAAGGCTTAAATCGAATAGGTTAACTCCTCAAATGACCTCGGACGCGTTACAGAAAAACCGGGAGAAAAAGAAACAGGGTCCGGTACGACCACCCGAACGGCTCAAATTGAAGTATATAATACACGGTTTTCCGGATTCCAGAGTACCGGAACAAAATTCTCCAAAAATAGCGTAAAACGTTCCTCGGGTCAGTTACAGCGGCCACGGAAAAATTGAGTAGCAATGGAAGACATTTGGTGGTGCCGGTATGCCATAAACCAGCATTCGTCAAACCTAGGATAATCGTGAAAAATGTGTTAATACTCTTTATCCGAGGCTGAAATCGAATAGGTTAACTTCTGAAATGACCTCGGGCGCGTGCTTAAAAAACCGGTAGAAAAAAGAAACAGGGTCCGTTACGCCCTCCCGAACGGCTCAAATTGAAGTGTATAACACATGGTTTTTTGGGATTCCAGGGTACCGGAACCAAATTCTCCGAAAATCGCGTAAAACGTTCCTCGGGTCATATAAAGCGTCCACGCAAAATTTGAGTAGCAACGAAAGACATTTAGGGGTGCCGGTATGCCATAAAACAACATTCGTCGAACCTCGGATAATCGTGAAAAATATATTAATACTCGTTATCCAAGGCTGAAATCGAATAGATTAACACCTGAAATGACCTCGGACGCGTTATAGAAAACCGGGAGAAAAAGAAACAGGGTCCGGTACGACCACCCGAACGGCTCAAATTGAAGTATATAATACACGGTTTTCGGGATTCTAGGGTACCGGAACAAAATTCTCCAAAAATCGCGTAAAAAACGTTCCTCCAGTCGATAAAGCGGCCACGCAAAATTTGAGTAGCAACGGAAGACATTTGGGGGTGTCGGTATGCCATAAACCAGCATTCGTCAAACCTCGGATAATTGTGAAAAGTGTATTAATACTCGTTATCCGAGGCTGAAATCGAATAGGTTAACTCCTGAAATGACCTCGGGTGCGTGATTAAAAAACCGGTAGAAAAAAGAAACAGGGTCCGTTACGCCCTCCCGAACGGCTCAAATTGAAGTGTATAATACACGGTTTTTCGGCATTCCAGGGTACCGGAACAAAATTCTCCGAAAATCGCGTAAAACGTTCCTCGGCTCAGTTACAGCGGCCACGCAAAAATTGAGTAGCAACGAAAGACATTTGGGGGTGCCGGTGTGCCATAAAACAGCATTCGTCGAATCTCGGATAATCGTGATAAATGTATTAATACTCGTTATCCGAGGCTGAAATCGAATAGGTTAACTCCTGAAATTACCTCGGACGCGTTATAGAAAAACCGGAAGAAAAAGAAACAGGGCCCGGTACGACCTCCCGAACGGCTCAAATTGAAATGTATAATACACAGTTTTTTGGGATTCCAGGGTACCGGAACAAAAGTCTCCGGAAATCGCGCCGAAAGTTTCTCGGGTTAGATAAAGCGACCACGCAAAATTTGTGTAGCAACGGAAGACATTTGGGGGTGCCGGTATGCCATAAACCAGCATTCATCGAACCTCGGATAATGGTGAAAAATGTACTAATACTCGTTATCCGAGGCTGAAACCGAATAGGTTAACTCCTGAAATGACCTCGGACGCGTGATAAAAAAAAACGGGAGAAGAAGAAAAAGGGTCCGGTACGACCACCCGAACAGCTCAAATTGAAGTATATAATACACGGTTTTTCGGGATTCCAGGGTACTGGAACAAAATTCTCCAAAAATCGCGTAAAACGTTCCTTGGGTCAGATAAAGCGGCCTCGCAAAATTTGAGTAGCAACGAAAGACATTTAGGGGTGCCGGTATGCCATAAAACGACATTCGTCGAACCTCGGATAATCGTGAAAAATGTATTAATACTCGTTATCCGAGGCTGAAATCGAATAGGTTAACTCCTGAAATAACCTCGGACGCGTGATAAAAAAACCAGGAGAAAAAAGAAAAAGGGCCCGGTACGACCACACGAACGGCTCAAATTGAAGTATATAATACACGGTTTTTCGGGATTCCAGGGTACCGGAACAAAATTCTCCGAAAATCGCGTAAAACGTTCCTCGGATCAGATAAAGCAGCCACACAAAATTTGAGTAGCAACGGGAGACATTTGGGGGTGCCGGTATGCCATAAAACGACATTCGTCAAATCTCGGATAATCGTGAAAATTGTACTAATACTCGTTATCCGAGGCTGAAATCGAATAGGTTAACTCCTCAAATGACCTCGGACGCGTGTTAAAAAAAAACGGGAGAAGAAGAAAAAGGGTCCGGTACGACCACCCGAACAGCTCAAATTGAAGTATATAATACACGGTTTTTCGGGATTCCAGGGTACCGGAACAAAATTCTCCAAAAATCGCGTAAAACGTTCCTCGGGTCAGATAAAGCGGCCTCGCAAAATTTGAGTAGCAATGAAAGACATTTAGGGGTGCCGGTATGCCATAAAACGACATTCGTCAAATATCGGATAATCGTGAAAAATGTATTAATACTCTTTATCCGAGGCTGAAATCGAATAGGTTAACTCCTGAAATGACCTCGGGCGCGTGATTAAAAAACCGGTAGAAAAAAGAAATAGGGTCCGTTACGCCCTCCCGAACGGCTCAAATTGAAGTGTATAACACAAGGTTTTTCGGGATTCCAGGGTACCGGAACAAAATTCTCCGAAAATCGCGTAAAACGTTCCTCGGGTCAGATAAAGCGGCAACGCAAAATTTGAGTAGCAACGAAAGACATTTAGGGACGCCGGTATGCCATAAAACAGCATTCGTCGAACCTCGGATAATCGTGAAAAATGTAGTAATACTCGTTATCCAAGGCTTAAATCGAATAGGTTAACTCCTCAAATGACCTCGGACGCGTTACAGAAAAACCGGGAGAAAAAGAAACAGGGTCCGGTACGACCTCCCGAACGGCTCAAATTGAAATGTATAATACACGGTTTTTTGGGATTCCAGGGTACCAGAACAAAATTCTCTTGAAATCGCGCAGAAAGTTTCTCGGGTTAGATAAAGCGACCACGCAAAATTTGAGTAGCAACGGAAGACATTTGGGGGTGCCGGTATGCCATAAACCAGCATTCGTCAAACCTCGGATATTCGTGAAAAATGTATTAATACTCTTTATCCGAGGCTGAAATCGAATAGGTTAACTCCTGAAATGACCTCGGGCGCGTGATTAAAAAACCGGTAGAAAAAAGAAATAGGGTCCGTTACGCCCTCCCGAACGGCTCAAATTGAAGTGTATAATACACGGTTTTTCGGGATTCCAGGGTACCGGAACAAAATTCTCCGAAAATCGCGTAAAACGTTCCTCGGGTCAGATAAAGCGGCAACGCAAAATTTGAGTAGCAACGAAAGACATTTAGGGGCGCCGGTATGCCATAAAACAGCATTCGTCGAACCTCGGATAATCGTGAAAAATGTATTAATACTCGTTATCCAAGGCTTAAATCGAATAGGTTAACTCCTCAAATGACCTCGGACGCGTTACAGAAAAACTGGGAGAAAAAGAAACAGGGTCCGGTACGACCTCCCGAACGGCTCAAATTGAAATGTATAATACACGGTTTTTTGCGATTCCGTGTACCGAACAAAATTCTCTTGAAATCGCGCACAAAGTTTCTCGGGTTAGATAAAGCGACCACGCAAAATTTGAGTAGCAACGGAAGACATTTGGGGTGCCGGTATGCCATAAACCAAGATTCGTCAAACCTCGGATAATCGTGAAAAATGTATTAATACTCTTTATCCGAGGCTGAAATCGAATAGGTTAACTCCTGAAATGACCTCGGACGCGTGATAAAAAAAAACGGGAGAAGAAGAAAAAGGGTCCGGTACGACCACCCGAACAGCTCAAATTGAAGTATATAATACACGGTTTTTCGGGATTCCAGGGTACCGGAACAAAATTCTCCAAAAATCGCGTAAAACGTTTCTCGGGTCAGATAAAGCGGCCACGCAAAATTTGAGTAGCAACGAAAGACATTTAGGGGTGCCGGTATGCCATAAAACGACATTCGTCGAACCTCGGATAATCGTGAAAAATGTATTAATACTCGTTATCCAAGGCTTAAATCGAATAGGTTAACTCCTCAAATGACCTCGGACGCGTTACAGAAAAACCGGGAGAAAAAGAAACAGGGTCCGGTACGACCACCCGAACGGCTCAAATTGAAGTATATAATACACGGTTTTCCTGGATTCCGAGTACCGGAACAAAATTCTCCAAAAATAGCGTAAAACGTTCCTCGGGTCAGTTACAGCGGCCACGCAAAAATTGAGTAGCAATGGAAGACATTTGGTGGTGCCGGTATGCCATAAACCAGCATTCGTCAAACCTAGGATAATCGTGAAAAATGTGTTAATACTCAATATCCGAGGCTGAAATCGAATAGGTTAACTCCTGAAATGACCTCGGGCGCGTGATTAAAAAACCGGTAGAAAAAAGAAACAGGGTCCGTTACGCCCTCCCGAACGGCTCAAATTGAAGTGTATAACACATGGTTTTTTGGGATTCCAGGGTACCGGAACAAAATTCTCCGAAAATCGCGTAAAACGTTCCTCGGGTCATATAAAGCGGCCACGCAAAATTTGAGTAGCAACGAAAGACATTTAGGGGTGCCGGTATGCCATAAAACAACATTCGTCGAACCTCGGATAATCGTGAAAAATATATTAATACTCGTTATCCAAGGCTGAAATCGAATAGATTAACACCTGAAATGACCTCGGACGCGTTACAGAAAAACCGGGAGAAAAAGAAACAGGGTCCGGTACGACCACCCGAACGGCTCAAATTGAAGTATATAATACACGGTTTTCGGGATTCTAGGGTACCGGAACAAAATTCTCCAAAAATCGCGTAAAACGTTCCTCCTCCGGTCGAGATAAAGCGGCCACGCAAAATTTGAGTAGCAACGGAAGACATTTGGGGGTGTCGGTATGCCATAAACCAAAGATTCGTCAAACCTCGGATAATTGTGAAAAATGTATTAATACTCGTTATCCGAGGTTGAAATCGAATAGGTTAACTTCTGAAATGACCTCGGGTGCGTGATTAAAAAACCGGTAGAAAAAAGAAACAGGGTCCGTTACGCCCTCCCGAACGGCTCAAATTGAAGTGTATAACACATGGTTTTTTGGGATTCCAGGGTACTGGAACAAAATTCTCCAAAAATTGCGTAAAACATTCCTCGGGTCAGATAAAGCGGCCACGCAAAATTTGAGTAGCAACGGAAGACATTTTGGGGTTCCGGTATGCCATAAACCAGCATTCGTCAAACCTCGGATAATCGTGAAAAATGTATTAATACTCTTTATCCGAGGTCAAATCGAATAGGTTAACTCCTGAAATGACCTCGGGCACGTGATTAAAAAACCGGTAGAGAAAATAAACAGGTCCATCGACCTCCCGAACGGCACATATTGAAGTGTATAATACACGGTTTTTTGGGATTCCAGGGTACCGGAACAAAATTCTCCGAAAATCGCGTAAAACGTTCCTCGGGTCAAATAAAGCGGCCACGCAAAATTTGAGTAGCAATAGAAGACATTTGGGGGTGCCGGTATGCCATAAACCACCATTCATCGAACCTCGGATAATCGTGAAAAATGTATTAATACTCGTTATCCGAGACTGTAATCGAATAGGTTAACTCCTCAAATGACCTCAGACGCGTTACAGAAAAACTGGGAGAAAAAGAAACAGGGTCCGGTACGACCTCCCGAACGGCTCAAATTGAAATGTATAATACACGGTTTTTTGCGATTCCAGGGTACCGGAACAAAATTCTCTTGAAATCGCGCACAAAGTTTCTCGGGTTAGATAAAGCGACCACGCAAAATTTGAGTAGCAACGGAAGACATTTGGGGGTGCCGGTATGCCATAAACCAGCATTCGTCAAACCTCGGATAATCGTGAAAAATGTATTAATACTCTTTATCCGAGGCTGAAATCGAATAGGTTAACTCCTGAAATGACCTCGGACGCGTGATAAAAAAAAACGGGAGAAGAAGAAAAAGGTCCGGTTTACCACCCGAACAGCTCAAATTGAAGTATATAATACACGGTTTTTTCGGGATTCCGTGGTACCGAACAAAATTCTCCAAAAATCGCGTAAAACGTTTCTCGGGTCAGATAAAGCGGCCACGCAAAATTTGAGTAGCAACGAAAGACATTTAGGGGTGCCGGTATGCCATAAAACGACATTCGTCGAACCTCGGATAATCGTGAAAAATGTATTAATACTCGTTATCCAAGGCTTAAATCGAATAGGTTAACTCCTCAAATGACCTCGGACGCGTTACAGAAAAACCGGGAGAAAAAGAAACAGGGTCCGGTACGACCACCCGAACGGCTCAAATTGAAGTATATAATACACGGTTTTCCGGATTCCAGAGTACCGGAACAAAATTCTCCAAAAATAGCGTAAAACGTTCCTCGGGTCAGTTACAGCGGCCACGCAAAAATTGAGTAGCAATGGAAGACATTTGGTGGTGCCGGTATGCCATAAACCAGCATTCGTCAAACCTAGGATAATCGTGAAAAATGTGTTAATACTCAATATCCGAGGCTGAAATCGAATAGGTTAACTCCTGAAATGACCTCGGGCGCGTGATTAAAAAACCGGTAGAAAAAAGAAACAGGGTCCGTTACGCCCTCCCGAACGGCTCAAATTGAAGTGTATAACACATGGTTTTTTGGGATTCCAGGGTACCGGAACAAAATTCTCCGAAAATCGCGTAAAACGTTCCTCGGGTCATATAAAGCGGCCACGCAAAATTTGAGTAGCAACGAAAGACATTTAGGGGTGCCGGTATGCCATAAAACAACATTCGTCGAACCTCGGATAATCGTGAAAAATATATTAATACTCGTTATCCAAGGCTGAAATCGAATAGATTAACACCTGAAATGACCTCGGACGCGTTACAGAAAAACCGGGAGAAAAAGAAACAGGGTCCGGTACGACCACCCGAACGGCTCAAATTGAAGTATATAATACACGGTTTTCGGGATTCTAGGGTACCGGAACAAAATTCTCCAAAAATCGCGTAAAACGTTCCTCTGGTCAGATAAAGCGGCCACGCAAAATTTGAGTAGCAACGGAAGACATTTGGGGGTGTCGGTATGCCATAAACCAGCATTCGTCAAACCTCGGATAATTGTGAAAAGTGTATTAATACTCGTTATCCGAGGCTGAAATCGAATAGGTTAACTCCTGAAATGACCTCGGGTGCGTGATTAAAAAACCGGTAGAAAAAAGAAACAGGGTCCGTTACGCCCTCCCGAACGGCTCAAATTGAAGTGTATAACACATGGTTTTTTGGGATTCCGAGTGCTGAACAAAATTCTCCAAAAATTGCGTAAAACATTCCTCGGGTCAGATAAAGCGGCCACGCAAAATTTGAGTAGCAACGGAAGACATTTTGGGGTTCCGGTATGCCATAAACCAGCATTCGTCAAACCTCGGATAATCGTGAAAAATGTATTAATACTCTTTATCCGAGGCTGAAATCGAATAGGTTAACTCCTGAAATGACCTCGGGCACGTGATTAAAAAACCGGTAGAGAAAATAAACAGGGTCCAGTACGACCTCCCGAACGGCTCATATTGAAGTGTATAATACACGGTTTATTGGGATTCCAGGGTACCGGAACAAAATTCTCCGAAAATCGCGTAAAACGTTCCTCGGGTCAAATAAAGCGGCCACGCAAAATTTGAGTAGCAATAGAAGACATTTGGGGGTGCCGGTATGCCATAAACCACCATTCATCGAACCTCGGATAATCGTGAAAAATGTATTAATACTCGTTATCCGAGACTGTAATCGAATAGGTTCACTCCTGAAATGACCTCGAACGCGTGATAAAAAAAACCTGGAGAAAAAAAAAAGGGTCCTGATTTACCACCCGAACGCTCATATTGAAGTATATAATACACGGTTTTTCCGGATTCCGAGTCCGAACAAAATTCTCCAAAAATAGCGTAAAACGTTCCTCGGGTCGATTCACAGCGCCACGCAAAAATTGAGTAGCAATGGAAGACATTTGGTGGTGCCGGTATGCCATAAACCAGCATTCGTCAAACCTCGGATAATCGTGAAAAATGTGTTAATACTCTTTATCCGAGGCTGAAATCGAATAGGTTAACTCCTGAAATGACCTCGGGCGCGTGATTAAAAAGCCGGTAGAAAAAAGAAACAGGGTCCGGTACGCCCTCCCGAACGGCTCAAATTGAAGTGTATAACACACGGTTTTTCGGGATTCCAGGGTACCGGAACAAAATTCTCCGAAAATCGCGTAAAACGTTCCTCGGGTCAGATAAAGCGGCCACGCAAAATTTGAGTAGCAACGAAAGACATTTAGGGGTGCCGGTATGCAATAAAACAGCATTCGTCGAACCTCGGATAATCGTGATAAATGTATTAATACGCGTTATCCGAGGCTGAAATCGAATAGGTTAACTCCTGAAATGACCTCGGACGCGTTATAGAAAAACCGGGCGAAAAAGAAACAGGGCCCGGTACGACCTCCTGAACGGCTCAAATTGAAATGTATAATACACGGTTTTTTGGGATTCCGAGTGCACCGAACAAAAATCTCCTGAAATCGCGCAGAAAGTTTCTCGGGTTAGATAAAGCGACCACGCAAAATTTGAGTAGCAACGGAAGACATTTGGGGGTGCCGGTATGCCATAAACCAGCATTCATCGAACCTCACATTATCGTGAAAAATGTATTAATACACGTTATCCGAGGCTGAAATCGAATAGGTTAACTCCTGAAATAACCTCGGACGCGTTATAAAAAAACCAGGAAAAAAAAGAAAAAGGGCCCGGTACGACCACCCGAACGGCTCAAATTGAAGTATATAATACACGGTTTTTCGGGATTCCAGGGTACCGGAACAAAATTCTCCGAAAATCGCGTAAAACGTTCCTCGGATCAGATAAAGCAGCCACACAAAATTTGAGTAGCAACGGAAGACATTTGGGGGTGCCGGTATGCCATAAACCAGCATTCGTCAAATCTCGGATAATCGTGAAAAATGTATTAATACTCTTTATCCGAGGCTGAAATCGAATAGGTTAACTCCTGAAATGACCTCGGGCGCGTGATTAAAAAACCGGTAGAAAAAAGAAATAGGGTCCGTTACGCCGTCCCGAACGGCTCAAATTGAAGTGTATAACACAAGGTTTTTCGGGATTCCAGGGTACCGGAACAAAATTCTCCGAAAATCGCGTAAAACGTTCCTCGGGTCAGATAAAGCGGCAACGCAAAATTTGAGTAGCAACGAAAGACATTTAGGGGCGCCGGTATGCCATAAAACAGCATTCGTCGAACCTCGGATAATCGTGAAAAATGTATTAATACTCGTTATCCAAGGCTTAAATCGAATAGGTTAACTCCTCAAATGACCTCGGACGCGTTACGGAAAAAACCGGGAGAAAAAGAAATAGGGTCCTGTACGACCTCCCGAACGGCTCAAATTGAAATGTATAATACACGGTTTTTTGGGATTCCGAGTGCCGGGAACAAAATTCTCTTGAAATCGCGCGAAAGTTTCTCGGGTTAGATAAAGCGACCACGCAAAATTTGAGTAGCAACGGAAGACATTTGGGGGTGCCGGTATGCCATAAACCAGCATTCGTCAAACCTCGGATAATCGTGAAAAATGTATTAATACTCTTTATCCGAGGCTGAAATCGAATAGGTTAACTCCTGAAATGACCTCGGGCGCGTGATTAAAAACCCGGTAGAAAAAGAAATAGGTCCGTTACGCCTTCCCGAACGGCTCAAATTGAAGTGTATAATACACGGTTTTTCGGGATTCCAGGGTACCGGAACAAAATTCTCCGAAAATCGCGTAAAACGTTCCTCGGCTCAAATAAAGCGGCCACGCAAAATTTGAGTAGCAACGAAAGACATTTAGGGGTGCCGGTATGCCATAAAACAGCATTCGTCGAATCTCGGATAATCGTGATAAATGTATTAATACTCGTTATCCGAGGCTGAAATCGAATAGGTTAACTCCTGAAATGACCTCGGACGCGTGATAGAAAAACAGGAGAAAAAGAAACAGGGTCCTGTACGACCTCCCGAACGGCTCAAATTGAAATGTATAATACACGTTTTTTTTGGATTCCGAGTACCGTACACAAAAATCTCCGGAAATCGCGCCGAAAGTTTCTCGGGTTAGATAAAGCGACCACGCAAAATTTGTGTAGCAACGGAAGACATTTGGGGGTGCCGGTATGCCATAAACCAGCATTCATCGAACCTCGGATAATGGTGAAAAATGTACTAATACTCGTTATCCGAGGCTGAAATCGAATAGGTTAACTCCTCAAATGACCTCGGACGCGTGTTAAAAAAAAACGGGAGAAGAAGAAAAAGGGTCCGGTACGACCACCCGAACAGCTCAAATTGAAGTGTATAATACACGGTTTTTCGGGATTCCAGGGTACCGGAACAAAATTCTCCAAAAATCGCGTAAAACGTTCCTCGGGTCAGATAAAGCGGCCACGCAAAATTTGAGTAGCAACGAAAGACATTTAGGGGTGCCGGTATGCCATAAAACGACATTCGTCGAACCTCGGATAATCGTGAAAAATGTATTAATACTCGTTATCCGAGGCTGAAATCGAATAGGTTAACTCCTGAAATAACCTCGGACGCGTGATAAAAAAACCAGGAGAAAAAGAAAAAGGGCCCTGATGCGACCACCCGAACGGCTCAAATTGAAGTATATAATACACGGTTTTTCGGGATTTCAGGGTACCGGAACAAAATTCTCCGAAAATCGCGTAAAACGTTCCTCGGATCAGATAAAGCAGCCACACAAAATTTGAGTAGCAACGGAAGACATTCGCGTAAAACGTTCCTCGGACGCGTGTTAAAAAAAAACGGGAGAAGAAGAAAAAGGGTCCGGTACGACCACCCGAACAGCTCAAATTGAAGTATATAATACACGGTTTTTCGGGATTCCAGGGTACCAGAACAAAATTCTCTTGAAATCGCGCAGAAAGTTTCTCGGGTTAGATAAAGCGACCACGCAAAATTTGAGTAGCAACGGAAGACATTTGGGGGTGCCGGTATGCCATAAACCAGCATTCGTCAAACCTCGGATATTCGTGAAAAATGTATTAATACCCTTTATCCGAGGCTGAAATCGAATAGGTTAACTCCTGAAATGACCTCGGGCGCGTGATTAGAAAACCGGTAGAAAAAAGAAATAGGGTCCGTTACGCCCTCCCGAACGGCTCAAATTGAAGTGTATAATACACGGTTTTTCGGGATTCCAGGGTACCGGAACAAAATTCTCCGAAAATCGCGTAAAACGTTCCTCGGGTCAGATAAAGCGGCAACGCAAAATTTGAGTAGCAACGAAAGACATTTAGGGGCGCCGGTATGCCATAAAACAGCATTCGTCGAACCTCGGATAATCGTGAAAAATGTATTAATACTCGTTATCCAAGGCTTAAATCGAATAGGTTAACTCCTCAAATGACCTCGGACGCGTTACAGAAAAACCGGGAGAAAAAGAAACAGGGTCCGGTACGACCTCCCGAACGGCTCAAATTGAAATGTATAATACACGGTTTTTTGGGATTCCAGGGTACCGGAACAAAATTCTCTTGAAATCGCGCAGAAAGTTTCTCGGGTTAGATAAAGCGACCACGCAAAATTTGAGTAGCAACGGAAGACATTTGGGGGTGCCGGTATGCCATAAACCAGCATTCGTCAAACCTCGGATAATCGTGAAAAATGTATTAATACTCTTTATCCGAGGCTGAAATCGAATAGGTTAACTCCTGAAATGACCTCGGGCGCGTGATTAAAAAACCGGTAGAAAAAAGAAATAGGGTCCGTTACGCCTTCCCGAACGGCTCAAATTGAAGTGTATAATACACGGTTTTTCGGGATTCCTGGGTACCGGAACAAAATTCTCCGAAAATCGCGTAAAACGTTCCTCGGCTCAAATAAAGCGGCCACGCAAAATTTGAGTAGCAACGAAAGACATTTAGGGGTGCCGGTATGCCATAAAACAACATTCGTCGAATCTCGGATAATCGTGATAAATGTATTAATACTCGTTATCCGAGGCTGAAATCGAATAGGTTAACTCCTGAAATGACCTCGGACGCGTTATAGAAAAACCGGGAGAAAAAGAAACAGGGCCCGGTACGACCTCCCGAACGGCTCAAATTGAAATGTATAATACACAGTTTTTTTGGATTCCAGGGTACCGGTACAAAAATCTCCGGAAATCGCGCCAAAAGTTTCTCGGGTTAGATAAAGCGACCACGCAAAATTTGTGTAGCAACGGAAGACATTTGGGGGTGAAGGTATGCCATAAACCAGCATTCATCGAACCTCGGATAATGGTGAAAAATGTACTAATACTCGTTATCCGAGGCTGAAATCGAATAGGTTAACTCCTCAAATGACCTCGGACGCGTGTTAAAAAAAACGGGAGAAGAAGAAAAAGGGTCCGGTACGACCACCCGAACAGCTCAAATTGAAGTATATAATACACGGTTTTTCGGGATTCCAGGGTACCGGAACAAAATTCTCCAAAAATCGCGTAAAACGTTCCTCGGGTCAGATAAAGCGGCCACGCAAAATTTGAGTAGCAACGAAAGACATTTAGGGGTGCCGGTATGCCATAAAACGACATTCGTCGAACCTCGGATAATCGTGAAAAATGTATTAATACTCGTTATCCGAGGCTGAAATCGAATAGGTTAACTCCTGAAATAACCTCGGACGCGTGATAAAAAAACCAGGAGAAAAAAAAAAAGGGCCCTAGACGACCCACCGAACGGCTCAAATTGAAGTATATAATACACGGTTTTTCGGGATTTCAGGGTACCGGAACAAAATTCTCCGAAAATCGCGTAAAACGTTCCTCGGATCAGATAAAGCAGCCACACAAAATTTGAGTAGCAACGGAAGACATTCGCGTAAAACGTTCCTCGGACGCGTGTTAAAAAAAACGGAGAAGAAGAAAAAGGGTCCGGTACGACCACCCGAACAGCTCAAATTGAAGTATATAATACACGGTTTTTCGGGATTCCAGTGGTACCGAACAAAATTCTCTTGAAATCGCGCGAAAAGTTTCTCGGGTTAGATAAAGCGGCCACGCAAAATTTGAGTAGCAACGGAAGACATTTGGGGTGCCGGTATGCCATAAACCAAAGATTCGTCAAACCTCGGATATTCGTGAAAAATGTATTAATACCCTTTATCCGAGGTTTGAAATCGAATAGGTTAACTCCTGAAATGACCTCGGGCGCGTGATTAAAAAACCGGTAGAAAAAAGAAATAGGGTCCGTTACGCCCTCCCGAACGGCTCAAATTGAAGTGTATAATACACGGTTTTTCGGGATTCCAGGGTACCGGAACAAAATTCTCCGAAAATCGCGTAAAACGTTCCTCGGGTCAGATAAAGCGGCAACGCAAAATTTGAGTAGCAACGAAAGACATTTAGGGGCGCCGGTATGCCATAAAACAGCATTCGTCGAACCTCGGATAATCGTGAAAAATGTATTAATACTCGTTATCCAAGGCTTAAATCGAATAGGTTAACTCCTCAAATGACCTCGGACGCGTTACAGAAAAACTGGGAGAAAAAGAAACAGGGTCCGATTTACCTCCCGAACGGCTCAAATTGAAATGTATAATACACGGTTTTTTGCGATTCCAGGGTACCGGAACAAAATTCTCTTGAAATCGCGCACAAAGTTTCTCGGGTTAGATAAAGCGACCACGCAAAATTTGAGTAGCAACGGAAGACATTTGGGGGTGCCGGTATGCCATAAACCAGCATTCGTCAAACCTCGGATAATCGTGAAAAATGTATTAATACTCTTTATCCGAGGCTGAAATCGAATAGGTTAACTCCTGAAATGACCTCGGACGCGTGATAAAAAAAAACGGGAGAAGAAGAAAAAGGGTCCGGTACGACCACCCGAACAGCTCAAATTGAAGTATATAATACACGGTTTTTCGGGATTCCAGGGTACCGGAACAAAATTCTCCAAAAATCGCGTAAAACGTTTCTCGGGTCAGATAAAGCGGCCACGCAAAATTTGAGTAGCAACGAAAGACATTTAGGGGTGCCGGTATGCCATAAAACGACATTCGTCGAACCTCGGATAATCGTGAAAAATGTATTAATACTCGTTATCCAAGGCTTAAATCGAATAGGTTAACTCCTCAAATGACCTCGGACGCGTTACAGAAAAACCGGGAGAAAAAGAAACAGGGTCCGGTACGACCACCCGAACGGCTCAAATTGAAGTATATAATACACGGTTTTCCGGATTCCAGAGTACCGGAACAAAATTCTCCAAAAATAGCGTAAAACGTTCCTCGGGTCAGTTACAGCGGCCACGCAAAAATTGAGTAGCAATGGAAGACATTTGGTGGTGCTTGGTATGCCATAAACCAAAGATTCGTCAAACCTAGGATAATCGTGAAAAATGTGTTAATACTCAATATCCGAGGCTGAAATCGAATAGGTTAACTCCTGAAATGACCTCGGGCGCGTGATTAAAAAACCGGTAGAAAAAAGAAACAGGTCCGTTCGCCCTCCCGAACGGCTCAAATTGAAGTGTATAACACATGGTTTTTTGGGATTCAGTGCCGGAACAAAATTCTCCGAAAATCGCGTAAAACGTTCCTCGGGTCATATAAAGCGGCCACGCAAAATTTGAGTAGCAACGAAAGACATTTAGGGGTGCCGGTATGCCATAAAACAACATTCGTCGAACCTCGGATAATCGTGAAAAATATATTAATACTCGTTATCCAAGGCAAATCGAATAGATTAACACCGAAATGACCTCGGACGCGTTACGGAAAAAACCGGGAGAAAAAGAAACAGGGTCCGGTACGACCACCCGAACGGCTCAAATTGAAGTATATAATACACGGTTTTCGGGATTCTAGGGTACCGGAACAAAATTCTCCAAAAATCGCGTAAAACGTTCCTCTGGTCAGATAAAGCGGCCACGCAAAATTTGAGTAGCAACGGAAGACATTTGGGGGTGTCGGTATGCCATAAACCAGCATTCGTCAAACCTCGGATAATTGTGAAAAGTGTATTAATACTCGTTATCCGAGGCTGAAATCGAATAGGTTAACTCCTGAAATGACCTCGGGTGCGTGATTAAAAAACCGGTAGAAAAAAGAAACAGGGTCCGTTACGCCCTCCCGAACGGCTCAAATTGAAGTGTATAACACATGGTTTTTTGGGATTCCAGGGTACTGGAACAAAATTCTCCAAAAATTGCGTAAAACATTCCTCGGGTCAGATAAAGCGGCCACGCAAAATTTGAGTAGCAACGGAAGACATTTTGGGGTTCCGGTATGCCATAAACCAGCATTCGTCAAACCTCGGATAATCGTGAAAAATGTATTAATACTCTTTATCCGAGGCTGAAATCGAATAGGTTAACTCCTGAAATGACCTCGGGCACGTGATTAAAAAACCGGTAGAGAAAATAAACAGGGTCCAGTACGACCTCCCGAACGGCTCATATTGAAGTGTATAATACACGGTTTATTGGGATTCCAGGGTACCGGAACAAAATTCTCCGAAAATCGCGTAAAACGTTCCTCGGGTCAAATAAAGCGGCCACGCAAAATTTGAGTAGCAATAGAAGACATTTGGGGGTGCCGGTATGCCATAAACCACCATTCATCGAACCTCGGATAATCGTGAAAAATGTATTAATACTCGTTATCCGAGACTGTAATCGAATAGGTTCACTCCTGAAATGACCTCGAACGCGTGATAAAAAAACCTGGAGAAAAAAGAAAAAGGGTCCTACGACCACCCGAACGCTCATATTGAAGTATATAATACACGGTTTTTCCGGGATTCCGAGTCTGGAACAAAATTCTCCAAAAATAGCGTAAAACGTTCCTCGGGTCGATTCACGCCCACGCAAAAATTGAGTAGCAATGGAAGACATTTGGTGGTGCCGGTATGCCATAAACCAAAGATTCGTCAAACCTCGGATAATCGTGAAAAATGTGTTAATACTCTTTATCCGAGACCAAATCGAATAGGTTAACTCCTGAAATGACCTCGGGCGCGTGATTAAAAAGCCGGTAGAAAAAAGAAACAGGGTCCGGTACGCCCTCCCGAACGGCTCAAATTGAAGTGTATAACACACGGTTTTTCGGGATTCCAGTGGTACCGAACAAAATTCTCGGAAAATCGCGTAAAACGTTCCTCGGGTCAGATAAAGCGGCCACGCAAAATTTGAGTAGCAACGAAAGACATTTAGGGGTGCCGGTATGCAATAAAACAAAGATTTCGTCGAACCTCGGATAATCGTGATAAATGTATTAATACGCGTTATCCGAGGCTGAAATCGAATAGGTTAACTCCTGAAATGACCTCGGACGCGTTATAGAAAAACCGGGCGAAAAAGAAACAGGGCCCGGTACGACCTCCTGAACGGCTCAAATTGAAATGTATAATACACGGTTTTTTGGGATTCCAGGGTACCGGAACAAAAATCTCCTGAAATCGCGCAGAAAGTTTCTCGGGTTAGATAAAGCGACCACGCAAAATTTGAGTAGCAACGGAAGACATTTGGGGGTGCCGGTATGCCATAAACCAGCATTCATCGAACCTCAGATTATCGTGAAAAATGTATTAATACACGTTATCCGAGGCTGAAATCGAATAGGTTAACTCCTGAAATAACCTCGGACGCGTTATAAAAAAACCAGGAAAAAAAAGAAAAAGGGCCCGGTACGACCACCCGAACGGCTCAAATTGAAGTATATAATACACACGGTTTTTCGGGATTCCAGGGTACCGGAACAAAATTCTCCGAAAATCGCGTAAAACGTTCCTCGGATCAGATAAAGCAGCCACACAAAATTTGAGTAGCAACGAAAGACATTTAGGGGTGCCGGTATGCAATAAAACAGCATTCGTCGAACCTCGGATAATCGTGATAAATGTATTAATACGCGTTATCCGAGGCTGAAATCGAATAGGTTAACTCCTGAAATGACCTCGGACGCGTTATAGAAAAACCGGGCGAAAAAGAAACAGGGCCCGGTACGACCTCCTGAACGGCTCAAATTGAAATGTATAATACACGGTTTTTTGGGATTCCAGGGTACCGGAACAAAAATCTCCTGAAATCGCGCAGAAAGTTTCTCGGGTTAGATAAAGCGACCACGCAAAATTTGAGTAGCAACGGAAGACATTTGGGGGTGCCGGTATGCCATAAACCAGCATTCATCGAACCTCACATTATCGTGAAAAATGTATTAATACACGTTATCCGAGGCTGAAATCGAATAGGTTAACTCCTGAAATAACCTCGGACGCGTTATAAAAAAACCAGGAAAAAAAAGAAAAAGGGCCCGGTACGACCACCCGAACGGCTCAAATTGAAGTATATAATACACGGTTTTTCGGGATTCCAGGGTACCGGAACAAAATTCTCCGAAAATCGCGTAAAACGTTCCTCGGATCAGATAAAGCAGCCACACAAAATTTGAGTAGCAACGGAAGACATTTGGGGTGCCGGTATGCCATAAACCAAAGATTCGTCAAATCTCGGATAATCGTGAAAAATGTATTAATACTCTTTATCCGAGGTCAAATCGAATAGGTTAACTCCTGAAATGACCTCGGGCGCGTGATTAAAAAACCGGTAGAAAAAAGAAATAGGGTCCGTTACGCCGTCCCGAACGGCTCAAATTGAAGTGTATAACACACGGTTTTTCGGGATTCCGTGGTACCGGAACAAAATTCTCCGAAAATCGCGTAAAACGTTCCTCGGGTCAGATAAAGCGGCAACGCAAAATTTGAGTAGCAACGAAAGACATTTAGGGGCGCCGGTATGCCATAAAAACAAAGATTCGTCGAACCTCGGATAATCGTGAAAAATGTATTAATACTCGTTATCCAAGGCTTAAATCGAATAGGTTAACTCCTCAAATGACCTCGGACGCGTTACGGAAAAACCGGAGAAAAAGAAACAGGGTCCCAGATTTACCTCCCGAACGGCTCAAATTGAAATGTATAATACACGGTTTTTTGGGATTCCAGTGGTACCGAACAAAATTCTCTTGAAATCGCGAAAAGTTTCTCGGGTTAGATAAAGCGACCACGCAAAATTTGAGTAGCAACGGAAGACATTTGGGGTGCCGGTATGCCATAAAACCAAAGATTCGTCAAACCTCGGATAATCGTGAAAAATGTATTAATACTCTTTATCCGAGGCTGAAATCGAATAGGTTAACTCCTGAAATGACCTCGGGCGCGTGATTAAAAAACCGGTAGAAAAAAGAAATAGGGTCCGTTACGCCTTCCCGAACGGCTCAAATTGAAGTGTATAATACACGGTTTTTCGGGATTCCAGGGTACCGGAACAAAATTCTCCGAAAATCGCGTAAAACGTTCCTCGGCTCAAATAAAGCGGCCACGCAAAATTTGAGTAGCAACGAAAGACATTTAGGGGTGCCGGTATGCCATAAAACAACATTCGTCGAATCTCGGATAATCGTGATAAATGTATTAATACTCGTTATCCGAGGCTGAAATCGAATAGGTTAACTCCTAAAATGACCTCGGACGCGTTATAGAAAAACCGGGAGAAAAAGAAACAAGGCCCGGTACGACCTCCCGAACGGCTCAAATTGAAATGTATAATACACAGTTTTTTTGGATTCCAGGGTACCGGTACAAAAATCTCCGGAAATCGCGCCGAAAGTTTCTCGGGTTAGATAAAGCGACCACGCAAAATTTGTGTAGCAACGGAAGACATTTGGGGGTGCCGGTATGCCATAAACCAGCATTCATCGAACCTCGGATAATCGTGAAAAATGTATTAATACTCGTTATCAGAGGTTGAAATCGAATAGGTTAACTCCTCAAATGACCTCGGACGCGTGTTAAAAAAAAAACGGGAGAAGAAGAAAAAGGGTCCGTCGACCACCCGAACGACTCAAATTGAAGTATATAATACACGGTTTTTCGGGATTCCAGGGTACCGGAACAAAATTCTCCAAAAATCGCGTAAAACGTTCCTCGGGTCAGATAAAGCGGCCACGCAAAATTTGAGTAGCAACGAAAGACATTTAGGGGTGCCGGTATGCCATAAAACGACATTCGTCGAACCTCGGATAATCGTGAAAAATGTATTAATACTCGTTATCCGAGGCTGAAATCGAATAGGTTAACTCCTGAAATAACCTCGGACGCGTGATAAAAAAACCAGGAGAAAAAAGAAAAAGGGCCCGCATTTACCACCCGAACGGCTCAAATTGAAGTATATAATACACGGTTTTTCGGGATTTCGAGTCACGAACAAAATTCTCCGAAAATCGCGTAAAAAGTTCCTCGGATCAGATAAAGCAGCCACACAAAATTTGAGTAGCAACGGAAGACATTCGCGTAAAACGTTCCTCGGACGCGTGTTAAAAAAAAACGGGAGAAGAAGAAAAAGGGTCCGGTACGACCACCCGAACAGCTCAAATTGAAGTATATAATACACGGTTTTTCGGGATTCCAGGGTACCAGAACAAAATTCTCTTGAAATCGCGCAGAAAGTTTCTCGGGTTAGATAAAGCGACCACGCAAAATTTGAGTAGCAACGGAAGACATTTGGGGGTGCCGGTATGCCATAAACCAGCATTCGTCAAACCTCGGATATTCGTGAAAAATGTATTAATACCCTTTATCCGAGGCTGAAATCGAATAGGTTAACTCCTGAAATGACCTCGGGCGCGTGATTAAAAAACCGGTAGAAAAAAGAAATAGGGTCCGTTACGCCCTCCCGAACGGCTCAAATTGAAGTGTATAATACACGGTTTTTCGGGATTCCAGGGTACCGGAACAAAATTCTCCGAAAATCGCGTAAAACGTTCCTCGGGTCAGATAAAGCGGCAACGCAAAATTTGAGTAGCAACGAAAGACATTTAGGGGCGCTGGTATGCCATAAAACAGCATTCGTCGAACCTCGGATAATCGTGAAAAATGTATTAATACTCGTTATCCAAGGCTTAAATCGAATAGGTTAACTCCTCAAATGACCTCGGACGCGTTCTGAGAAAAACCGGGAGAAAAAGAAACGGGGTCCTGACGACCTCCCGAACTGCTCAAATTGAAATGTATAATACACGGTTTTTTGGGATTCCGAGTGGGAAACAAAATTCTCTTGAAATCGCGCAAAAGTTTCTCGGGTTAGATAAAGCGGCCACGCAAAATTTGAGTAGCAACGGAAGACATTTGGGGTGCCGGTATGCCATAAACCAGCATTCGTCAAACCTCGGATAATCGTGAAAAATGTATTAATACTCTTTATCCGAGGCTGAAATCGAATAGGTTAACTCCTGAAATGACCTCGGGCGCGTGATTAAAAAACCGGTAGAAAAAAGAAATAGGGTCCGTTACGCCTTCCCGAACGGCTCAAATTGAAGTGTATAATACACGGTTTTTCGGATTCCTGGTACCGGAACAAAATTCTCCGAAAATCGCGTAAAACGTTCCTCGGCTCAAATAAAGCGGCCACGCAAAATTTGAGTAGCAACGAAAGACATTTAGGGGTGCCGGTATGCCATAAAACAACATTCGTCGAATCTCGGATAATCGTGATAAATGTATTAATACTCGTTATCCGAGGCTGAAATCGAATAGGTTAACTCCTGAAATGACCTCGGACGCGTTATAGAAAAACCGGGAGAAAAAGAAACAGGCCCTCGACCTCCCGAACGGCTCAAATTGAAATGTATAATACACAGTTTTTTTGGATTCCAGGGTACCGGTACAAAAATCTCCGGAAATCGCACCAAAAGTTTCTCGGGTTAGATAAAGCGACCACGCAAAATTTGTGTAGCAACGGAAGACATTTGGGGGTGAAGGTATGCCATAAACCAGCATTCATCGAACCTCGGATAATGGTGAAAAATGTACTAATACTCGTTATCCGAGGCTGAAATCGAATAGGTTAACTCCTCAAATGACCTCGGACGCGTGTTAAAAAAAAAAAAAAAACGGAGAAGAAGAAAAAGGGTCCGTCGACCACCCGAATGCAAATCAAATTGAAGTATATAATACACGGTTTTTCGGGATTCCGTGGTACCGAACAAAATTCTCCAAAAATCGCGTAAAACGTTCCTCGGGTCAGATAAAGCGGCCACGCAAAATTTGAGTAGCAACGAAAGACATTTAGGGGTGCCGGTATGCCATAAAACGACATTCGTCGAACCTCGGATAATCGTGAAAAATGTATTAATACTCGTTATCCGAGGCTGAAATCGAATAGGTTAACTCCTGAAATAACCTCGGACGCGTGATAAAAAAACCAGGAGAAAAAAGAAAAAGGGCCTGGTACGACCACCGAACGGCTCAAATTGAAGTATATAATACACGGTTTTTCGGGATTTCAGGGTACCGGAACAAAATTCTCCGAAAATCGCGTAAAACGTTCCTCGGATCAGATAAAGCAGCCACACAAAATTTGAGTAGCAACGGAAGACATTCGCGTAAAACGTTCCTCGGACGCGTGTTAAAAAAAACGGGAGAAGAAGAAAAAGGGTCCGGTACGACCACCCGAACAGCTCAAATTGAAGTATATAATACACGGTTTTTCGGGATTCCAGGGTACCAGAACAAAATTCTCTTGAAATCGCGCAGAAAGTTTCTCGGGTTAGATAAAGCGACCACGCAAAATTTGAGTAGCAACGGAAGACATTTGGGGGTGCCGGTATGCCATAAACCAGCATTCGTCAAACCTCGGATATTCGTGAAAAATGTATTAATACCCTTTATCCGAGGCTGAAATCGAATAGGTTAACTCCTGAAATGACCTCGGGCGCGTGATTAAAAAACCGGTAGAAAAAAGAAATAGGGTCCGTTACGCCCTCCCGAACGGCTCAAATTGAAGTGTATAATACACGGTTTTTCGGGATTCCAGGGTACCGGAACAAAATTCTCCGAAAATCGCGTAAAACGTTCCTCGGGTCAGATAAAGCGGCAACGCAAAATTTGAGTAGCAACGAAAGACATTTAGGGGCGCTGGTATGCCATAAAAAAGATTATTCGAACCTCGGATAATCGTGAAAAATGTATTAATACTCGTTATCCAAGGCTTAAATCGAATAGGTTAACTCCTCAAATGACCTCGGACGCGTTACAGAAAAACTGGGAGAAAAAGAAACAGGGTCCGGTACGACCTCCCGAACGGCTCAAATTGAAATGTATAATACACGGTTTTTTGCGATTCCAGGGTACCGGAACAAAATTCTCTTGAAATCGCGCACAAAGTTTCTCGGGTTAGATAAAGCGACCACGCAAAATTTGAGTAGCAACGGAAGACATTTGGGGGTGCCGGTATGCCATAAACCAGCATTCGTCAAACCTCGGATAATCGTGAAAAATGTATTAATACTCGTTATCCGAGGCTGAAATCGAATAGGTTAACTCCTGAAATGACCTCGGACGCGTGATAAAAAAAACGGGAGAAGAAGAAAAAGGGTCCGGTACGACCACCCGAACAGCTCAAATTGAAGTATATAATACACGGTTTTTCGGGATTCCAGGGTACCGGAACAAAATTCTCCAAAAATCGCGTAAAACGTTTCTCGGGTCAGATAAAGCGGCCACGCAAAATTTGAGTAGCAACGAAAGACATTTAGGGGTGCCGGTATGCCATAAAACGACATTCGTCGAACCTCGGATAATCGTGAAAAATGTATTAATACTCGTTATCCGAGACTGTAATCGAATAGGTTCACTCCTGAAATGACCTCGAACGCGTGATAAAAAAACCTGGAGAAAAAACAAAAAGGCTCCGGTACGACCACCCGAACGGCTCAAATTGAAGTATATAATACACGGTTTTTCCGGATTCCAGAGTACCGGAACAAAATTCTCCAAAAATAGCGTAAAACGTTCCTCGGGTCAGTTACAGCGGCCACGCAAAAATTGAGTAGCAACGAAAGACATTTAGGGACGCCGGTATGCCATAAAACAGCATTCGTCGAACCTCGGATAATCGTGAAAAATGTATTAATACTCGTTATCCAAGGCTTAAATCGAATAGGTTAACTCCTCAAATGACCTCGGACGCGTTACAGAAAAACCGGGAGAAAAAGAAACAGGTCCTAGATTTACCACCCGAACGGCTCAAATTGAAGTATATAATACACGGTTTTCCTGATTCCGTCAGTACCGAACAAAATTCTCCAAAAATAGCGTAAAACGTTCCTCGGGTCGATTCTGCGCCACGCAAAAATTGAGTAGCAATGGAAGACATTTGGTGGTGCCGGTATGCCATAAACCAGCATTCGTCAAACCTAGGATAATCGTGAAAAATGTGTTAATACTCTTTATCCGAGGCTGAAATCGAATAGGTTAATTCCTGAAATGACCTCGGGCGCGTGATTAAAAAACCGGTAGAAAAAAGAAACAGGGTCCGTTACGCCCTCCCGAACGGCTCAAATTGAAGTGTATAACACATGGTTTTTTGGGATTCCAGGGTACCGGAACAAAATTCTCCGAAAATCGCGTAAAACGTTCCTCGGGTCATATAAAGCGGCCACGCAAAATTTGAGTAGCAACGAAAGACATTTAGGGGTGCCGGTATGCCATAAAACAACATTCGTCGAACCTCGGATAATCGTGAAAAATATATTAATACTCGTTATCCAAGGCTGAAATCGAATAGATTAACACCGAAATGACCTCGGACGCGTTACGGAAAAAAAACCGGGAGAAAAAAACAGGTCCGTCGACCACCCGAACGGCTCAAATTGAAGTATATAATACACGGTTTTCGGGATTCTAGGGTACCGGAACAAAATTCTCCAAAAATCGCGTAAAACGTTCCTCCAGTCGATATAAGCGGCCACGCAAAATTTGAGTAGCAACGGAAGACATTTGGGGGTGTCGGTATGCCATAAACCAAAGATTCGTCAAACCTCGGATAATTGTGAAAAGTGTATTAATACTCGTTATCCGAGGCTGAAATCGAATAGGTTAACTTCTGAAATGACCTCGGGTGCGTGATTAAAAAACCGGTAGAAAAAAGAAACAGGGTCCGTTACGCCCTCCCGAACGGCTCAAATTGAAGTGTATAACACATGGTTTTTTGGGATTCCAGGGTACTGGAACAAAATTCTCCAAAAATTGCGTAAAACATTCCTCGGGTCAGATAAAGCGGCCACGCAAAATTTGAGTAGCAACGGAAGACATTTTGGGGTGCCGGTATGCCATAAACCAGCATTCGTCAAACCTCGGATAATCGTGAAAAATGTATTAATACTCTTTATCCGAGGTCAAATCGAATAGGTTAACTCCTGAAATGACTTCGGGCACGTGATTAAAAACCGGTAGAGAAAAGAAACAGGGTCCAGATTTACCTCCCGAACGGCTCATATTGAAGTGTATAATACACGGTTTATTGGGATTCCAGGGTACCGGAATAAAATTCTCCGAAAATCGCGTAAAACGTTCCTCGGGTCAAATAAAGCGGCCACGCAAAATTTGAGTAGCAATAGAAGACATTTGGGGGTGCCGGTATGCCATAAACCACCATTCATCGAACCTCGGATAATCGTGAAAAATGTATTAATACTCGTTATCCGAGACTGTAATCGAATAGGTTCACTCCTGAAATGACCTCGAACGCGTGATAAAAAAACCTGGAGAAAAAGAAAAAAGGGTCCTGACGACCACCCGAACGGCTCAAATTGAAGTATATAATACACGGTTTTTCCGGATTCCGAGTCCGAACAAAATTCTCCAAAAATAGCGTAAAACGTTCCTCGGGTCGATTCACGTGCCACGCAAAAATTGAGTAGCAATGGAAGACATTTGGTGGTGCCGGTATGCCATAAACCAAAGATTCGTCAAACCTCGGATAATCGTGAAAATGTGTTAATACTCTTTATCCGAGGTTGAAATCGAATAGGTTAACTCCTGAAATGACCTCGGGCGCGTGATTAAAAAGCCGGTAGAAAAAAGAAACAGGTCCGTCGCCCTCCCGAACGGCTCAAATTGAAGTGTATAACACACGGTTTTTCGGGATTCCAGGGTACCGGAACAAAATTCTCCGAAAATCGCGTAAAACGTTCCTCGGGTCAGATAAAGCGGCCACGCAAAATTTGAGTAGCAACGAAAGACATTTAGGGGTGCCGGTATGCAATAAAACAAAGATTCGTCGAACCTCGGATAATCGTGATAAATGTATTAATACGCGTTATCCGAGGCTGAAATCGAATAGGTTAACTCCTGAAATGACCTCGGACGCGTTATAGAAAAACCGGGCGAAAAAGAAACAGGGCCCGGTACGACCTCCTGAACGGCTCAAATTGAAATGTATAATACACGGTTTTTGGGATTCCAGTGGCACCGAACAAAATCTCCCGAAATCGCGAAAAAGTTTCTCGGGTTAGATAAAGCGGCCACGCAAAATTTGAGTAGCAACGGAAGACATTTGGGGTGCCGGTATGCCATAAACCAAAGATTCGTCAAATCTCGGATAATCGTGAAAAATGTATTAATACTCTTTATCCGAGGCTGAAATCGAATAGGTTAACTCCTGAAATAACCTCGGACGCGTGATAAAAAAACCAGGAGAAAAAAGAAAAAGGGCCCGGTACGACCACCCGAACGGCTCAAATTGAAGTATATAATAGACGGTTTTTCGGGATTCCGGGTACGGAACAAAATTCTCCGAAAATCGCGTAAAACGTTCCTCGGATCAGATAAAGCGACCACACAAAATTTGAGTAGCAACGGAAGACATTTGGGGGTGCCGGTATGCCATAAAACCAAAGATTCGTCAAATCTCGGATAATCGTGAAAAATGTATTAATACTCTTTATCCGAGGCTGAAATCGAATAGGTTAACTCCTGAAATGACCTCGGGCGCGTGATTAAAAAACCGGTAGAAAAAAGAAATAGGGTCCGTTACGCCCTCCCGAACGGCTCAAATTGAAGTGTATAACACAAGGTTTTTCGGGATTCCAGGGTACCGGAACAAAATTCTCCGAAAATCGCGTAAAACGTTCCTCGGGTCAGATAAAGCGGCAACGCAAAATTTGAGTAGCAACGAAAGACATTTAGGGGCGCCGGTATGCCATAAAACAGCATTCGTCGAACCTCGGATAATCGTGAAAAATGTATTAATACTCGTTATCCAAGGCTTAAATCGAATAGGTTAACTCCTCAAATGACCTCGGACGCGTTACGTAAAAACCGGGAGAAAAAGAAATGGGTCCGTCGACCTCCCGAACGGCTCAAATTGAAATGTATAATACACGGTTTTTTGGGATTCCAGGGTACCGGAACAAAATTCTCTTGAAATCGCGCAGAAAGTTTCTCGGGTTAGATAAAGCGACCACGCAAAATTTGAGTAGCAACGGAAGACATTTGGGGGTGCCGGTATGCCATAAACCAGCATTCGTCAAACCTCGGATAATCGTGAAAAATGTATTAATACTCTTTATCCGAGGCTGAAATCGAATAGGTTAACTCCTGAAATGACCTCGGGCGCGTGATTAAAAAACCGGTAGAAAAAGAAACAGTCCCGTCGCGCCCTCCCGAACGGCTCAAATTGAAGTGTATAACACACGGTTTTTGGGATTCCGTCTGAACAAAATTCTCCGAAAATCGCGTAAAACGTTCCTCGGGTCAGATAAAGCGGCCACGCAAAATTTGAGTAGCAACGAAAGACATTTAGGGGTGCGGTATGCAATAAAAAAGATTCGTCGAACCTCGGATAATCGTGATAAATGTATTAATACGCGTTATCCGAGGCTGAAATCGAATAGGTTAACTCTGAAATGACCTCACGCGTTATAGAAAAACCGGGCGAAAAAGAAACAGGCCCGATGCGACCTCCCGAACGGCTCAAATTGAAATGTATAATACACGGTTTTTTTGGGATTCCGTGGTACCGGAACAAAAATCTCCTGAAATCGCGCCGAAAGTTTCTCGGGTTAGATAAAGCGACCACGCAAAATTTGAGTAGCAACGGAAGACATTTGGGGGTGCCGGTATGCCATAAACCAAAATTCGTCGAACCTCGGATAATCGTGAAAAATGTATTAATACTCGTTATCCGAGAGGCAAATCGAATAGGTTAACTCCTGAAATAACCTCGGACGCGTGATAAAAAAACCAGGAGAAAAAAGAAAAAGGGCCCGGTACGACCACCCGAACGGCTCAAATTGAAGTATATAATAGACGGTTTTTCGGGATTCCAAGGTACCGGAACAAAATTCTCCGAAAATCGCGTAAAACGTTCCTCGGATCAGATAAAGCAGCCACACAAAATTTGAGTAGCAACGGAAGACATTTGGGGGTGCCGGTATGCCATAAACCAGCATTCGTCAAATCTCGGATAATCGTGAAAAATGTATTAATACTCTTTATCCGAGGCTGAAATCGAATAGGTTAACTCCTGAAATGACCTCGGGCGCGTGACTAAAAAACCGGTAGAAAAAAGAAATAGGGTCCGTTACGCCCTCCCGAACGGCTCAAATTGAAGTGTATAACACAAGGTTTTTCGGGATTCCGTGGTACGGAACAAAATTCTCCGAAAATCGCGTAAAACGTTCCTCGGGTCAGATAAAGCGGCAACGCAAAATTTGAGTAGCAACGAAAGACATTTAGGGGCGCCGGTATGCCATAAAACAAAGATTCGTCGAACCTCGGATAATCGTGAAAAATGTATTAATACTCGTTATCCAAGGCTTAAATCGAATAGGTTAACTCCTCAAATGACCTCGGACGCGTTACGAAAAACCGGAGAAAAAGAAACAGGGTCCTGTTTACCTCCCGAACGCTCAAATTGAAATGTATAATACACGGTTTTTTGGGATTCCAGTGGTACGGAACAAAATTCTCTTGAAATCGCGAAAAAGTTTCTCGGGTTAGATAAAGCGACCACGCAAAATTTGAGTAGCAACGGAAGACATTTGGGGGTGCCGGTATGCCATAAACCAGCATTCGTCAAACCTCGGATAATCGTGAAAAATGTATTAATACTCTTTATCCGAGGCTGAAATCGAATAGGTTAACTCCTGAAATGACCTCGGGCGCGTGATTAAAAAACCGGTAGAAAAAAAAAGAAATAGGTCCGTTACGCCTTCCCGAACGGCTCAAATTGAAGTGTATAATACACGGTTTTTCGGGATTCCAGGGTACCGGAACAAAATTCTCCGAAAATCGCGTAAAACGTTCCTCGGCTCAAATAAAGCGGCCACGCAAAATTTGAGTAGCAACGAAAGACATTTAGGGGTGCCGGTATGCCATAAAACAACATTCGTCGAATCTCGGATAATCGTGATAAATGTATTAATACTCGTTATCCGAGGCTGAAATCGAATAGGTTAACTCCTGAAATGACCTCGGACGCGTTATAGAAAAACCGGGAGAAAAAGAAACAGGGGCCGACGACGACCTCCGAACGGCTCAAATTGAAATGTATAATACACGTTTTTTGGATTCCAGGGTACCGGTACAAAAATCTCCGGAAATCGCGCCGAAAGTTTCTCGGGTTAGATAAAGCGACCACGCAAAATTTGTGTAGCAACGGAAGACATTTGGGGGTGAAGGTATGCCATAAACCAGCATTCATCGAACCTCGGATAATGGTGAAAAATGTACTAATACTCGTTATCCGAGGCTGAAATCGAATAGGTTAACTCCTCAAATGACCTCGGACGCGTGTTAAAAAAAAACGGGAGAAGAAGAAAAAGGGTCCGGTACGACCACCCGAACAGCTCAAATTGAAGTATATAATACACGGTTTTTCGGGATTCCAGGGTACCGGAACAAAATTCTCCAAAAATCGCGTAAAACGTTCCTCGGGTCAGATAAAGCGGCCACGCAAAATTTGAGTAGCAACGAAAGACATTTAGGGGTGCCGGTATGCCATAAAACGACATTCGTCGAACCTCGGATAATCGTGAAAAATGTATTAATACTCGTTATCCGAGGCTGAAATCGAATAGGTTAACTCCTGAAATAACCTCGGACGCGTGATAAAAAAACCAGGAGAAAAAAGAAAAAGGGCCCTGATCGACCACCCGAACGGCTCAAATTGAAGTATATAATACACGGTTTTTCGGGATTTCGAGTCACGGAACAAAATTCTCCGAAAATCGCGTAAACGTTCCTCGGATCGGATAAAGCAGACCACACAAAATTTGAGTAGCAACGGAAGACATTCGCGTAAAACGTTCCTCGGACGCGTGTTAAAAAAAAAAAAAAACGGAGAAGAAGAAAAAGGGTCCGGTACGACCACCCGAACAGCTCAAATTGAAGTATATAATACACGGTTTTTCGGGATTCCAGGGTACCAGAACAAAATTCTCTTGAAATCGCGCAGAAAGTTTCTCGGGTTAGATAAAGCGACCACGCAAAATTTGAGTAGCAACGGAAGACATTTGGGGTGCTTGGTATGCCATAAACCAAAGATTCGTCAAACCTCGGATATTCGTGAAAAATGTATTAATACTCTTTATCCGAGGCTGAAATCGAATAGGTTAACTCCTGAAATGACCTCGGGCGCGTGATTAAAAAACCGGTAGAAAAAAGAAATAGGGTCCGTTACGCCCTCCCGAACGGCTCAAATTGAAGTGTATAATACACGGTTTTTCGGGATTCCAGGGTACCGGAACAAAATTCTCCGAAAATCGCGTAAAACGTTCCTCGGGTCAGATAAAGCGGCAACGCAAAATTTGAGTAGCAACGAAAGACATTTAGGGGCGCCGGTATGCCATAAAACAGCATTCGTCGAACCTCGGATAATCGTGAAAAATGTATTAATACTCGTTATCCAAGGCTTAAATCGAATAGGTTAACTCCTCAAATGACCTCGGACGCGTTACGAAAAAAAAACCGGGAGAAAAAGAAACAGGTCCTGGTACGACCTCCCGAACGGCTCAAATTGAAATGTATAATACACGGTTTTTTGCGATTCCAGGGTACCGGAACAAAATTCTCTTGAAATCGCGCACAAAGTTTCTCGGGTTAGATAAAGCGACCACGCAAAATTTGAGTAGCAACGGAAGACATTTGGGGGTGCCGGTATGCCATAAACCAGCATTCGTCAAACCTCGGATAATCGTGAAAAATGTATTAATACTCTTTATCCGAGGCTGAAATCGAATAGGTTAACTCCTGAAATGACCTCGGACGCGTGATAAAAAAAAAACGGAGAAGAAGAAAAAGGGTCCTGACGACCACCCGAACAGCTCAAATTGAAGTGTATAATACACGGTTTTTCGGGATTCCGTGGTACCGGAACAAAATTCTCCAAAAATCGCGTAAAACGTTTCTCGGGTCAGATAAAGCGGCCACGCAAAATTTGAGTAGCAACGAAAGACATTTAGGGGTGCCGGTATGCCATAAAACGACATTCGTCGAACCTCGGATAATCGTGAAAAATGTATTAATACTCGTTATCCGAGACTGTAATCGAATAGGTTCACTCCTGAAATGACCTCGAACGCGTGATAAAAAAACCGGAGAAAAAGAAAAAGGGTCCGATTTCGACCACCCGAACTCAAATTGAAGTATATAATACGGTTTTCCGGATTCCGAGTCTGGAACAAAATTCTCCAAAAATAGCGTAAAACGTTCCTCGGGTCGATTCTGCCCACGCAAAAATTGAGTAGCAACGAAAGACATTTAGGGACGCCGGTATGCCATAAAACAAAGATTCGTCGAACCTCGGATAATCGTGAAAAATGTATTAATACTCGTTATCCAAGGCTTAAATCGAATAGGTTAACTCCTCAAATGACCTCGGACGCGTTACGGAAAAACCGGAGAAAAAGAAACAGTCCTGATCGACCACCCGAACGGCTCAAATTGAAGTATATAATACACGGTTTTCCTGGATTCCGCAGTACCGGAACAAAATTCTCCAAAAATAGCGTAAAACGTTCCTCGGGTCGATTCAGCGCCACGCAAAAATTGAGTAGCAATGGAAGACATTTGGTGGTGCTTGGTATGCCATAAACCAAAGATTCGTCAAACCTAGGATAATCGTGAAAAATGTGTTAATACTCTTTATCCGAGGTTTGAAATCGAATAGGTTAATTCCTGAAATGACCTCGGGCGCGTGATTAAAAAACCGGTAGAAAAAAGAAACAGGGTCCGTTACGCCCTCCCGAACGGGTCAAATTGAAGTGTATAACACATGGTTTTTGGGATTCAGTACCGAACAAAATTCTCCGAAAATCGCGTAAAACGTTCCTCGGGTCATATAAAGCGGCCACGCAAAATTTGAGTAGCAACGAAAGACATTTAGGGGTGCCGGTATGCCATAAAACAACATTCGTCGAACCTCGGATAATCGTGAAAAATATATTAATACTCGTTATCCAAGGTCAAATCGAATAGATTAACACCAAATGACCTCGGACGCGTTACGAAAAAACCGGGAGAAAAAGAAACAGGTCCGTACGACCACCCGAACGGCTCAAATTGAAGTATATAATACACGGTTTTCGGATTCTAGGTACCGGAACAAAATTCTCAAAAATCGCGTAAAACGTTCCTCCAGTCGATAAAGCGGCCACGCAAAATTTGAGTAGCAACGGAAGACATTTGGGGGTGTCGGTATGCCATAAACCAAAGATTCGTCAAACCTCGGATAATTGTGAAAAATGTATTAATACTCGTTATCCGAGGCTGAAATCGAATAGGTTAACTCCTGAAATGACCTCGGGTGCGTGATTAAAAAACCGGTAGAAAAAAGAAACAGGGTCCGTTACGCCCTCCCGAACGGCTCAAATTGAAGTGTATAACACATGGTTTTTTGGGATTCCAGAGTCGGAACAAAATTCTCCAAAAATTGCGTAAAACATTCCTCGGGTCGATAAAGCGGCCACGCAAAATTTGAGTAGCAACGGAAGACATTTGGGGGTGCCGGTATGCCATAAACCAGCATTCGTCAAACCTCGGATAATCGTGAAAAATGTATTAATACTCTTTATCCGAGGCTGAAATCGAATAGGTTAACTCCTGAAATGACCTCGGGCACGTGATTAAAAAACCGGTAGAGAAAAGAAACAGGGTCCAGTACGACCTCCCGAACGGCTCATATTGAAGTGTATAATACACGGTTTATTGGGATTCCAGGGTACCGGAACAAAATTCTCCGAAAATCGCGTAAAACGTTCCTCGGGTCAAATAAAGCGGCCACGCAAAATTTGAGTAGCAATAGAAGACATTTGGGGGTGCCGGTATGCCATAAACCACCATTCATCGAACCTCGGATAATCGTGAAAAATGTATTAATACTCGTTATCCGAGACTGTAATCGAATAGGTTCACTCCTGAAATGACCTCGAACGCGTGATAAAAAAACCTGGAGAAAAAAGAAAAAGGGTCCGGTACGACCACCCGAACGGCTCAAATTGAAGTATATAATACACGGTTTTTCCGGATTCCAGAGTACCGGAACAAAATTCTCCAAAAATAGCGTAAAACGTTCCTCGGGTCAGTTACAGCGGCCACGCAAAAATTGAGTAGCAATGGAAGACATTTGGTGGTGCCGGTATGCCATAAACCAGCATTCGTCAAACCTCGGATAATCGTGAAAAATGTGTTAATACTCTTTATCCGAGGCTGAAATCGAATAGGTTAACTCCTGAAATGACCTCGGGCGCGTGATTAAAAAGCCGGTAGAAAAAAGAAACAGGGTCCGGTACGCCCTCCCGAACGGCTCAAATTGAAGTGTATAACACACGGTTTTTCGGGATTCCAGGGTACCGGAACAAAATTCTCCGAAAATCGCGTAAAACGTTCCTCGGGTCAGATAAAGCGGCCACGCAAAATTTGAGTAGCAACGAAAGACATTTAGGGGTGCCGGTATGCAATAAAACAAAGATTCGTCGAACCTCGGATAATCGTGAAAAATGTATTAATACTCGTTATCCGAGGCTCAAATCGAATAGGTTAACTCCTGAAATGACCTCGGACGCGTTATAGAAAAAAAAACCGGCGAAAAAGAAACAGGGGCCGATACGACCTCCCGAACGGCTCAAATTGAAATGTATAATACACGGTTTTTGGGATTCCGAGTACCGAACAAAATCTCCTGAAATCGCGCAGAAAGTTTCTCGGGTTAGATAAAGCGACCACGCAAAATTTGAGTAGCAACGGAAGACATTTGGGGTGCCGGTATGCCATAAACCAAAGATTCGTCAAATCTCGGATAATCGTGAAAAATGTATTAATACTCTTTATCCGAGGTCAAAATCGAATAGGTTAACTCTTGAAATGACCTCGGGCGCGTGATTAAAAAACCGGTAGAAAAAAGAAATAGGGTCCGTTACGCCCTCCCGAACGGCTCAAATTGAAGTGTATAACACACGGTTTTTCGGGATTCCAGGGTACTGGAACAAAATTCTCCGAAAATCGCGTAAAACGTTCCTCGGGTCAGATAAAGCGGCAACGCAAAATTTGAGTAGCAACGAAAGACATTTAGGGGCGCCGGTATGCCATAAAAAAAAGATTCGTCGAACCTCGGATAATCGTGAAAAATGTATTAATACTCGTTATCCAAGGCTTAAATCGAATAGGTTAACTCCTCAAATGACCTCGGACGCGTTACGAAAAAAACCGGAGAAAAAGAAACAGGGTCCGTTACGACCTCCCGAACGGCTCAAATTGAAATGTATAATACACGGTTTTTGGGATTCCAGTGGTACCGAACAAAATTCTCTTGAAATCGCGCAGAAAGTTTCTCGGGTTAGATAAAGCGACCACGCAAAATTTGAGTAGCAACGGAAGACATTTGGGGTGCCGGTATGCCATAAACCAAGATTCGTCAAACCTCGGATAATCGTGAAAAATGTATTAATACTCTTTATCCGAGGTTGAAATCGAATAGGTTAACTCCTGAAATGACCTCGGGCGCGTGATTAAAAACCGGTAGAAAAAGAAATAGGGTCCGTTCGCCTTCCCGAACGGCTCAAATTGAAGTGTATATAATACACGGTTTTTCGGGATTCCTGGGTACCGGAACAAAATTCTCCGAAAATCGCGTAAAACGTTCCTCGGCTCAAATAAAGCGGCCACGCAAAATTTGAGTAGCAACGAAAGACATTTAGGGGTGCCGGTATGCCATAAAACAACATTCGTCGAATCTCGGATAATCGTGATAAATGTATTAATACTCGTTATCCGAGGCTGAAATCGAATAGGTTAACTCCTGAAATGACCTCGGACGCGTTATAGAAAAACCGGGAGAAAAAGAAACAGGGCCCGGTTCGACCTCCCGAACGGCTCAAATTGAAATGTATAATACACGTTTTTTTGGATTCCAGTGGTACCGTACAAAAATCTCCGGAAATCGCGCCGAAAGTTTCTCGGGTTAGATAAAGCGACCACGCAAAATTTGTGTAGCAACGGAAGACATTTGGGGTGCCGGTATGCCATAAACCAAAGATTCATCGAACCTCGGATAATCGTGAAAAATGTATTAATACTCGTTATCAGAGGTTGAAATCGAATAGGTTAACTCCTCAAATGACCTCGGACGCGTGTTAAAAAAAAAAACGGGAGAAGAAGAAAAAGGGTCCGTCGACCACCCGAATGTACTCAAATTGAAGTATATAATACACGGTTTTTCGGGATTCCAGTGGTACCGAACAAAATTCTCCAAAAATCGCGTAAAACGTTCCTCGGGTCAGATAAAGCGGCCACGCAAAATTTGAGTAGCAACGAAAGACATTTAGGGGTGCCGGTATGCCATAAAACGACATTCGTCGAACCTCGGATAATCGTGAAAAATGTATTAATACTCGTTATCCGAGGCTTAAATCGAATAGGTTAACTCCTGAAATAACCTCGGACGCGTGATAAAAAAACCAGGAGAAAAAAAAAAAAAGGGCCCGATCGACCACCCGAACGGCTCAAATTGAAGTATATAATACACGGTTTTTCGGGATTTCAGGGTACCGGAACAAAATTCTCCGAAAATCGCGTAAAACGTTCCTCGGATCAGATAAAGCAGCCACACAAAATTTGAGTAGCAACGGAAGACATTTGGGGGTGCCGGTATGCCATAAAACCAAAGATTCGTCAAATCTCGGATAATCGTGAAAAATGTATTAATACTCTTTATCCGAGGTTGAAATCGAATAGGTTAACTCCTGAAATGACCTCGGGCGCGTGATTTAAAAACCGGTAGAAAAAAGAAATAGGGTCCGTTACGCCCTCCCGAACGGCTCAAATTGAAGTGTATAATACACGGTTTTTCGGATTCAGGTACCGAACAAAATTCTCCGAAAATCGCGTAAAACGTTCCTCGGCTCAAATAAAGCGGTCACGCAAAATTTGAGTAGCAACGAAAGACATTTAGGGGTGCCGGTATGCCATAAAACAAAGATTCGTCGAATCTCGGATAATCGTGAAAAATGTATTAATACTCGTTATCCGAGGTTGAAATCGAATAGGTTAACTCCTGAAATGACCTCGGACGCGTTATAGAAAAACCGGAGAAAAAGAAACAGGGCCGTGCGACCTCCCGAACGGCTCAAATTGAAATGTATAATACACGTTTTTGGGATTCAGTGGTACCGAACAAAAGTCTCCGGAAATCGCGCCGAAAGTTTCTCGGGTTAGATAAAGCGACCACGCAAAATTTGTGTAGCAACGGAACACATTTGGGGGTGCCGGTATGCCATAAACCAGGATTCATCGAACCTCGGATAATGTTGAAAAATGTACTAATACTCGTTATCCGAGGCTGAAATCGAATAGGTTAACTCCTGAAATAACCTCGGACGCGTGATAAAAAAAAACGGAGAAGAAGAAAAAGGGTCCTGAGACGACCACCCGAACAACTCAAATTGAAGTGTATAATACACGGTTTTTCGAGATTCCAGGGTACCGGAACAAAATTCTCCAAAAATCGCGTAAAACGTTCCTCGGGTCAGATAAAGCGGGCACGCAAAATTTGAGTAGCAACGAAAGACATTTAGGGGTGCCGGTATGCCATAAAACGACATTCGTCGAACCTCGGATAATCGTGAAAAATGTATTAATACTCGTTATCCGAGGCTGAAATCGAATAGGTTAACTCCTGAAATAACCTCGGACGCGTGATAAAAAAACCAGGAGAAAAAAGAAAAAGGGCCCGGTACGACCACCCGAACGGCTCAAATTGAAGTATATAATACACGGTTTTTCGGGATTCCAGGGTACCGGAACAAAATTCTCCGAAAATCGCGTAAAACGTTCCTCGGATCAGATAAAGCAACCACACAAAATTTGAGTAGCAACGGAAGACATTTGGGGGTGCCGGTATGCCATAAACCAGCATTCGTCAAATCTCGGATAATCGTGAAAAATGTATTAATACTCTTTATCCGAAATTTGAAATCGAATAGGTTAACTCCTGAAATGACCTCGGCGTGATTAAAAACCGGTAGAAAAAAGAAATAGGGTCCGTTACGCCCTCCCGAACGGCTCAAATTGAAGTGTATAACACAAGGTTTTTCGGGATTACAGGGTACCGGAACAAAATTCTCCGAAAATCGCGTAAAACGTTCCTCGGGTCAGATAAAGCGGCAACGCAAAATTTGAGTAGCAACGAAAGACATTTAGGGGCGCCGGTATGCCATAAAACAGCATTCGTCGAACCTCGGATAATCGTGAAAATGTATTAATACTCGTTATCCAAGGCTTAAATCGAATAGGTTAACTACTCAAATGAGCTCGGACGCGTGATTAAAAAACCGGTAGAAAAAAGAAATAGGGTCCGTTACGCCCTCCCGAACGGCTCAAATTGAAGTGTATAATACACGGTTTTGGGATTCCGTGGTACCGGAACAAAATTCTCCGAAAATCGCGTAAAACGTTCCTCGGGTCGGATAAAGCAAAGAACGCAAAATTTGAGTAGCAACGAAAGACATTTAGGGGCGCCGGTATGCCATAAAACAAAGATTCGTCGAACCTCGGATAATCGTGAAAAATGTATTAATACTCGTTATCCAAGGCTTAAATCGAATAGGTTAACTCCTGAAATAACCTCGGACGCGTGATAAAAAAACCAGGAGAAAAAAAAAAAGGGCCGATGACGACCACCCGAACGGCTCAAATTGAAGTATATAATACACGGTTTTTCGGGATTTCGAGTCACCGAACAAAATTCTCCGAAAATCGCGTAAAACGTTCCTCGGATCAGATAAAGCAGCCACACAAAATTTGAGTAGCAACGGAAGACATTTGGGGGTGCCGGTATGCCATAAACCAGCATTCGTCAAATCTCGGATAATCGTGAAAAATGTATTAATACTCTTTATCCGAGGCTCAAATCGAATAGGTTAACTCCTGAAATGACCTCGGGCGCGGCGTGATTAGAAAACCGGTAGAAAAAATAAATAGGGTCCGTTACGCCCTCCCGAACGGCTCAAATTGAAATGTATAATACACGGTTTTTCGGGATTCCAGGGTACCGGAACAAAATTCTCCGAAAATCGCGTAAAACGTTTCTCGGCTCAAATAAAGCGGCCACGCAAAATTTGAGTAGCAACGAAAGACATTTAGGGGTGCCGGTATGCCATAAAACAGCATTCGTCGAATCTCGGATAATCGTGATAAATGTATTAATACTCGTTATCCGAGGCTGAAATCGAATAGGTTAACTCCTGAAATGACCTCGGACGCGTTATAGAAAAAAACCGGAGAAAAAGAAACAAGGTCTGGTTCGACCTCCCGAACGGCTCAAATTGAAATGTATAATACACGCTTTTTTTGGGATTCAGTGGTACCGGAACAAAAGTCTCCGGAAATCGCGCCGAAAGTTTCTCGGGTTAGATAAAGCGACCACGCAAAATTTGTGTAGCAACGGAACACATTTGGGGGTGCTTGGTATGCCATAAACCAGGATTCATCGAACCTCGGATAATGTTGAAAAATGTACTAATACTCGTTATCCGAGGTTGAAATCGAATAGGTTAACTCCTGAAATGATCTCGGACGCGTGATAAAAAAAACGGGAGAAGAAGAAAAAGGGTCCTAGACGACCACCCGAATGTACTCAAATTGAAGTATATAATACACGGTTTTTTTCGGGATTCCGTGGTACCGAACAAAATTCTCCAAAAATCGCGTAAAACGTTCCTCGGTCGGATAAAGCGGGCACGCAAAATTTGAGTAGCAACGAAAGACATTTAGGGGTGCCGGTATGCCATAAAACGACATTCGTCGAACCTCGGATAATCGTGAAAAATGTATTAATACTCGTTATCCGAGGCTGAAATCGAATAGGTTAACTCCTGAAATAACCTCGGACGCGTGATAAAAAAAACCAGGAGAAAAAGAAAAAGGGCCCGTGCGACCACCCGAACGGCTCAAATTGAAGTATATAATACACGGTTTTTCGGGATTCCGAGTACCGAACAAAATTCTCCGAAAATCGCGTAAAACGTTCCTCGGATCAGATAAAGCAGCCACACAAAATTTGAGTAGCAACGGAAGACATTTGGGGGTGCCGGTATGCCATAAACCAGCATTCGTCAAATCTCGGATAATCGTGAAAAATGTATTAATACTCTTTATCCGAGGCTGAAATCGAATAGGTTAACTCCTGAAATGACCTCGGGCGCGTGATTAAAAAACCGGTAGAAAAAAGAAATAGGGTCCGTTACGCCCTCCCGAACGGCTCAAATTGAAGTGTATAACACAAGGTTTTTCGGGATTACAGGGTACCGGAACAAAATTCTCTGAAAATCGCGTAAAACGTTCCTCGGGTCAGATAAAGCGGCAACGCAAAATTTGAGTAGCAACGAAAGACATTTAGGGGCGCCGGTATGCCATAAAACAGCATTCGTCGAACCTCGGATAATCGTGAAAAATGTATTAATACTCGTTATCCAAGGCTTAAATCGAATAGGTTAACTCCTCAAATGAGCTCGGACGCGTGATTAAAAAACCGGTAGAAAAAAGAAATAGGGTCCGTTACGCCCTCCCGAACGGCTCAAATTGAAGTGTATAATACACGGTTTTTCGGGATTCCAGGGTACCGGAACAAAATTCTCCGAAAATCGCGTAAAACGTTCCTCGGGTCGGTAAAAGCGGCAACGCAAAATTTGAGTAGCAACGAAAGACATTTAGGGGCGCCGGTATGCCATAAAACAGCATTCGTCGAACCTCGGATAATCGTGAAAAATGTATTAATACTCGTTATCCAAGGCTTAAATCGAATAGGTTAACTCCTCAAATGAGCTCGGACGCGTTACGAAAAAAAAAAAAAAAACAGGGTTCCGTCTGACCTCCCGAACGGCTCAAATTGAAATGTATAATACACGGTTTTTTGGGATTCCGTGTCCGGAACAAAATTCTCTTGAAATCGCGCAGAAAGTTTCTCGGGTTAGATAAAGCGACCACGCAAAATTTGAGTAGCAACGGAAGACATTTGGGGGTGCCGGTATGCCATAAACCAGCATTCGTCAAACCTCGGATAATCGTGAAAAATGTATTAATACTCTTTATCCGAGGCTGAAATCGAATAGGTTAACTCCTGAAATGACCTCGGGCGCGTGATTAGAAAACCGGTAGAAAAAATAAATAGGGTCCGTTACGCCCTCCCGAACGGCTCAAATTGAAATGTATAATACACGGTTTTTCGGGATTCCAGGGTACCGGAACAAAATTCTCCGAAAATCGCGTAAAACGTTTCTCGGCTCAAATAAAGCGGCCACGCAAAATTTGAGTAGCAACGAAAGACATTTAGGGGTTCCGGTATGCCATAAAACAGCATTCGTCGAATCTCGGATAATCGTGATAAATGTATTAATACTCGTTATCCGAGGCTGAAATCGAATAGGTTAACTCCTGAAATGACCTCGGACGCGTTATAGAAAAACAGGGAGAAAAAGAAACAGGGCCCGGTACGACCTCCCGAACGGCTCAAATTGAAATGTATAATACACAGTTTTTTGGGATTCCAGGGTACCGGAACAAAAGTCTCCGGAAATCGCGCCGAAAGTTTCTCGGGTTAGATAAAGCGACCACGCAAAATTTTTGTAGCAACGGAAGACATTTGGGGGTGCCGGTATGCCATAAACCAGCATTCATCGAACCTCGGATAATGGTGAAAAATGTACTAATACTCGTTATCCGAGGCTGAAATCGAATAGGTTAACTCCTGAAATGACCTCGGACGCGTGATAAAAAAAAACGGGAGAAGAAGAAAAAGGGTCCGGTACGACCACCCGAACAGCTCAAATTGAAGTATATAATACACGGTTTTTCGGGATTCCAGGGTACCGGAACAAAATTCTCCAAAAATCGCGTAAAACGTTCCTCGGGTCAGATAAAGCAGCCACACAAAATTTGAGTAGCAATGGAAGACATTTGGGGGTGCCGGTATGCCATAAACCAGCATTCGTCAAATCTCGGATAATCGTGAAAAATGTATTAATACTCTTTATCCGAGGCTGAAATCGAATAGGTTAACTCCTGAAATAACCTCGGACGCGTGATAAAAAACCAGGAGAAAAAAGAAAAAGGGCCCGGTACGACCACCCGAACGGCTCAAATTGAAGTATATAATACACGGTTTTTCTAGATTCCAGGGTACCGGAACAAAATTCTCCGAAAATCGCGTAAAACGTTCCTCGGATCAGATAAAGCAGCCACACAAAATTTGAGTAGCAATGGAAGACATTTGGGGGTGCCGGTATGCCATAAACCAGCATTCGTCAAATCTCGGATAATCGTGAAAAATGTATTAATACTCTTTATCCGAGGCTGAAATCGAATAGGTTAACTCCTGAAATGACCTCGGGCGCGTGATTAAAAAACCGGTAGAAAAAAGAAATAGGGTCCGTTACGCCCTCCCGAACGGCTCAAATTGAAGTGTATAACACAAGGTTTTTCGGGATTCCAGGGTACCGGAACAAAATTCTCCGAAAATCGCGTAAAACGTTCCTCGGGTCAGATAAAGCGGCAACGCAAAATTTGAGTAGCAACGAAAGACATTTAGGGGCGCCGTTATGCCATAAAACAAAGATCGAACCTCGGATAATCGTGAAAAATGTATTAATACTCGTTATCCAAGGCTTAAATCGAATAGGTTAACTCCTCAAATGACCTCGGACGCTTACAGAAAAACCGGAGAAAAAGAAACAGGGTCCTGTACGACCTCCCGAACTGCTCAAATTGAAATGTATAATACACGGTTTTTTGGGATTCCAGGGTACGAACAAAATTCTCTTGAAATCGCGCGAAAAGTTTCTCGGGTTAGATAAAGCGACCACGCAAAATTTGAGTAGCAACGGAAGACATTTGGGGGTGCCGGTATGCCATAAACCAGCATTCGTCAAACCTCGGATAATCGTGAAAAATGTATTAATACTCTTTATCCGAGGCTGAAATCGAATAGGCTAACTCCTGAAATGACCTCGGGCGCGTGATTAAAAAGCTGGTAGAAAAAAGAAATAGGGTCCGTTACGCCCTCCCGAACGGCTCAAATTGAAGTGTATAATACACGGTTTTTCGGGATTCCAGGGTACCGGAACAAAATTCTCCGAAAATCGCGTAAAACGTTCCTCGGGTCAGATAAAGCGGCAACGCAAAATTTGAGTAGCAACGAAAGACATTTAGGGGCGCCGGTATGCCATAAAAACAAAGATTCGTCGAACCTCGGATAATCGTGAAAAATGTATTAATACTCGTTATCCAAGGCTTAAATCGAATAGGTTAACTCCTCAAATGACCTCGGACGCGTTACGAAAAAAACCGGAGAAAAAGAAACAGGTCCTGTCGACCTCCCGAACGGCTCAAATTGAAATATATAATACACGGTTTTTTGGGATTCCAGGGTACCGGAACAAAATTCTCTTGAAATCGCGCATAAAGTTTCTCGGGTTAGATAAAGCGACCACGCAAAATTTGAGTAGCAACGGAAGACATTTGGGGGTGCCGGTATGCCATAAACCAGCATTCGTCAAACCTCGGATAATCGTGAAAAATGTATTAATACTCTTTATCCGAGGCTGAAATCGAATAGGTTAACTCCTGAAATGACCTCGGGCGCGTGATTAAAAAACCGGTAGAAAAAAGAAACAGGGTCCGGTACGACCTCCCGAACGGCTCATATTGAAGTGTATAATACACGGTTTTTCGGGATTCCAGGGTACCGGAACAAAATTCTCCGAAAATCGCGTAAAACTTTCCTCGGCTCAAATAAAGCGGCCACGCAAAATTTGAGTAGCAACAGAAGACATTTGGGGGTGCCGGTATGCCATAAACCAGCATTCATCGAACCTCGGATAATCGTGAAAAATGTATTAATACTCGTTATCCGAGACTGTAATCGAATAGGTTCACTCCTGAAATGACCTAGAACGCGTGATAAAAAAAACCTGGAGAAAAAAGAAAAAAGGTCCGGTACGACCACCCGAACGGCTCAAATTGAAGTATATAATACACGGTTTTTCCGGATTCCAGAATACCGGAACAAAATTCTCCAAAAATAGCGTAAAACGTTCCTCGGGTCGATTCTGACACCACGCAAAAAAAGCGAGTAGCAATGGAAGACATTTGGTGGTGCCGGTATGCCATAAACCAGCATTCGTCAAACCTAGAATAATCGTGAAAAATGTGTTAATACTATTTATCCGAGGCTGAAATAGAATAGGTTAACTCCTGAAATGACCTCGGGCGCGTGATTAAATAACCGGTAGAAAAAAGAAACAGGGTCCGTTACGCCCTCCCGAACGGCTCAAATTGAAGTGTATAACACATGGTTTTTTGGGATTCCAGGGTACCGGAACAAAATTCTCCGAAAATCGCGTAAAACGTTCCTCGGGTCATATAAAGCGGCCACGCAAAATTTGAGTAGCAACGAAAGACATTTAGGGGTGCCGGTATGCCATAAAACAACATTCGTCGAACCTCGGATAATCGTGAAAAATGTATTAATACTCGTTATCCAAGGCTGAAATCGAATAGATTAACACCTGAAATGACCTCGGACGCGTTATAGAAAACCGGGAGAAAAAGAAACAGGGTCCGGTACGACCACCCGAACGGCTCAAATTGAAGTATATAATACACGGTTTTCGGGATTCTAGGGTACTGGAACAAAATTCTCCAAAAATCGCGTAAAACGTTCCTCTCCAGTCGATAAAGCGGCCACGCAAAATTTGAGTAGCAACGGAAGACATTTGGGGGTGCCGGTATGCCATAAACCAAAGATTCGTCAAACCTCGGATAATTGTGAAAAGTGTATTAATACTCGTTATCCGAGGCTGAAATCGAATAGGTTAACTCCTGAAATGACCTCGGGTGCGTGATTAAAAACCGGTAGAAAAAAAGAAACAGGTCCGTTACGCCCTCCCGAACGGCTCAAATTGAAGTGTATAACACATGGTTTTTTTTGGGATTCCGAGTGGCACTGGAACAAAATTCTCCAAAAATTGCGTAAAACATTCCTCGGGTCAGATAAAGCGCCACGCAAAATTTGAGTAGCAACGGAAGACATTTGGGGGTGCCGGTATGCCATAAACCAGCATTCGTCAAACCTCGGATAATCGTGAAAAATGTATTAATACTCTTTATCCGAGGCTGAAATCGAATAGGTTAACTCCTGAAATGACCTCGGGCACGTGATTAAAAACCGGTAGAAAAAAGAAACAGGTCCGTCCGACGACCTCCCGAACGGCTCATATTGAAGTGTATAATACACGGTTTATTGGGATTCCAGGGTACCGGAACAAAATTCTCCGAAAATCGCGTAAAACGTTCCTCGGGTCAAATAAAGCGGCCACGCAAAATTTGAGTAGCAAAGACATTTGGGGTGCCGGTATGCCATCAACCAAGATTCATCGAACCTCGGATAATCGTGAAAAATGTATTAATACTCTTTATCCGAGACTCAGAATCGAATAGGTTCACTCCTGAAATGACCTCGAACGCGTGATAAAAAAACCTGGAGAAAAAGAAAAAGGGTCCTGACGACCACCCGAACGGCTCAAATTGAAGTATATAATACACGGTTTTAGGATTCAGTACTGGAACAAAATTCTCCAAAAATAGCGTAAAACGTTCCTCGGGTCGATTCTGCGCCACGCAAAAATTGAGTAGCAATGGAAGACATTTGGTGGTGCTTGGTATGCCATAAACCAAAGATTCGTCAAACCTCGGATAATCGTGAAAAATGTGTTAATACTCTTTATCCGAGGTTGAAATCGAATAGGTTAACTCCTGAAATGACCTCGGGCGCGTGATTAAAAAACCGGTAGAAAAAAGAAACAGGGTCCGGTACACCCTCCCGAACGGCTCAAATTGAAGTGTATAACACACGGTTTTTCGGGATTTCGTGGTACCGAACAAAATTCTCCGAAAATCGCGTAAAACGTTCCTCGGGTCGGATAAAGCGGCCACGCAAAATTTGAGTAGCAACGAAAGACATTTAGGGTGCCGGTATGCAATAAAACAAAGATTCGTCGAACCTCGGATAATCGTGATAAATGTATTAATACGCGTTATCCGAGGCAAATCGAATAGGTTAACTCCCGAAATGACCTCGGACGCGTTATAGAAAAACCGGGAAAAAAGAAACAGGGCCCGTCTGCACGACCTCCCGAACGGCTCAAATTGAAATGTATAATACACGGTTTTTGGGATTCCGAGTGCACCGGAACAAAAATCTCCCGAAATCGCGCAGAAAGTTTCTCGGGTTAGATAAAGCGACCACGCAAAATTTGAGTAGCAAGGGAAGACATTTGGGGGTGCCGGTATGCCATAAACCAGCATTCATTGAACCTCAGATTATCGTGAAAAATGTATTAATACCCGTTATCCGAGGCTGAAATCGAATAGGTTAACTCCTGAAATAACCTCGGACGCGTTATAAAAAAACCAGGTGAAAAAAGAAAAAGGGCCCGGTACGACCACCCGAACGGCTCAAATTGAAGTATATAATACACGGTTTTTCGGGATTCCGGAACAAAATTCTCCGAAAATCGCGTAAAACGTTCCTCGGATCGGATAAAGCACCACACAAAATTTGAGTAGCAACGGAAGACATTTGGGGTTGCCGGTATGCCATAAACCAAAGATTCGTCAAATCTCGGATAATCGTGAAAAATGTATTAATACTCTTTATCCGAGGCTGAAATCGAATAGGTTAACTCCTGAAATGACCTCGGGCGCGTGATTAAAAAACCGGTAGAAAAAAGAAATAGGGTCCGTTACGCCCTCCCGAACGGCTCAAATTGAAGTGTATAACACAAGGTTTTTCGGGATTCCAGGGTACCGGAACAAAATTCTCCAAAAATCGCGTAAAACGTTCCTCGGGTCAGATAAAGGGGCAACGCAAAATTTGAGTAGCAACGAAGACATTTAGGGGCGCCGTATGCCAAAAAACAAAGATTCGTCGAACCTCGGATAATCGTGAAAAATGTATTAATACTCGTTATCCAAGGCTTAAATCGAATAGGTTAACTCCTCAAATGACCTCGGACGCGTTACGGAAAAAACGGAGAAAAAGAAACAGGTCCGTCGACCTCCCGAACGGCTCAAATTGAAATGTATAGTACACGGTTTTTGGGATTCCGAGGTACCGAACAAAATTCTCTTGAAATTGCGCAGAAAGTTTCTCGGGTTAGATAAAGCGACCACGAAAAATTTGAGTAGCAACGGAAGACATTTGGGGGTGCCGGTATGCCATAAACCAGCATTCGTCAAACCTCGGATAATCGTGAAAAATGTATTAATACTCTTTATCCGAGGCTGAAATCGAATAGGTTAACTCCTGAAATGACCTCGGGCGCGTGATTAAAAAACCGGTAGAAAAAAGAAATAGGGTCCGTTACGCCCTCCCGAACGGCTCAAATTGAAGTGTATAATACACGGTTTTTCGGGATTCCAGGGTACCGGAACAAAATTCTCCGAAAATCGCGTAAAACGTTCCTTGGCTCAAATAAAGCGGCCACGCAAAATTTGAGTAGCAACGAAAGACATTTAGGGGTGGCGGTATGCCATAAAACAGCATTCGTCGAATCTCGGATAATCGTGATAAATGTATTAATACTCGTTATCCGAGGCTGAAATCGAATAGGTTAACTCCTGAAATGACCTCGGACGCGTTATAGAAAAAAAACCGGAGAAACAAAACAGGGGCCCTAGCACGACCTCCCGAACGCTCAAATTGAAATGTATAATACACGATTTTTGGGATTCCGAGTACCGGAACAAAAGTCTCCGGAAATCGCGCCGAAAGTTTCTCGGGTTAGATAAAGCGACCACGCAAAATTTGTGTAGCAACGGAAGACATTTGGGGGTGCCGGTATGCCATAAACCAAAGATTCATCGAACCTCGGATAATGGTGAAAAATGTACTAATACTCGTTATCCGAGGCTGAAATCGAATAGGTTAACTCCTGAAATGACCTCGGACGCGTGATAAAAAAAAAAAAAAAAAAAACGGAGAAGAAGAAAAAGGGTCCGTCGACCACCCGAATGCACTCAAATTGAAGTATATAATACACGGTTTTTCGGGATTCCAGGGTACCGGAACAAAATTCTCCAAAAATCGCGTAAAACGTTCCTCGGGTCAGATAAAGCGGCCACGCAAAATTTGAGTAGCAACGAAAGACATTTAGGGGTGCCGGTATGCCATAAAACGACATTCGTCGAACCTCGGATAATCGTGAAAAATGTATTAATACTCGTTATCCGAGGCTGAAATCGAATAGGTTAACTCCTGAAATAACCTCGGACGCGTGATAAAAAAAAAACCAGGAGAAAAAGAAAAAGGGCCCGATACGACCACCCGAACGGCTCAAATTGAAGTATATAATACACGGTTTTTCGGGATTCCAGGGTACCGGAACAAAATTCTCCGAAAATCGCGTAAAACGTTCCTCGGATCAGATAAAGCAGCCACACAAAATTTGAGTAGCAACGAAAGACATTTAGGGGTGCCGGTATGCCATAAAACAACATTCGTCGAACCTCGGATAATCGTGAAAAATGTATTAATACTCGTTATCCAAGGCTTAAATCGAATAGGTTAACTCCTCAAATGACCTCGGACGCGTTACAGAAAAACCGGTAGAAAAAAGAAATAGGGTCCGTTACGCCCTCCCGAACGGCTCAAATTGAAGTGTATAACACAAGGTTTTTCGGGATTCCAGGGTACCGGAACAAAATTCTCCAAAAATCGCGTAAAACGTTCCTCGGGTCAGATAAAGCGGCAACGCAAAATTTGAGTAGCAACGAAAGACATTTAGGGGCGCCGGTATGCCAAAAAACAGCATTCGTCGAACCTCGGATAATCGTGAAAAATGTATTAATACTCGTTATCCAAGGCTTAAATCGAATAGGTTAACTCCTCAAATGACCTCGGACGCGTTACGAAAAACCGGGAGAAAAAGAAACAGGTCCGTCGACCTCCCGAACGGCTCAAATTGAAATGTATAATACACGGTTTTTGGGATCACGAGTGGTACCGAACAAAATTCTCTTGAAATCGCGCAGAAAGTTTCTCGGGTTAGATAAAGCGACCACGCAAAATTTGAGTAGCAACGGAAGACATTTGGGGGTGCCGGTATGCCATAAACCAAATTTCGTCAAACCTCGGATAATCGTGAAAAATGTATTAATACTCTTTATCCGAGGTTGAAATCGAATAGGTTAACTCCTGAAATGACCTCGGGCGCGTGATAAAAAACCGGTAGAAAAAGAAATAGGGTCCGGTACGACCTCCCGAACGGCTCAAATTGAAGTGTATAATACACGGTTTTTCGGGATTCCAGGGTACCGGAACAAAATTCTCCGAAAATCGCGTAAAACGTTCCTTGGCTCAAATAAAGCGGCCACGCAAAATTTGAGTAGCAACGAAAGACATTTAGGGGTGCCGGTATGCCATAAAAAACAAAGATTCGTCGAATCTCGGATAATCGTGATAAATGTATTAATACTCGTTATCCGAGGCTGAAATCGAATAGGTTAACTCCTGAAATGACCTCGGACGCGTTATAGAAAAACCGGGAGAAACAGAAACAGGGCCCGGTACGACCTCCCGAACGGCTCAAATTGAAATGTATAATACACGCTTTTTGGGATTCAGTGGTACCGGAACAAAAGTCTCCTAAATCGCGCCGAAAGTTTCTCGGGTTAGATAAAGCGACCACGCAAAATTTGTGTAGCAACGGAAGACATTTGGGGGTGCCGGTATGCCATAAACCAGCATTCATCGAACCTCGGATAATGGTGAAAAATGTACTAATACTCGTTATCCGAGGTCGAAATCGAATAGGTTAACTCCTGAAATGACCTCGGACGCGTGATAAAAAAAAACGGGAGAAGAAGAAAAAGGGTCCGACGACGACCACCCGAACAGCTCAAATTGAAGTATATAATACACGGTTTTTCGGGATTCCAGGGTACCGGAACAAAATTCTCCAAAAATCGCGTAAAACGTTCCTCGGGTCAGATAAAGCGGCCACGCAAAATTTGAGTAGCAACGAAAGACATTTAGGGGTGCCGGTATGCCATAAAACGACATTCGTCGAACCTCGGATAATCGTGAAAAATGTATTAATACTCGTTATCCGAGGCTGAAATCGAATAGGTTAACTCCTGAAATAACCTCGGACGCGTGATAAAAAAACCAGGAGAAAAAAGAAAAAGGGCCCGGTACGACCACCCGAACGGCTCAAATTGAAGTATATAATACACGGTTTTTCGGGATTCCAGGGTACCGGAACAAAATTCTCCGAAAATCGTGTAAAACGTTCCTCGGATCAGATAAAGCAGCCACACAAAATTTGAGTAGCAACGGAAGACATTTGGGGTGCCGGTATGCCATAAACCAAAGATTCGTCAAATCTCGGATAATCGTGAAAAATGTATTAATACTCTTTATCCGAGGCTGAAATCGAATAGGTTAACTCCTGAAATGACCTCGGGCGCGTGATTAAAAAACCGGTAGAAAAAAGAAATAGGGTCCGTTACGCCCTCCCGAACGGCTCAAATTGAAGTGTATAACACAAGGTTTTTCGGGATTCCAGGGTACCGGAACAAAATTCTCCAAAAATCGCGTAAAACGTTCCTCGGGTCAGATAAAGCGACAACGCAAAATTTGAGTAGCAACGAAAGACATTTAGGGGCGCCGATATGCCAAAAAACAGCATTCGTCGAACCTCGGATAATCGTGAAAAATGTATTAATACTCGTTATCCAAGGCTTAAATCGAATAGGTTAACTCCTCAAATGACCTCGGACGCGTTACAGAAAAACCGGGAGAAAAAGAAACAGGGTCCGGTACGACCTCCCGAACGGCTCAAATTGAAATGTATAATACACGGTTTTTGGGATTCCGAGTGGTACCGGAACAAAATTCTCTTGAAATCGCGCAGAAAGTTTCTCGGGTTAGATAAAGCGGCCACGCAAAATTTGAGTAGCAACGGAAGACATTTGGGGTGCCGGTATGCCATAAACCAGCATTCGTCAAACCTCGGATAATCGTGAAAAATGTATTAATACTCTTTATCCGAGGCTGAAATCGAATAGGTTAACTCCTGAAATGACCTCGGGCGCGTGATTAAAAAACCGGTAGAAAAAAGAAATAGGGTCCGTTACGCCCTCCCGAACGGCTCAAATTGAAGTGTATAATACACGGTTTTTCGGGATTCCAGGGTACCGGAACAAAATTCTCCGAAAATCGCGTAAAACGTTCCTTGGCTCAAATAAAGCGGCCACGCAAAATTTGAGTAGCAACGAAAGACATTTAGGGGTGGCGGTATGCCATAAAACAGCATTCGTCGAATCTCGGATAATCGTGATAAATGTATTAATACTCGTTATCCGAGGCTGAAAAATCGAATAGGTTAACTCTGAAATGACCTCGGACGCGTTATAGAAAAACCGGAGAAACAGAAACAGGGGGCCGTCGACCTCCCGAACGGCTCAAATTGAAATGTATAATACACAGTTTTTTGGGATTCCAGGGTACCGGAACAAAAGTCTCCGGAAATCGCGCCGAAAGTTTCTCGGGTTAGATAAAGCGACCACGCAAAATTTGTGTAGCAACGGAAGACATTTGGGGGTGCTTGGTATGCCATAAACCAAAGATTCATCGAACCTCGGATAATGGTGAAAAATGTACTAATACTCGTTATCCGAGGCTGAAATCGAATAGGTTAACTCCTGAAATGACCTCGGACGCGTGATAAAAAAAAAAAAACGGAGAAGAAGAAAAAGGGTCCTGACGACCACCCGAACTGCTCAAATTGAAGTATATAATACACGGTTTTTCGGGATTCCGTGTGCGGAACAAAATTCTCCAAAAATCGCGTAAAACGTTCCTCGGGTCAGATAAAGCGGCCACGCAAAATTTGAGTAGCAACGAAAGACATTTAGGGGTGCCGGTATGCCATAAAACGACATTCGTCGAACCTCGGATAATCGTGAAAAATGTATTAATACTCGTTATCCGAGGCTGAAATCGAATAGGTTAACTCCTGAAATAACCTCGGACGCGTGATAAAAAAACCAGGAGAAAAAAAAAGAAAAAGGGCCCGATCGACCACCCGAACGGCTCAAATTGAAGTATATAATACACGGTTTTTCGGGATTCCGAGTACGGAACAAAATTCTCCGAAAATCGCGTAAAACGTTCCTCGGATCGGATAAAGCGACCACGCAAAATTTGAGTAGCAACGGAAGACATTTGGGGGTGCTTGGTATGCCATAAACCAAAGATTCGTCAAATCTCGGATAATCGTGAAAAATGTATTAATACTCTTTATCCGAGGCTGAAATCGAATAGGTTAACTCCTGAAATGACCTCGGGCGCGTGATTAAAAAACCGGTAGAAAAAAGAAATAAGGTCCGTTACGCCCTCCCGAACGCTCAAATTGAAGTGTATAATACACGGTTTTTCGGGATTCCGGAACAAAATTCTCCGAAAATCGCGTAAAACGTTCCTCGGGTCAGATAAAGCGGCAACGCAAAATTTGAGTAGCAACGAAAGACATTTAGGGGCGCCGGTATGCCATAAAACAAAGATTCGTCGAACCTCGGATAATCGTGAAAAATGTATTAATACTCGTTATCCAAGGCTTAAATCGAATAGGTTAACTCCTCAAATGACCTCGGACGCGTTACGAAAAAACCGGAGAAAAAGAAACAGTGTCCTACGACCTCCCGAACTGCTCAAATTGAAATGTATAATACACGGTTTTTTGGGATTCCAGGGTACGAACAAAATTCTCTTGAAATCGCGCGAAAGTTTCTCGGGTTAGATAAAGCGACCACGCAAAATTTGAGTAGCAACGGAAGACATTTGGGGTGCTGGTATGCCATAAACCAAGATTCGTCAAACCTCGGATAATCGTGAAAAATGTATTAATACTCTTTATCCGAGGATGAAATCGAATAGGTTAACTCCTGAAATGACCTCGGGCGCGTGATTAAAAAACCGGTAGAAAAAAGAAATAGGGTCCGTTACGCCCTCCCGAACGGCTCAAATTGAAGTGTATAATACACGGTTTTTCGGGATTCCAGTGGTACGGAACAAAATTCTCCGAAAATCGCGTAAAACGTTCCTCGGGTCAGATAAAGCGGCAACGCAAAATTTGAGTAGCAACGAAAGACATTTAGGGGCGCCGGTATGCCATAAAACAGCATTCGTCGAACCTCGGATAATCGTGAAAAATGTATTAATACTCGTTATCCAAGGCTTAAATCGAATAGGTTAACTCCTCAAATGACCTTGGACGCGTTACAGAAAAACTGGGAGAAAAAGAAACAGGGTCCGGTACGACCTCCCGAACGGCTCAAATTGAAATGTATAATACACGGTTTTTTGGGATTCCAGGGTACCGGAACAAAATTCTCTTGAAATCGCGCAGAAAGTTTCTCGGGTTAGATAAAGCGACCACGCAAAATTTGAGTAGCAACGGAAGATATTTGGGGGTGCCGGTATGCCATAAACCAGCATTCGTCAAACCTCGGATAATCGTGAAAAATGTATTAATACTCTTTATCCGAGGCTGAAATCGAATAGGTTAACTCCTGAAATGACCTCGGGCGCGTGATTAAAAAACCGGTAGAAAAAAGAAACAGGGTCCGGTTCGACCTCCCGAACGGCTCATATTGAAGTGTATAATACACGGTTTTTCGGGATTCCAGGGTACCGGAACAAAATTCTCCGAAAATCGCGTAAAACGTTCCTCGGCTCAAATAAAGCGGCCACGCAAAATTTGAGTAGCAACAGAAGACATTTGGGGGTGCCGGTATGCCATAAACCAGCATTCATCGAACCTCGGATAATCGTGAAAAATGTATTAATACTCGTTATCCGAGACTGTAATCGAATAGGTTCACTCCTGAAATGACCTCGAATGCGTGATAAAAAAACCTGGAGAAAAAAGAAAAAAGGTCCGGTACGACCACCCGAACGGCTCAAATTGAAGTATATAATACACGGTTTTTCCGGATTCCAGAGTACCGGAACAAAATTCTCCAAAAATAGCGTAAAACGTTCCTCGGGTCAGTTACAGCGGCCACGCAAAAATTGAGTAGCAATGGAAGACATTTGGTGGTGCCGGTATGCCATAAACCAGCATTCGTCAAACCTAGGATAATCGTGAAAAATGTGTTAATACTCTTTATCCGAGGCTGAAATCGAATAGGTTAACTCCTGAAATGACCTCGGGCGCGTGATTAAAAAACCGGTAGAAAAAAGAAACATGGTCCGTTACGTCCTCCCGAACGGCTCAAATTGAAGTGTATAACACATGGTTTTTTGGGATTCCAGGGTACCGGAACAAAATTCTCCGAAAATCGCGTAAAACGTTCCTCGGGTCATATAAAGCGGCCACGCAAAATTTGAGTAGCAACGAAAGACATTTAGGGGTGCCGGTATGCCATAAAACAACATTCGTCGAACCTCGGATAATCGTGAAAAATGTATTAATACTCGTTATCCAAGGCTGAAATCGAATAGATTAACACCTGAAATGACCTCGGACGCGTTATAGAAAACCGGGAAAAAGAAACAGGTCCGATACGACCACCCGAACGGCTCAAATTGAAGTATATAATACACGGTTTTCGGGATTCTAGGGTACCGGAACAAAATTCTCCAAAAATCGCGTAAAACGTTCCTCTGGTCAGATAAAGCGGCCACGCAAAATTTGAGTAGCAACGGAAGACATTTGGGGGTGCCGGTATGCCATAAACCAGCATTCGTCAAACCTCGGATAATTGTGAAAAGTGTATTAATACTCGTTATCCGAGGCTGAAATCGAATAGGTTAACTCCTGAAATGACCTCGGGTGCGTGATTGAAAAACCGGTAGAAAAAAGAAACAGGGTCCGTTACGCCCTCCCGAACGGCTCAAATTGAAGTGTATAACACATGGTTTTTTGGGATTCCAGTGCGGAACAAAATTCTCCAAAAATTGCGTAAAACATTCCTCGGGTCAGATAAAGCGGCCACGCAAAATTTGAGTAGCAACGGAAGACATTTTGGGGTTCCGGTATGCCATAAACCAAGATTCGTCAAACCTCGGATAATCGTGAAAAATGTATTAATACTCTTTATCCGAGGCTGAAATCGAATAGGTTAACTCCGAAATGACCTCGGGCACGTGATTAAAAACCGGTAGAAAAAAAGAAACAGGTCCGACGACCTCCCGAACGGCTCATATTGAAGTGTATTATACACGGTTTATTGGGATTCCAGGGTACCGGAACAAAATTCTCCGAAAATCGCGTAAAACGTTCCTCAGGTCAAATAAAGCGGCCACGCAAAATTTGAGTAGCAACAGAAGACATTTGGGGGTGCCGGTATGCCATAAACCAGCATTCATCGAACCTCGGATAATCGTGAAAAATGTATTAATACTCGTTATCCGAGACTGTAATCGAATAGGTTCACTCCTGAAATGACCTCGAACGCGTGATAAAAAAACATAGAGAAAAAAGAAAAAGGGTCCGGTACGACCACCCGAACGGCTCAAATTGAAGTATATAATACACGATTTTTCCGGATTCCAGAGTACCGGAACAAAATTCTCCAAAAATAGCGTAAAACGTTCCTCGGGTCAGTTACAGCGGCCACGCAAAAATTGAGTAGCAATGGAAGACATTTGGTGGTGCCGGTATGCCATAAACCAGCATTCGTCAAACCTCGGATAATCGTGAAAAATGTGTTAATACTCTTTATCCGAGGCTGAAATCGAATAGGTTAACTCCTGAAATGACCTCGGGCGCGTGATTAAAAAACCGGTAGAAAAAAGAAACAGGGTCCGGTACGCCCTCCCGAACGGCTCAAATTGAAGTGTATAACACACGGTTTTTCGGGATTCCAGGGTACCGGAACAAAATTCTCCGAAAATCGCGTAAAACGTTCCTCGGGTCGGATAAAGCGCCACGCAAAATTTGAGTAGCAACGAAAGACATTTAGGGGTGCCGGTATGCAATAAAACAAAGATTCGTCGAACCTCGGATAATCGTGATAAATGTATTAATACGCGTTATCCGAGGTGAAATCGAATAGGTTAACTCTGAAATGACCTCGGACGCGTTATAGAAAAACCGGAGAAAAAGAAACAGGGGCCAGACGACCTCTGAACGGCTCAAATTGAAATGTATAATACACGGTTTTTTGGGATTCCGAGGTACCGGAAAAAAATCTCCCGAAATCGCGCAAAAGTTTCTCGGGTTAGATAAAGCGACCACGCAAAATTTGAGTAGCAACAGAAGACATTTGGGGGTGCCGGTATGCCATAAACCAGCATTCATCGAACCTCAGATTATCGTGAAAAATGTATTAATACGCGTTATCCGAGGCTGAAATCGAATAGGTTAACTCCTGAAATGACCTCGGACGCGTTATAGAAAAACCGGGAGAAAAAGAAACAGGGCCCGGTACGACCTCCTGAACGGCTCAAATTGAAATGTATAATACACGGTTTTTTGGGATTCCAGGGTACCGGAACAAAAGTCTCCGGAAATCGCGCCGAAAGTTTCTCGGGTTAGATAAAGCGACCACGCAAAATTTGTGTAGCAACGGAAGACATTTGGGGGTGCCGGTATGCCATAAACCAGCATTCATCGAACCTCGGATAATGGTGAAAAATGTACTAATACTCGTTATCCGAGGCTGAAATCGAATAGGTTAACTTCTGAAATGACCTCGGACGCGTGATAAAAAAAACGGAGAAGAAGAAAAAAGGGTCCTGACGACCACCCGAACAGCTCAAATTGAAGTATATAATACACGGTTTTTCGGGATTCCAGGGTACCGGAACAAAATTCTCCAAAAATCGCGTAAAACGTTCCTCGGGTCAGATAAAGCGGCCACGCAAAATTTGAGTAGCAACGAAAGACATTTAGGGGTGCCGGTATGCCATAAAACAACATTCGTCGAACCTCGGATAATCGTGAAAAATGTATTAATACTCGTTATCCGAGGTCAAAAATCGAATAGGTTAACTCTGAAATAACCTCGGACGCGATGAAAAAACCAGGAGAAAAAGAAAAAGGGCCCGATGCGACCACCCGAACGGCTCAAATTGAAGTATATAATAGACGGTTTTTCGGGATTCCAGTGGTACGAACAAAATTCTCCGAAAATCGCGTAAAACGTTCCTCGGATCGGATAAAGCGCCACACAAAATTTGAGTAGCAACGGAAGACATTTGGGGGTGCCGGTATGCCATAAACCAGCATTCGTCAAATCTCGGATAATCGTGAAAAATGTATTAATACTCTTTATCCGAGGCTGAAATCGAATAGGTTAACTCCTGAAATGACCTCGGGCGCGTGACTAAAAAACCGGTAGAAAAAAGAAATAGGGTCCGTTACGCCCTCCCGAACGGCTCAAATTGAAGTGTATAACACAAGGTTTTTCGGGATTCCGAGTGCGGAACAAAATTCTCCGAAAATCGCGTAAAACGTTCCTCGGGTCAGATAAAGCGGCAACGCAAAATTTGAGTAGCAACGAAAGACATTTAGGGGCGCCGGTATGCCATAAAACAGCATTCGTCGAACCTCGGATAATCGTGAAAAATGTATTAATACTCGTTATCCAAGGCTTAAATCGAATAGGTTAACTCCTCAAATGACCTCGGACGCGTTACAGAAAAACCGGGAGAAAAAGAAACAGGGTCCTGATTTACCTCCCGAACGGCTCAAATTGAAATGTATAATACACGGTTTTTTGGGATTCCAGTGGTACCGAACAAAATTCTCTTGAAATCGCGAAAAAGTTTCTCGGGTTAGATAAAGCGACCACGCAAAATTTGAGTAGCAACGGAAGACATTTGGGGGTGCCGTTATGCCATAAACCAGCATTCGTCAAACCTCGGATAATCGTGAAAAATGTATTAATACTCTTTATCCGAGGCTGAAATCGAATAGGTTAACTCCTGAAATGACCTCGGGCGCGTGATTAAAAAACCGGTAGAAAAAAGAAATAGGGTCCGTTACGCCCTCCCGAACGGCTCAAATTGAAGTGTATAATACACGATTTTTCGGGATTACAGGGTACCGGAACAAAATTCTCCGAAAATCGCGTAAAACGTTCCTCGGCTCAAATAAAGCGGCCACGCAAAATTTGAGTAGCAACGAAAGACATTTAGGGGTGCCGGTATGCCATAAAACAACATTCGTCGAATCTCGGATAATCGTGATAAATGTATTAATACTCGTTATCCGAGGCTGAAATCGAATAGGTTAACTCCTGAAATGACCTCGGACGCGTTATAGAAAAACCGGGAGAAAAAGAAACAGGGCCGTTTACCTCCCGAACGCTCAAATTGAAATGTATAATACACGTTTTTTTGGATTCCGAGTGCCGGAACAAAAATCTCCGGAAATCGCGCCGAAAGTTTCTCGGGTTAGATAAAGCGACCACGCAAAATTTGTGTAGCAACGGAAGACATTTGGGGGTGCCGGTATGCCATAAACCAGCATTCATCGAACCTCGGATAATGGTGAAAAATGTACTAATACTCGTTATCCGAGGCTGAAATCGAATAGGTTAACTTCTGAAATGACCTCGGACGCGTGATAAAAAAAAACGGGAGAAGAAGAAAAAGGGTCCGATGACGACCACCCGAATGCACTCAAATTGAAGTGTATAATACACGGTTTTTCGGGATTCCGTGGTACCGGAACAAAATTCTCAAAAATCGCGTAAAACGTTCCTCGGGTCGATAAAAGCGGCCACGCAAAATTTGAGTAGCAACGAAAGACATTTAGGGGTGCCGGTATGCCATAAAACAACATTCGTCGAACCTCGGATAATCGTGAAAAATGTATTAATACTCGTTATCCGAGGCTGAAATCGAATAGGTTAACTCCTGAAATAACCTCGGACGCGTGATAAAAAAACCAGGAGAAAAAAGAAAAAGGGCCCGGTACGACCACCCGAACGGCTCAAATTGAAGTATATAATAGACGGTTTTTCGGGATTCCAGGGTACCGGAACAAAATTCTCCGAAAATCGCGTAAAACGTTCCTCGGATCAGATAAAGCAGCCACACAAAATTTGAGTAGCAACGGAAGACATTTGGGGGTGCCGGTATGCCATAAACCAAGGCATTCGTCAAATCTCGGATAATCGTGAAAAATGTATTAATACTCTTTATCCGAGGTCAAATCGAATAGGTTAACTCCTGAAATGACCTCGGGCGCGTGATTAAAAAAACCGGTAGAAAAAAGAAATAGGGTCCGTTACGCCCTCCCGAACGGCTCAAATTGAAGTGTATAACACAAGGTTTTTCGGGATTCCAGGGTACCGGAACAAAATTCTCCGAAAATCGCGTAAAACGTTCCTCGGGTCAGATAAAGCGGCAACGCAAAATTTGAGTAGCAACGAAAGACATTTAGGGGCGCGCGGTATGCCATAAAACAAAGATTCGTCGAACCTCGGATAATCGTGAAAAATGTATTAATACTCGTTATCCAAGGCTTAAATCGAATAGGTTAACTCCTCAAATGACCTCGGACGCGTTACGTAAAAACCGGAGAAAAAGAAACAGGGTCCGTCCCACGACCTCCCGAACGGCTCAAATTGAAATGTATAATACACGGTTTTTTGGGATTCCAGGGTACCGAAAAAATTCTCTTGAAATCGCGCAAAAGTTTCTCGGGTTAGATAAAGCGACCACGCAAAATTTGAGTAGCAACGGAAGACATTTGGGGGTGCCGGTATGCCATAAACCAGCATTTGTCAAACCTCGGATAATCGTGAAAAATGTATTAATACTCTTTATCCGAGGCTGAAATCGAATAGGTTAACTCTTGAAATGACCTCGGGCGCGTGATTAAAAAACCGGTAGAAAAAAGAAATAGGGTCCGTTACGCCCTCCCGAACGGCTCAAATTGAAGTGTATAATACACGGTTTTTCGGGATTCCAGGGTACCGGAACAAAATTCTACGAAAATCGCGTAAAACGTTCCTCGGGTCAGATAAAGCGGAAACGCAAAATTTGAGTAGCAAGGAAAGACATTTAGGGGCGCCGGTATGCCATAAAACAGCATTCGTCGAACCTCGGATAATCGTGAAAAATGTATTAATACTCGTTATCCAAGGCTTAAATCGAATAGGTTAACTCCTCAAATGACCTCGGACGCGTTACGAAAAACCGGAGAAAAAGAAACAGGTCCGTCGACCTCCCGAACGGCTCAAATTGAAATGTATAATACACGGTTTTTTGGGATTCCAGTGGTACCGAACAAAATTCTCTTGAAATCGCGCAAAAAATTTCTCGGGTTAGATAAAGCGGCCACGCAAAATTTGAGTAGCAACGGAAGACATTTGGGGTGCCGGTATGCCATAAACCAAGATTCGTCAAACCTCGGATAATCGTGAAAAATGTATTAATACTCTTTATCCGAGGTCAAATCGAATAGGTTAACTCCTGAAATGACCTCGGGCGCGTGATTAAAAAACCGGTAGAAAAAAGAAATAGGGTCCCTTACGCCCTCCCGAACGGCTCAAATTGAAGTGTATAATACACGGTTTTTCGGGATTCCAGGGTACCGGAACAAAATTCTCCGAAAATCGCGTAAAACGTTCCTCGTCTCAAATAAAGCGGCCACGCAAAATTTGAGTAGCAACGAAAGACATTTAGGGGTGCCGGTATGCCATAAAACAGCATTCGTCGAATCTCGGATAATCGTGATAAATGTATTAATACTCGTTATCCGAGGCTGAAATCGAATAGGTTAACTCCTGAAATGACCTCGGACGCGTTATAGAAAAACCGGGAGAAAGAGAAACAGGGCCCGACACGACCTCCCGAACGGCTCAAATTGAAATGTATAATACACAGTTTTTTGGGACTCCAGGGTACCGGAACAAAAGTCTCCGGAAATCGCGCCGAAAGTTTCTCGGGTTAGATAAAGCGACCACGCAAAATTTGTGTAGCAACGGAAGACATTTGGGGTGCTTGGTATGCCATAAACCAAAGATTCATCGAACCTCGGATAATGGTGAAAAATGTACTAATACTCGTTATCCGAGGCTGAAATCGAATAGGTTAACTCCTGAAATGACCTCGGACGCGTGATAAAAAAAAAAGAAGAAGAAGAAAAAAAAGGTCCTGTGCGACCACCCGAATGTACTCAAATTGAAGTATATAATACACGGTTTTTCGGGATTCCAGTGGTACCGAACAAAATTCTCCAAAAATCGCGTAAAACGTTCCTCGAGTCAGATAAAGCGGCCACGCAAAATTTGAGTAGCAACGAAAGACATTTAGGGGTGCCGGTATGCCATAAAACAACATTCGTCGAACCTCGGATAATCGTGAAAAATGTATTAATACTCGTTATCCGAGGCTGAAATCGAATAGGTTAACTCCTGAAATAACCTCGGACGCGTGATAAAAAAACCAGGAGAAAAAGAAAAAGGGCCCGGGACGACCACCCGAACGGCTCAAATTGAAGTATATAATACACGGTTTTTCGGGATTCCAGTGGTACGGAACAAAATTCTCCGAAAATCGCGTAAAACGTTCCTCGGATCAGATAAAGCAGCCACACAAAATTTGAGTAGCAACGGAAGACATTTGGGGGTGCTTGTATGCCATAAACCAAAGATTCGTCAAATCTCGGATAATCGTGAAAAATGTATTAATACTCTTTATCCGAGGCTGAAATCGAATAGGTTAACTCCTGAAATGACCTCGGGCGCGTGACTAAAAAACCGGTAGAAAAAAGAAATAGGGTCCGTTACGCCCTCCCGAACGGCTCAAATTGAAGTGTATAACACAAGGTTTTTCGGGATTCCAGTGGTACCGAACAAAATTCTCCGAAAATCGCGTAAAACGTTCCTCGGGTCAGATAAAGCGGCAACGCAAAATTTGAGTAGCAACGAAAGACATTTAGGGGCGCCGGTATGCCATAAAAAAACAAAGATTCGTCGAACCTCGGATAATCGTGAAAAATGTATTAATACTCGTTATCCAAGGCTTAAATCGAATAGGTTAACTCCTCAAATGACCTCGGACGCGTTACGTAAAAACCGGAGAAAAAGAAACAGGTCCGATCGACCTCCCGAACGGCTCAAATTGAAATGTATAATACACGGTTTTGGGATTCCAGTACCGAAAAAAATTCTCTTGAAATCGCGAAAAGTTTCTCGGGTTAGATAAAGCGACCACGCAAAATTTGAGTAGCAACGGAAGACATTTGGGGGTGCTTGGTATGCCATAAACCAAAGATTTGTCAAACCTCGGATAATCGTGAAAAATGTATTAATACTCTTTATCCGAGGCTGAAATCGAATAGGTTAACTCTTGAAATGACCTCGGGCGCGTGATTAAAAAACCGGTAGAAAAAAGAAATAGGGTCCGTTACGCCCTCCCGAACGGCTCAAATTGAAGTGTATAATACACGGTTTTTCGGGATTCCAGGGTACCGGAACAAAATTCTACGAAAATCGCGTAAAACGTTCCTCGGGTCAGATAAAGCGGAAACGCAAAATTTGAGTAGCAAGGAAAGACATTTAGGGGCGCCGGTATGCCATAAAACAGCATTCGTCGAACCTCGGATAATCGTGAAAAATGTATTAATACTCGTTATCCAAGGCTTAAATCGAATAGGTTAACTCCTCAAATGACCTCGGACGCGTTACAGAAAAACCGGGAGAAAAAGAAACAGGTCCTGCATTTACCTCCCGAACGCTCAAATTGAAATGTATAATACACGGTTTTTTGGGATTCCAGGGTACCGGAACAAAATTCTCTTGAAATCGCGCAGAAAGTTTCTCGGGTTAGATAAAGCGACCACGCAAAATTTGAGTAGCAACGGAAGACATTTGGGGGTACCGGTATGCCATAAAACAGCATTCGTCGAATCTCGGATAATCGTGATAAATGTATTAATACTCGTTATCCGAGGCTGAAATCGAATAGATTAACTCCTGAAATGACCTCGGACGCGTTATAGAAAAACCGGGAGAAAAAGAAACAGGGCCCGGTACGACCTCCCGAACGGCTCAAATTGAAATGTATAATACACAGTTTTTTTGGATTCCAGGGTACCGGAACAAAAATCTCCGGAAATCGCGCCGAAAGTTTCTCGGGTTAGATAAAGCGACCACGCAAAATTTGTGTAGCAACGGAAGACATTTGGGGGTGCCGGTATGCCATAAACCAAAGATTCATCGAACCTCGGATAATCGTGAAAAATGTATTAATACTCGTTATCCGAGGCCGAAATCGAATAGGTTAACTTCGAAATGACCTCGGACGCGTGATAAAAAAAAAAAAAAAACGGAGAAGAAGAAAAAGGGTCCTAGACGACCACCCGAATGTAAATCAAATTGAAGTATATAATACACGGTTTTTCGGGATTCCATGGTACCGGAACAAAATTCTCCAAAAATCGCGTAAAACTTTCCTCGGTCGATAAAGCGCCACGCAAAATTTGAGTAGCAACGAAAGACATTTAGGGGTGCCGGTATGCCATAAAACAACATTCGTCGAACCTCGGATAATCGTGAAAAATGTATTAATACTCGTTATCCGAGGCTGAAATCGAATAGGTTAACTCCTGAAATAACCTCGGACGCGTGATAAAAAAACCAGGAGAAAAAAAGAAAAAGGGCCCGGGACGACCACCCGAACGGCTCAAATTGAAGTATATAATACACGGTTTTTCGGGATTCCGTGGGTACCGAACAAAATTCTCCGAAAATCGCGTAAAACGTTCCTCGGATCAGATAAAGCGACCACACAAAATTTGAGTAGCAACGGAAGACATTTGGGGTGCCGGTATGCCATAAACCAAAGATTCGTCAAATCTCGGATAATCGTGAAAAATGTATTAATACTCTTTATCCGAGGATGAAATCGAATAGGTTAACTCCTGAAATGACCTCGGGCGTGACTAAAAAAACCGGTAGAAAAAAGAAATAGGGTCCGTTACGCCCTCCCGAACGGCTCAAATTGAAGTGTATAACACAAGGTTTTTCGGGATTCCAGAGTACCGGAACAAAATTCTCCGAAAATCGCGTAAAACGTTCCTCGGGTCGATATAAGCGGCAACGCAAAATTTGAGTAGCAACGAAAGACATTTAGGGGCGCCGGTATGCCATAAAACAAAGATTCGTCGAACCTCGGATAATCGTGAAAAATGTATTAATACTCGTTATCCAAGGCTTAAATCGAATAGGTTAACTCCTCAAATGACCTCGGACGCGTTACGAAAAAAACCCGGAGAAAAAGAAACAGGTCCTGGTACGACCTCCCGAACGGCTCAAATTGAAATGTATAATACACGGTTTTTGGGATTCCGTGGTACCGAACAAAATTCTCTTGAAATCGCGCAGAAAGTTTCTCGGGTTAGATAAAGCGACCACGCAAAATTTGAGTAGCAACGGAAGACATTTGGGGGTGCCGGTATGCCATAAACCAAAGATTTGTCAAACCTCGGATAATCGTGAAAATGTATTAATACTCTTTATCCGAGGTTTGAAATCGAATAGGTTAACTCCTGAAATGACCTCGGCGCGTGATTAAAAACCGGTAGAAAAAAGAAATAGGGTCCCTTACGCCCTCCCGAACGGCTCAAATTGAAGTGTATAATACACGGTTTTTCGGGATTCCAGGGTACCGGAACAAAATTCTCCGAAAATCGCGTAAAACGTTCCTCGTCTCAAATAAAGCGGCCACGCAAAATTTGAGTAGCAACGAAAGACATTTAGGGGTGCCGGTATGCCATAAAACAAAGATTCGTCGAATCTCGGATAATCGTGAAAAATGTATTAATACTCGTTATCCGAGGTGAAATCGAATAGGTTAACTCCTGAAATGACCTCGGACGCGTTATAGAAAAAACCGGAGAAAGAGAAACAGGGCCCCTGATTTACCTCCCGAACGGCTCAAATTGAAATGTATAATACACGCTTTTTTGGGACTCCAGTGGTACCGAACAAAAGTCTCCGGAAATCGCGCCGAAAGTTTCTCGGGTTAGATAAAGCGACCACGCAAAATTTGTGTAGCAACGGAAGACATTTGGGGGTGCCGGTATGCCATAAACCAAAGATTCATCGAACCTCGGATAATGGTGAAAAATGTACTAATACTCGTTATCCGAGGCTGAAATCGAATAGGTTAACTCCTGAAATGACCTCGGACGCGTGATAAAAAAAAAGAGAAGAAGAAAAAAAGGGTCCGCATCGACCACCCGAATGTACTCAAATTGAAGTATATAATACACGGTTTTTCGGGATTCCAGGGTACCGGAACAAAATTCTCCAAAAATCGCGTAAAACGTTCCTCGAGTCAGATAAAGCGGCCACGCAAAATTTGAGTAGCAACGAAAGACATTTGGGGGTGCCGGTATGCCATAAACCAACATTCGTCGAACCTCGGATAATCGTGAAAATGTATTAATACTCGTTATCCGAGGCTGAAATCGAATAGGTTAACTCCTGAAATAACCTCGGACGCGTGATAAAAAAACCAGGAGAAAAAAGAAAAAGGGCCCGGTACGACCACCCGAACGGCTCAAATTGAAGTATATAATACACGGTTTTTCGGGATTCCGTGTACCGAACAAAATTCTCCGAAAATCGCGTAAAACGTTCCTCGGATCAGATAAAGCAGCCACACAAAATTTGAGTAGCAACGGAAGACATTTGGGGGTGCCGGTATGCCATAAACCAGCATTCGTCAAATCTCGGATAATCGTGAAAAATGTATTAATACTCTTTATCCGAGGCTGAAATCGAATAGGTTAACTCCTGAAATGACCTCGGGCGCGTGACTAAAAAACCGGTAGAAAAAAGAAATAGGGTCCGTTACGCCCTCCCGAACGGCTCAAATTGAAGTGTATAACACAAGGTTTTTCGGGATTCCAGGGTACCGGAACAAAATTCTCCGAAAATCGCGTAAAACGTTCCTCGGGTCAGATAAAGCGGCAACGCAAAATTTGAGTAGCAACGAAAGACATTTAGGGGCGCCGGTATGCCATAAAACAGCATTCGTCGAACCTCGGATAATCGTGAAAAATGTATTAATACTCGTTATCCAAGGCTTAAATCGAATAGGTTAACTCCTCAAATGACCTCGGACGCGTTACGAAAAAAAACCGGAGAAAAGAAACAGGGTCCTGATCGACCTCCCGAACGGCTCAAATTGAAATGTATAATACACGGTTTTTGGGATTCCAGGGTACTTAAAAAATTCTCTTGAAATCGCGCATAAAGTTTCTCGGGTTAGATAAAGCGACCACGCAAAATTTGAGTAGCAACGGAAGACATTTGGGGGTGCCGGTATGCCATAAACCAAAGATTTGTCAAACCTCGGATAATCGTGAAAAATGTATTAATACTCTTTATCCGAGGTCAAATCGAATAGGTTAACTCTTGAAATGACCTCGGGCGCGTGATTAAAAAACCGGTAGAAAAAAGAAATAGGGTCCGTTACGCCCTCCCGAACGGCTCAAATTGAAGTGTATAATACACGGTTTTTCGGGATTCCAGTGGTACCGAACAAAATTCTACGAAAATCGCGTAAAACGTTCCTCGGGTCAGATAAAGCGGAAACGCAAAATTTGAGTAGCAAGGAAAGACATTTAGGGGCGCCGGTATGCCATAAAACAAAGATTCGTCGAACCTCGGATAATCGTGAAAAATGTATTAATACTCGTTATCCAAGGCTTAAATCGAATAGGTTAACTCCTCAAATGACCTCGGACGCGTTACGTAAAAACCGGAGAAAAAGAAACTAGGTCCGGTACGACCTCCCGAACGGCTCAAATTGAAATGTATAATACACGGTTTTTTGGGATTCCAGTGGTACCGAACAAAATTCTCTTGAAATCGCGCATAAAGTTTCTCGGGTTAGATAAAGCGACCACGCAAAATTTGAGTAGCAACGGAAGACATTTGGGGGTACCGGTATGCCATAAAACAGCATTCGTCGAATCTCGGATAATCGTGATAAATGTATTAATACTCGTTATCCGAGGCTGAAATCGAATAGATTAACTCCTGAAATGACCTCGGACGCGTTATAGAAAAACCGGAGAAAAAGAAACAGGGCCCGATCGACCTCCCGAACGGCTCAAATTGAAATGTATAATACACGCTTTTTTGGATTCCAGTGGTACCGGAACAAAATCTCCTAAATCGCGCCGAAAGTTTCTCGGGTTAGATAAAGCGACCACGCAAAATTTGTGTAGCAACGGAAGACATTTGGGGGTGCTTGGTATGCCATAAACCAAAGATTCATCGAACCTCGGATAATGGTGAAAAATGTACTAATACTCGTTATCCGAGGCTGAAATCGAATAGGTTAACTTCAAATGACCTCGGACGCGTGATAAAAAAAAAAAAAGAGAAGAAGAAAAAGGGTCCTGACGACCACCCGAATGTTTCAAATTGAAGTATATAATACACGGTTTTTCGGGATTCCAGTGGTACCGGAACAAAATTCTCCAAAATCGCGTAAAACTTTCCTCGGGTCGATATAAAGCGGCCACGCAAAATTTGAGTAGCAACGAAAGACATTTAGGGGTGCCGGTATGCCATAAAACAACATTCGTCGAACCTCGGATAATCGTGAAAATGTATTAATACTCGTTATCCGAGGCTTTGAAATCGAATAGGTTAACTCTGAAATAACCTCGGACGCGTGATAAAAAAAAAAACCAGGAGAAAAAAGAAAAAGGGCCCGGGACGACCACCCGAACGGCTCAAATTGAAGTATATAATACACGGTTTTTCGGGATTCCAGTGGTACGGAACAAAATTCTCCGAATATCGCGTAAAACGTTCCTCGGATCAGATAAAGCAGCCACACAAAATTTGAGTAGCAACGGAAGACATTTGGGGGTGCCGGTATGCCATAAACCAGCATTCGTCAAATCTCGGATAATCGTGAAAAATGTATTAATACTCTTTATCCGAGGCTTAAATCGAATAGGTTAACTCCTGAAATGACCTCGGGCGCGTGACTAAAAACCGGTAGAAAAAAGAAATAGGGTCCGTTACGCCCTCCCGAACGGCTCAAATTGAAGTGTATAACACAAGGTTTTTCGGGATTCCAGGGTACCGGAACAAAATTCTCCGAAAATCGCGTAAAACGTTCCTCGGGTCAGATAAAGCGGCAACGCAAAATTTGAGTAGCAACGAAAGACATTTAGGGGTGCCGGTATGCCATAAAACAGCATTCGTCGAACCTCGGATAATCGTGAAAAATGTATTAATACTCGTTATCCAAGGCTTAAATCGAATAGGTTAACTCCTCAAATGACCTCGGACGCGTTACGTAAAAACCGGAGAAAAAGAAACAGGTCCGTCGACCTCCCGACGCTCAAATTGAAATGTATAATACACGGTTTTTTGGGATTCCAGGGTACGAGAACAAAATTCTCTTGAAATCGCGCGAGAAGTTTCTCGGGTTAGATAAAGCGACCACGCAAAATTTGAGTAGCAACGGAAGACATTTGGGGGTGCCGGTATGCCATAAACCAGCATTTGTCAAACCTCGGATAATCGTGAAAAATGTATTAATACTCTTTATCCGAGGCTGAAATCGAATAGGTTAACTCCTGAAATGACCTCGGGCGCGTGATTAAAAAAACCGGTAGAAAAAAGAAATAGGGTCCGTTACGCCCTCCCGAACGGCTCAAATTGAAGTGTATAATACACGGTTTTTCGGGATTCCAGGGTACCGGAACAAAATTCTACGAAAATCGCGTAAAACGTTCCTCGGGTCAGATAAAGCGGAAACGCAAAATTTGAGTAGCAAGGAAAGACATTTAGGGGCGCCGGTATGCCATAAAACAGCATTCGTCGAACCTCGGATAATCGTGAAAAATGTATTAATACTCGTTATCCAAGGCTTAAATCGAATAGGTTAACTCCTCAAATGACCTCGGACGCGTTACAAAAAACCGGAGAAAAAGAAACAGGTCCTGTCACGACCTCCCGAACGGCTCAAATTGAAATGTATAATACACGGTTTTTGGGATTCCAGTGGTACCGAACAAAATTCTCTTGAAATCGCGAAAAAATTTCTCGGGTTAGATAAAGCGGCCACGCAAAATTTGAGTAGCAACGGAAGACATTTGGGGTGCCGGTATGCCATAAACCAGCATTCGTCAAACCTCGGATAATCGTGAAAAATGTATTAATACTCTTTATCCGAGGCTGAAATCGAATAGGTTAACTCCTGAAATGACCTCGGGCGCGTGATTAAAAAACCGGTAGAAAAAAGAAATAGGGTCCCTTACGCCCTCCCGAACGGCTCAAATTGAAGTGTATAATACACGGTTTTTCGGGATTCCAGGGTACCGGAACAAAATTCTCCGAAAATCGCGTAAAACGTTCCTCGTCTCAAATAAAGCGGCCACGCAAAATTTGAGTAGCAACGAAAGACATTTAGGGGTGCCGGTATGCCATAAAACAGCATTCGTCGAATCTCGGATAATCGTGATAAATGTATTAATACTCGTTATCCGAGGCAAATCGAATAGGTTAACTCTGAAATGACCTCGGACGCGTTATAGAAAAACCGGAGAAAGAGAAACAGGGGCCATTTACGACCTCCCGAACGCTCAAATTGAAATGTATAATACACGCTTTTTGGGACTCGGTGGTACCGAACAAAAGTCTCCTAAATCGCGCAAAAAGTTCCTCGGGTTAGATAAAGCGGCCACGCAAAATTTGTGTAGCAACGGAAGACATTTGGGGTGCCGGTATGCCATAAACCAAAGATTCATCGAACCTCGGATAATGGTGAAAAATGTACTAATACTCGTTATCCGAGGCTGGAATCGAATAGGTTAACTCCTGAAATGACCTCGGACGCGTGATAAAAAAAAACGGGAGAAGAAGAAAAAGGGTCCTGCATCGACCACCCGAATGTACTCAAATTGAAGTATATAATACACGGTTTTTCGGGATTCCAGGGTACCGGAACAAAATTCTCCAAAAATCGCGTAAAACGTTCCTCGAGTCAGATAAAGCGGCCACGCAAAATTTGAGTAGCAACGAAAGACATTTAGGGGTGCCGGTATGCCATAAAACAACATTCGTCGAACCTCGGATAATCGTGAAAAATGTATTAATACTCGTTATCCGAGGCTGAAATCGAATAGGTTAACTCCTGAAATAACCTCGGACGCGTGATAAAAAAACCAGGAGAAAAAAGAAAAAGGGCCCGGTACGACCACCCGAACGGCTCAAATTGAAGTATATAATACACGGTTTTTCGGGATTCCAGGGTACCGGAACAAAATTCTCCAAAAATCGCGTAAAACGTTCCTCGAGTCAGATAAAGCGGCCACGCAAAATTTGAGTAGCAACGAAAGACATTTAGGGGTGCCGGTATGCCATAAAACAACATTCGTCGAACCTCGGATAATCGTGAAAAATGTATTAATACTCGTTATCCGAGGCTGAAATCGAATAGGTTAACTCCTGAAATAACCTCGGACGCGTGATAAAAAAACCAGGAGAAAAAAGAAAAAGGGCCCGGGACGACCACCCGAACGGCTCAAATTGAAGTATATAATACACGGTTTTTCGGATTCCAGTGGTACCGGAACAAAATTCTCCGAAAATCGCGTAAAACGTTCCTCGGATCAGATAAAGCAGCCACACAAAATTTGAGTAGCAACGGAAGACATTTGGGGGTGCCGGTATGCGATAAACCAGCATTCGTCAAATCTCGGATAATCGTGAAAAATGTATTAATACTCTTTATCCGAGGCTGAAATCGAATAGGTTAACTCCTGAAATGACCTCGGGCGCGTGATTAAAAAACCGGTAGAAAAAAGAAATAGGGACCGTTACGCCCTCCCGAACGGCTCAAATTGAAGTGTATAACACACGGTTTTTCGGGATTCCGTGGTACCGGAACAAAATTCTCCGAAAATCGCGTAAAACGTTCCTCGGGTCAGATAAATTGGCAACGCAAAATTTGAGTAGCAACGAAAGACATTTAGGGGCGTCGGTATGCCATAAAACAGCATTCGTCGAACCTCGGATAATCGTGAAAAATGTATTAATACTCGTTATCCAAGGCTTAAATCGAATAGGTTAACTCCTCAAATGACCTCGGACGCGTTACAGAAAAACCGGGAGAAAAAGAAACAGGTCCTGATTTACCTCCCGAACGGCTCAAATTGAAATGTATAATACACGGTTTTTTGGGATTCCAGTGCCGAACAAAATTCTCTTGAAATCGCGCAGAAAGTTTCTTGGGTTAGATAAAGCGACCACGCAAAATTTGAGTAGTAACGGAAGACATTTGGGGGTGCCGGTATGCCATAAACCAGCATTCGTCAAACCTCGGATAATCGTGAAAAATGTATTAATACTCTTTATCCGAGGCTGAAATCGAATAGGTTAACTCCTGAAATGACCTCGGGCGCGTGATTAAAAAACCGGTAGAAAAAAGAAATAGGGTCCGTTACGCCCTCCCGAACGGCTCAAATTGAAGTGTATAATACACGGTTTTTCGGGATTCCAGGGTACCGGAACAAAATTCTCCGAAAATCGCGTAAAATGTTCCTCGGCTCAAATAAAGCGGCCACGCAAAATTTGAGTAGCAACGAAAGACATTTAGGGGTGCCGGTATGCCATAAAACAGCATTCGTCGAATCTCGGATAATCGTGATAAATGTATTAATACTCGTTATCCGAGGCTGAAATCGAATAGTTTAACTCCTGAAATAACCTCGGACGCGTGATAAAAAAACCAGGAGAAAAAAGAAAAAGGGCCCGGTACGACCACCCGAACGGCTCAAATTGAAGTATATAATACACGGTTTTTCGGGATTCCAGGGTACCGGAACAAAATTCTCCGAAAATCGCGTAAAACGTTCCTCGGATCGGATAAAGCACCACACAAAAATTGAGTAGCAACGGAAGACATTTGGGGTGCCGGTATGCGATAAACCAAAGATTCGTCAAATCTCGGATAATCGTGAAAATGTATTAATACTCTTTATCCGAGGCTGAAATCGAATAGGTTAACTCCTGAAATGACCTCGGGCGCGTGATTAAAAAACCGGTAGAAAAAAGAAATAGGGTCCGTTACGCCCTCCCGAACGGCTCAAATTGAAGTATATAACACAAGGTTTTTCGGGATTCCAGGGTACCGGAACAAAATTCTCGGAAAATCGCGTAAAACGTTCCTCGGTCGATAAATTGGCAACGCAAAATTTGAGTAGCAACGAAAGACATTTAGGGGCGTCGGTATGCCATAAAACAGCATTCGTCGAACCTCGGATAATCGTGAAAAATGTATTAATACTCGTTATCCAAGGCTTAAATCGAATAGGTTAACTCCTCGAATGACCTCGGACGCGTTACAGAAAAACCGGGAGAAAAAGAAACAGGGTCCGGTACGACCTCCCGAACGGCTCAAATTGAAATGTATAATACACGGTTTTTCGGGATTCCAGGGTACCAGAACAAAATTCTCTTGAAATCGCGCAGAAAGTTTCTTGGGTTAGATAAAGCGACCACGCAAAATTTGAGTAGTAACGGAAGACATTTGGGGGTGCCGGTATGCCATAAACCAACATTCGTCAAACCTCGGATAATCGTGAAAAATGTATTAATACTCTTTATCCGAGGCTGAAATCGAATAGGTTAACTCCTGAAATGACCTCGGGCGCGTGATTAAAAAACCGGTAGAAAAAAGAAATAGGGTCCGTTACGCCCTCCCGAACGGCTCAAATTGAAGTGTATAATACACGGTTTTTCGGGATTCCAGGGTACCGGAACAAAATTCTCCGAAAATCGCGTAAAATGTTCCTCGGCTCAAATAAAGCGGCCACGCAAAATTTGAGTAGCAACGAAAGACATTTAGGGGTGCCGGTATGCCATAAAACAAAGATTCGATTCGAATCTCGGATAATCGTGATAAATGTATTAATACTCGTTATCCGATCTTTCGAAATCGAATAGGTTAACTCCTGAAATGACCTCGGACGCGTTATAGAAAAACCGGGAAAAAAGAAACAGGGCCCGGTACGACCTCCCGAACGGCTCAAATTGAAATGTATAATACACGGTTTTTTGGGATTCCAGGGTACCAGAACAAAATTCTCTTGAAATCGCGCAGAAAGTTTCTCGGGTTAGATAAAGCGACCACGCAAAATTTGAGTAGCAACGGAAGACATTTGGGGGTGCCGGTATGCCATAAACCAGCATTTGTCAAACCTCGGATAATCGTGAAAAATGTATTAATACTCTTTATCCGAGGCTGAAATCGAATAGGTTAACTCCTGAAATGACCTCGGGCGCGTGATTAAAAAACCGGTAGAAAAAAGAAATAGGGTCCGTTACGCCCTCCCGAACGGCTCAAATTGAAGTGTATAATACACGGTTTTTCGGGATTCCAGGGTACCGGAACAAAATTCTACGAAAATCGCGTAAAACGTTCCTCGGGTCAGATAAAGCGGAAACGCAAAATTTGAGTAGCAAGGAAAGACATTTAGGGGCGCCGGTATGCCATAAAACAGCATTCGTCGAACCTCGGATAATCGTGAAAAATGTATTAATACTCGTTATCCAAGGCTTAAATCGAATAGGTTAACTCCTCAAATGACCTCGGACGCGTTACAGAAAAACCGGGAGAAAAAGAAACAGGGTCCGGTACGACCTCCCGAACGGCTCAAATTGAAATGTATAATACACGGTTTTTTGGGATTCCAGGGTACCGGAACAAAATTCTCTTGAAATCGCGCAAAAAATTTCTCGGGTTAGATAAAGCGACCACGCAAAATTTGAGTAGCAACGGAAGACATTTGGGGGTGCCGGTATGCCATAAACCAGCATTCGTCAAACCTCGGATAATCGTGAAAAATGTATTAATACTCTTTATCCGAGGTCAAAAATCGAATAGGTTAACTCCTGAAATGACCTCGGGCGCGTGATTAAAAAACCGGTAGAAAAAAGAAATAGGGTCCCTTACGCCCTCCCGAACGGCTCAAATTGAAGTGTATAATACACGGTTTTTCGGGATTCCAGGGTACCGGAACAAAATTCTCCGAAAATCGCGTAAAACGTTCCTCGGCTCAAATAAAGCGGCCACGCAAAATTTGAGTAGCAACGAAAGACATTTAGGGGTGCCGGTATGCCATAAAACAAAGATTCATTAATCGAATCTCGGATAATCGTGATAAATGTATTAATACTCGTTATCCGAGGCTGAAATCGAATAGGTTAACTCCTGAAATGACCTCGGACGCGTTATAGAAAAAAACCGGAGAAAGAGAAACAGGGCCGATCGACCTCCCGAACGGCTCAAATTGAAATGTATAATACACGCTTTTTGGGACTCCAGGGTACCGGAACAAAAGTCTCCGGAAATCGCGCCGAAAGTTTCTCGGGTTAGATAAAGCGACCACGCAAAATTTGTGTAGCAACGGAAGACATTTGGGGGTGCCGGTATGCCATAAACCAGAATTCATCGAACCTCGGATAATGGTGAAAAATGTACTAATACTCGTTATCCGAGGCTGAAATCGAATAGGTTAACTCCTGAAATGACCTCGGACGCGTGATAAAAAAAAACGGGAGAAGAAGAAAAAGGGTCCGACGACCCCCGAATGCTCAAATTGAAGTGTATAATACACGGTTTTTCGGGATTCCGTGGTACCGGAACAAAATTCTCCAAAAATCGCGTAAAACGTTCCTCGAGTCAGATAAAGCGGCCACGCAAAATTTGAGTAGCAACGGAAGACATTTGGCGGTGCCGGTATGCCATAAACCAACATTCGTCGAACCTCGGATAATCGTGAAAATGTATTAATACTCGTTATCCGAGGCTGAAATCGAATAGGTTAACTCCTGAAATAACCTCGGACGCGTGATAAAAAAACCAGGAGAAAAAAAGAAAAAGGGCCCGTCGACCACCCGAACGGCTCAAATTGAAGTATATAATACACGGTTTTTCGGGATTCCAGGGTACCGGAACAAAATTCTCCAAAAATCGCGTAAAACGTTCCTCGAGTCAGATAAAGCGGCCACGCAAAATTTGAGTAGCAACGAAAGACATTTAGGGGTGCCGGTATGCCATAAAACAACATTCGTCGAACCTCGGATAATCGTGAAAAATGTATTAATACTCGTTATCCGAGGTTAAAATCGAATAGGTTAACTCCTGAAATAACCTCGGACGCGTGATAAAAAACCAGGAGAAAAAGAAAAAGGGCCCGGTACGACCACCCGAACGGCTCAAATTGAAGTATATAATACACGGTTTTTCGGGATTCCAGGGTACCGGAACAAAATTCTCCGAAAATCGCGTAAAACGTTCCTCGGATCAGATAAAGCAGCCACACAAAATTTGAGTAGCAACGGAAGACATTTGGGGGTGCCGGTATGCGATAAACCAAAGATTCGTCAAATCTCGGATAATCGTGAAAATGTATTAATACTCTTTATCCGAGGTCAAATCGAATAGGTTAACTCCTGAAATGACCTCGGGCGCGTGATTAAAAAACCGGTAGAAAAAAGAAATAGGGTCCGTTACGCCCTCCCGAACGGCTCAAATTGAAGTGTATAACACAAGGTTTTTCGGGATTCCAGGGTACCGGAACAAAATTCTCCGAAAATCGCGTAAAACGTTCCTCGGGTCAGATAAATTGGCAACGCAAAATTTGAGTAGCAACGAAAGACATTTAGGGGCGTCGGTATGCCATAAAAACAAAGATTCGTCGAACCTCGGATAATCGTGAAAAATGTATTAATACTCGTTATCCAAGGCTTAAATCGAATAGGTTAACTCCTCAAATGACCTCGGACGCGTTACGGAAAAAAACCCGGAGAAAAGAAAACAGGTCCCAGTCACGACCTCCCGAACGGCTCAAATTGAAATGTATAATACACGGTTTTTTGGGATTCCAGGGTACCAGAACAAAATTCTCTTGAAATCGCGCAGAAAGTTTCTTGGGTTAGATAAAGCGACCACGCAAAATTTGAGTAGTAACGGAAGACATTTGGGGGTGCCGGTATGCCATAAACCAACATTCGTCAAACCTCGGATAATCGTGAAAAATGTATTAATACTCTTTATCCGAGGCTGAAATCGAATAGGTTAACTCCTGAAATGACCTCGGGCGCGTGATTAAAAAACCGGTAGAAAAAAGAAATAGGGTCCGTTACGCCCTCCCGAACGGCTCAAATTGAAGTGTATAATACACGGTTTTTGGGATTCACCGGAACAAAATTCTCCGAAAATCGTGTAAAATGTTCCTCGGCTCAAATAAAGCGGCCACGCAAAATTTGAGTAGCAACGAAAGACATTTAGGGGTGCCGGTATGCCATAAAACAGCATTCGTCGAATCTCGGATAATCGTGATAAATGTATTAATACTCGTTATCCGAGGCTGAAATCGAATAGTTTAACTCCTGAAATAACCTCGGACGCGTGATAAAAAAACAAGGAGAAAAAAGAAAAAGGGCCCGGTACGACCACCCGAACGGCTCAAATTGAAGTATATAATACACGGTTTTTCGGGATTCCAGGGTACCGGAACAAAATTCTCTGAAAATCGCGTAAAACGTTCCTCGGATCAGATAAAGCAGCCACACAAAATTTGAGTAGCAACGGAAGACATTTGGGGGTGCCGGTATGCGATAAACCAGCATTCGTCAAATCTCGGATAATCGTGAAAAATGTATTAATACTCTTTATCCGAGGCTGAAATCGAATAGGTTAACTCCTGAAATGACCTCGGGCGCGTGATTAAAAAACCGGTAGAAAAAAGAAATAGGGTCCGTTACGCCCTCCCGAACGGCTCAAATTGAAGTATATAACACAAGGTTTTTCGGGATTCCAGGGTACCGGAACAAAATTCTCCGAAAATCGCGTAAAACGTTCCTCGGGTCAGATAAATTGGCAACGCAAAATTTGAGTAGCAACGAAAGACATTTAGGGGCGTCGGTATGCCATAAAACAGCATTCGTCGAACCTCGGATAATCGTGAAAAATGTATTAATACTCGTTATCCAAGGCTTAAATCGAATAGGTTAACTCCTCAAATGACCTCGGACGCGTTACAGAAAAACCGGGAGAAAAAGAAACAGGGTCCGGTACGACCTCCCGAACGGCTCAAATTGAAATGTATAATACACGGTTTTTCGGGATTCCAGGGTACCAGAACAAAATTCTCTTGAAATCGCGCAGAAAGTTTCTTGGGTTAGATAAAGCGACCACGCAAAATTTGAGTAGTAACGGAAGACATTTGGGGGTGCCGGTATGCCATAAACCAGCATTCGTCAAACCTCGGATAATCGTGAAAAATGTATTAATACTCTTTATCCGAGGCTGAAATCGAATAGGTTAACTCCTGAAATGACCTCGGGCGCGTGATTTAAAAACCGGTAGAAAAAAGAAATAGGGTCCGTTACGCCCTCCCGAACGGCTCAAATTGAAGTGTATAATACACGGTTTTTCGGGATTCCAGGGTACCGGAACAAAATTCTCCGAAAATCGCGTAAAATGTTCCTCGGCTCAAATAAAGCGGCCACGCAAAATTTGAGTAGCAACGAAAGACATTTAGGGGTGCCGGTATGCCATAAAACAAAGATTCGTCGAATCTCGGATAATCGTGAAAAATGTATTAATACTCGTTATCCGAGGCTGAAATCGAATAGGTTAACTCCCGAAATGACCTCGGACGCGTTATAGAAAAACCGGAGAAAAAGAAACAGGGCCGATTTACCTCCCGAACGGATCAAATTGAAATGTATAATACACAGCTTTTTGGGATTCCAGTGGTACCGGAACAAAAGTCTCCTAAATCGCGCCGAAAGTTTCTCGGGTTAGATAAAGCGACCACGCAAAATTTGTGTAGCAACGGAAGACATTTGGGGTGCCGGTATGCCATAAACCAAAGATTCATCGAACCTCGGATAATGGTGAAAAATGTACTAATACTCGTTATCCGAGGCTGAAATCGAATAGGTTAACTCCCGAAATGACCTCGGACGCGTGATAAAAAAAAAACGGAGAAGAAGAAAAAGGGTCCTATCGACCACCCGAACAGCTCAAATTGAAGTATATAATACACGGTTTTTCGGGATTCCAGGGTACCGGAACAAAATTCTCCAAAAATCGCGTAAAACGTTCCTCGGGTCAGATAAAGCGGCCACGTAAAATTTGAGTAGCAACGAAAGACATTTAGGGGTGCCGGTATGCCATAAAACAACATTCGTCGAACTTCGGATAATCGTGAAAAATGTATTAATACTCGTTATCCGAGGTGAAATCTAATAGGTTAACTCCTGAAATGACCTCGACGCGTTATAGAAAAAAAAACCGGAGAAAAAGAAACGGGTCCAAGATCGACCACCCGAACGGCTCAAATTGAAGTATATAATACACGGTTTTTCGGGATTCCAGTGGTACCGAACAAAATTCTCCAAAATCGCGTAAAACTTTCCTCGGAGTCGATAAAGCGGCCACGCAAAATTTGAGTAGCAACGGAAGACATTTTGGGGTGCCGGTATGCCATAAACCAGCATTCGTCAAACCTCGGATCATCGTGAAAAATGTATTAATACTCTTTATCCGAGGCTGAAATCGAATAGGTTAACACCTGAAATGACCTCGGGCGCGTGATTAAAAAACCCGTAGAAAAAAGAAACAGGGTCCGTTACGCCCTCCCGAACGGCTCAAATTGAAGTGTATAACACACGGTTTTTCGGGATTTCAAAGTTCTTGGAACAAAATTCTCTGAAAATCGGTTAAAAAGTTCCTCGGGTCAAATAAAGCGGCCACACAAAATTTGAGTAGCAACGAAAGACATTTAGGGGTGCCGGTATGCCATGAAACAGCATTCGTCGAAACTCGGATAATCGTGAAAAATGTAGTAATACTCGTTATCCAAGGCTGAAATCGAATTGGTTAACTCCTGAAATGACCTCGGACGCGTTATAGAAAAACCGGGAAAAAAAAACAGGGTCCTAATGACGACCTCCCGAACGGCTCAAATTGAAATGTATAATACACGGTTTTTGGGATTCCGTGGTACCGAACAAAATTCTCTTGAAATCGCGCGAGAAAGTTTCTCGGGTTAGATAAAGCGGCCACGCAAAATTTGAGTAGCAACGGAAGACATTTGGGGTGCCGGTATGCCATAAACCAAAGATTTGTCAAACCTCGGATAATCGTGAAAAATGTATTAATACTCTTTATCCGAGGCTGAAATCGAATAGGTTAACTCCTGAAATGACCTCGGGCGCGTGATTAAAAACCCGGTAGAAAAAAGAAATAGGGTCCGTTACGCCCTCCCGAACGGCTCAAATTGAAGTGTATAATACACGGTTTTTCGGGATTCCAGGGTACCGGAACAAAATTCTACGAAAATCGCGTAAAACGTTCCTCGGGTCAGATAAAGCGGAAACGCAAAATTTGAGTAGCAAGGAAAGACATTTAGGGGCGCCGGTATGCCATAAAACAGCATTCGTCGAACCTCGGATAATCGTGAAAAATGTATTAATACTCGTTATCCAAGGCTTAAATCGAATAGGTTAACTCCTCAAATGACCTCGGACGCGTTACGTTCGAAAAACCGGAGAAAAAGAAACAGGTCCTGTTTACCTCCCGAACGGCTCAAATTGAAATGTATAATACACGGTTTTTGGGATTCCGAGTGCCGGAACAAAATTCTCTTGAAATCGCGCAGAAAGTTTCTCGGGTTAGATAAAGCGACCACGCAAAATTTGAGTAGCAACGGAAGACATTTGGGGGTGCCGGTATGCCATAAACCAGCATTCGTCAAACCTCGGATAATCGTGAAAAATGTATTAATACTCTTTATCCGAGGCTGAAATCGAATAGGTTAACTCCTGAAATGACCTCGGGCGCGTGATTAAAAAACCGGTAGAAAAAAGAAATAGGGTCCCTTACGCCCTCCCGAACGGCTCAAATTGAAGTGTATAATACATAGTTTTTCGGGATTCCAGGGTACCGGAACAAAATTCTCCGAAAATCGCGTAAAACGTTCCTCGGCTCAAATAAAGCGGCCACGCAAAATTTGAGTAGCAACGAAAGACATTTAGGGGCGCCGGTATGCCATAAAACAGCATTCGTCGAACCTCGGATAATCGTGAAAAATGTATTAATACTCGTTATCCGAGGCTGAAATCGAATAGGTTAACTCCTGAAATAACCTCGGACGCGTGATAAAAAAACCAGGAGAAAAAAGAAAAAGGGCCCGGTACGACCACCCGAACGGCTCAAATTGAAGTATATAATACACGGTTTTTCGGGATTCCGAGTGCACCGAACAAAATTCTCCGAAAATCGCGTAAAACGTTCCTCGGATCAGATAAAGCAGCCACACAAAATTTGAGTAGCAACGGAAGACATTTGGGGGTGCCGGTATGCGATAAACCAGCATTCGTCAAATCTCGGATAATCGTGAAAAATGTATTAATACTCTTTATCCGAGGCTGAAATCGAATAGGTTAACTCCTGAAATGACCTCGGGCGCGTGATTAAAAAACCGGTAGAAAAAAGAAATAGGCTCCGTTACGCCCTCCCGAACGGCTCAAATTGAAGTGTATAACACAAGGTTTTTCGGGATTCCAGGGTACCGGAACAAAATTCTCCGAAAATCGCGTAAAACGTTCCTCGGGTCAGATAAATTGGCAACGCAAAATTTGAGTAGCAACGAAAGACATTTAGGGGCGTCGGTATGCCATAAAACAGCATTCGTCGAACCTCGGATAATCGTGAAAAATGTATTAATACTCGTTATCCAAGGCTTAAATCGAATAGGTTAACTCCTCAAATGACCTCGGACGCGTTACAGAAAAACCGGAGAAAAAGAAACAGGTCCTCGACCTCCCTCCCGAACGGCTCAAATTGAAATGTATAATACACGGTTTTTTGGGATTCCAGGGCCGAACAAAATTCTCTTGAAATCGCGAAAAGTTTCTCGGGTTAGATAAAGCGACCACGCAAAATTTGAGTAGCAACGGAAGACATTTGGGGGTGCCGGTATGCCATAAACCAGCATTCGTCAAACCTCGGATAATCGTGAAAAATGTATTAATACTCTTTATCCGAGGCTGAAATCGAATAGGTTAACTCCTGAAATGACCTCGGGCGCGTGATTAAAAAACCGGTAGAAAAAAGAAATAGGGTCCGTTACGCCCTCCCGAACGGCTCAAATTGAAGTGTATAATACACGGTTTTTCGGGATTCCAGGGTACCGGAACAAAATTCTCCGAAAATCGCGTAAAATGTTCCTCGGCTCAATTAAAGCGGCCACGCAATATTTGAGTAGCAACGAAAGACATTTAGGGGTGCCGGTATGCCATAAAACAAAGATTCGTCGAATCTCGGATAATCGTGAAAAATGTATTAATACTCGTTATCCGAGGTGAAATCGAATAGGTTAACTCCTGAAATGACCTCGGACGCGTTATAGAAAAACCGGAGAAAAAGAAACAGGGGCCGTCGACCTCCCGAACGGATCAAATTGAAATGTATAATACACGTTTTTTGGGATTCCAGTGGTACCGAACAAAAGTCTCCGGAAATCGCGCCGAAAGTTTCTCGGGTTAGATAAAGCGACCACGCAAAATTTGTGTAGCAACGGAAGACATTTGGGGGTGCCGGTATGCCATAAACCAGCATTCATCGAACCTCGGATAATGGTGAAAAATGTACTAATACTCGTTATCGGAGGCTGAAATCGAATAGGTTAACTCCTGAAATGACCTCGGACGCGTGATAAAAAAAACGGGAGAAGAAGAAAAAGGGTCCGGTACGACCACCCGAACAGCTCAAATTGAAGTATATAATACACGGTTTTTCGGGATTCCGTGGTACCGAACAAAATTCTCCAAAAATCGCGTAAAACGTTCCTCGGGTCAGATAAAGCGGCCACGCAAAATTTGAGTAGCAACGAAAGACATTTAGGGGTGCCGGTATGCCATAAAACAACATTCGTCGAACCTCGGATAATCGTGAAAAATGTATTAATACTCGTTATCCGAGGCTGAAATCTAATAGGTTAACTCCTGAAATGACCTCAGACGCGTTATAGAAAAACCGGGAGAAAAAGAAACTGGGTCCAGTACGACCACCCGAACGGCTCAAATTGAAGTATATAATACACGGTTTTTCGGGATTCCAGGGTACCGGAACAAAATTCTCCAAAAATCGCGTAAAACTTTCCTCAGGTCAGATAAAGCGGCCACGCAAAATTTGAGTAGCAACAGAAGACATTTTGGGGTGCCGGTATGCCATAAACCAGCATTCGTCAAACCTCGGATCATCGTGAAAAATGTATTAATACTCTTTATCCGAGGCTGAAATCGAATAGGTTAACTCCTGAAATGACCTCGGGCGCGTGATTAAAAAACCCGTAGAAAAAAGAAACAGGGTCCGTTACGCCCTCCCGAACGGCTCAAATTGAAGTGTATAACACACGGTTTTTCGGGATTTCAGGTTACTGGAACAAAATTCTCTGAAAATCGGTTAAAAAGTTCCTCGGGTCAAATAAAGCGGCCACACAAAATTTGAGTAGCAACGAAAGACATTTAGGGGTGCCGGTATGCCATGAAACAGCATTCGTCGAAACACGGATAATCGTGAAAAATGTAGTAATACTCGTTATCCAAGGCTGAAATCGAATTGGTTAACTCCTGAAATGACCTCGGACGCGTTATAGAAAAACCGGGAGAAAAAGAAACAGGGTCCGGTACGACCTCCCGAACGGCTCAAATTGAAATGTATAATACACGGTTTTTTGGAATTCCTGGGTACCAGAACAAAATTCTCCGGAAATCGCGCAGAAAGTTTCTCGGGTTAGATTAAGCGACCACGCAATATTTGAGTAGCAACGGAAGACATTTAGGGGTGCCGGTATGCCATAAAACAGCATTCGTCGAACCTCGGATAATCGTGATAAATGTATTAATAATCGTTATCCGAGGCTGAAATCGAATAGGTTAACTCCTGAAATGACCTCGGACGCGTTATAGAAAAACCGGGAGAAAAAGAAACAGGGCCCGGTACGACCTCCCGAACGGATCAAATTGAAATGTATAATACACAGTTTTTTGGGATTCCAGGGTACCGGAACAAAAGTCTCCGGAAATCGCGCCGAAAGTTTCTCGGGTTAGATAAAGCGACCACGCAAAATTTGTGTAGCAACGGAAGACATTTGGGGGTGCCGGTATGCCATAAACCAAAGATTCATCGAACCTCGAATAATCGTGAAAAATGTATTAATACTCGTTATCCGAGGTTGAAATCGAATAGGTTAACTCCTGAAATGACCTCGGACGCGTGATAAAAAAAAAAACGGAGAAGAAGAAAAAGGGTTCGATACGACCACCCGAACAAATTTCAAATTGAAGTATATAATACACGGTTTTTCGGGATTCCAGGGTACCGGAACAAAATTCTCCAAAAATCGCGTAAAACGTTCCTCGGGTCAGATAAAGCGGCCACGCGAAATTTGAGTAGCAACGAAAGACATTTAGGGGTGCCGGTATGCCATAAAACAACATTCGTCGAACCTCGGATAATCGTGAAAAATGTATTAATACTCGTTATCCGAGGCTGAAATCTAATAGGTTAACTCCTGAAATGACCTCAGACGCGTTATAGAAAAACCGGGAGAAAAAGAAACTGGTCCAAAAGATTTACCACCCGAACGGCTCAAATTGAAGTATATAATACACGGTTTTTCGGGATTCCAGTGGTACCGAACAAAATTCTCCAAAAATCGCGTAAAACTTTCCTCAGGTCAGATAAAGCGGCCACGCAAAATTTGAGTAGCAACGGAAGACATTTTGGGGTGCCGGTATGCCATAAACCAGCATTCGTCAAACCTCGGATCATCGTGAAAAATGTATTAATACTCTTTATCCGAGGCTGAAATCGAATAGGTTAACTCCTGAAATGACCTCGGGCGCGTGATTAAAAAACCCGTAGAAAAAAGAAACAGGGTCCGTTACGCCCTCCCGAACGGCTCAAATTGAAGTGTATAACACACGGTTTTTCGGGATTTCAGTTCTTGGAACAAAATTCTCTGAAAATCGGTTAAAAAGTTCCTCGGGTCAAATAAAGCGGCCACACAAAATTTGAGTAGCAACGAAAGACATTTAGGGGTGCCGGTATGCCATGAAACAAAGATTCGTCGAAACTCGGATAATCGTGAAAATGTAGTAATACTCGTTATCCAAGGCAAATCGAATTGGTTAACTCCCCGAAATGACCTCGGACGCGTTATAGAAAAACCGGAGAAAAAGAAACAGGGTCCTGAGACGACCTCCCGAACGGCTCAAATTGAAATGTATAATACACGGTTTTTTGGAATTCCTGGGTACCAGAACAAAATTCTCCGGAAATCGCGCAGAAAGTTTCTCGGGTTAGATTAAGCGACCACGCAATATTTGAGTAGCAACGGAAGACATTTAGGGGTGCCGGTATGCCATAAAACAGCATTCGTCGAACCTCGGATAATCGTGATAAATGTATTAATAATCGTTATCCGAGGTCAAATCGAATAGGTTAACTCTGAAATGACCTCGGACGCGTTATAGAAAAAACCGGAGAAAAATAAACAGGGTCCGATACGACCTCCCGAACGACTCAAATTGAAATGTATAATACACGGTTTTTTGGAATTCCGGGTAACGGAACAAAATTCTCCGGAAATCGCGCGAAAAAGTTTCTCGTGTTAGATAAAGCGACCACGCAATATTTGAGTAGCAACGGAAGACGTTTGGGGTTGTCGGTATGTCATAAACCAAATTCATTGAACCTCGGATAATCGTGAAAAATGTATTAATACTCGTTATCTAAGGTCAAAATCGAATAGTTAACTCCTGAAATAATCTCGGGCGCGTGATAAAAAAAACCGGTAGAAAAAAGAAACAGGGTCCGTCCGACGCCCTCCCGAACGGCTCAAATTGAAGTGTATAATACACGGTTTTTCGGGATTCTAGGGTACCGGAACAAAATTCTCCGAAAATCGCGTAAAACGTTCCTAGGGTCAAATAAAGCGGCCACGCAAAATTTGAGTAGCAACGGAAGACATTTGGGGTGCTGGTATGCCATAAACCAACATTCGTCGAATCTCGGATAATCGTGAAAAATGTATTAATACTCTTTATCCGAGGTGAAAATCGAATAGGTTAACTCCTGAAATGACCTCGGGCACGTGATTAAAAAACCGGTAGAAAAAAGAAATAGGGTCCGTTACGACCTCCCGAACGGCTCAAATTGAAGTGTATAACACAAGGTTTTTCGGGATTCCAGTACCGAACAAAATTCTCCGAAAATCGCGTAAAACGTTCCTCGGGTCAGATAAAGCGGCCACGCAATATTTGAGTAGCAACGAAAGACATTTAGGGTGCCGGTATGCCATAAAACAAAGATTCGTCGAACCTCGGATAATCGTGAAAAATGTATTAATACTCGTTATCCAAGGCTTAAATCGAATAGGTTAACTCCTCAAATTACCTCGGACGCGTTATAGAAAAAAAAAAAAACCGGAGAAAAAGAAAAAGGGCCCGTACGACCTCCCGAACGGCTCAAATTGAAATGTATAATACACGGTTTTTTGGGATTCCGTGGTACCGGAACAAAATTCTCTTGAAATCGCGCGAAAGTTTCTCGGGTTAGATAAAGCGACCACGCAAAATTTGAGTAGCAACGGAAGACATTTGGGGTGCCGGTCGCCATAAACCAAAGATTCATCGAATGTCGGATAATCGTGAAAAATGTATTAATACTCGTTATCCGAGGTTGAAATGGAATAGGTTAACTCCTGAAATGACCTCGAACGCGTGATTAAAAACCTGGAGAAAAAGAAAAAGGGTCCTGACGACCACCCGAACGGCTCAAATTGAAGTATATAATACACAGTTTTTCGGGATTCCAGGGTACCGGAACAAAATACTCCAAAAAATCGCGTAAAACGTTCCTCGGGTCAGTTAAAGCAGCCACGCAAAATTTGAATAGCAACGGAAGACATTTGGGGGTGCCGGTATGCCATAAACCAGCATTCGTCAAACCTCGGATAATCGTGTAAAATGTATTAATACTCTTTATCCGAGGCTGAAATCGAATAGGTTAACTCCTGAAATGACCTCGGGCGCGTGATTAAAAAACCGGTAGAAAAAAGAAATAGGGTCCGTTACGCCCTCCCGAACGGCTCAAATTGAAGTGTATAATACACGGTTTTTCGTGATTCCAGGGTACCGGAACAAAATTCTCCGAAAATCGCGTAAAACGTTCCTCGGCTCAAATAAAGCGGCCACGCAAAATTTGAGTAGCAACGAAAGACATTTAGGGGTGCCGGTATGCCATAAAACAGCATTCGTCGAATCTCGGATAATCGTGATAAATGTATTAATACTCGTTATCCGAGGCTGAAATCGAATAGGTTAACTCCTGAAATGACCTCGGACGCGTTATAGAAAAACCGGGAGAAAAAGAAACAGGGCCCGGTACGACCTCCCGAACGGCTCAAATTGAAATGTATAATACACGCTTTTTGGGATTCCGAGTGGTACCGGAACAAAAGTCTCCTAAATCGCGCAAAGTTTCTCGGGTTAGATAAAGCGACCACGCAAAATTTGTGTAGCAACGGAAGACATTTGTGGGTGCCGGTATGCCATAAACCAGCATTTATCGAACCTCGGATAATGGTGAAAAATTTACTAATACTCGTTATCCGAGGCTGAAATCGAATAGGTTAACTCCTGAAATGACCTCGGACGCGTGATAAAAAAAAGGAGAAAAAGAAAAAGGGTCCGGTACGACCACCCGAACAGCTCAAATTGAAGTATATAATACACGGTTTTTCGGGATTCCGGGTACCGAATAAAATTCTCCAAAAATCGCGTAAAACGTTCCTCGGTCGATAAAGCGGCCACGCAAAATTTGAGTAGCAACGAAAGACATTTAGGGGTGCCGGTATGACATAAAACAACATTCGTCGAACCTCGGATAATCGTGAAAAATGTATTAATACTCGTTATCCGAGGCTGAAATCTAATAGGTTAACTCCTGAAATGACCTCAGACGCGTTATAGAAAAACCGGGAGAAAAAGAAACAGGGTCCAGTACGACCACCCGAACGGCTCAAATTGAAGTATATAATACACGGTTTTTCGGGATTCCAGGGTACCGGAACAAAATTCTCCAAAGTTCGCGTAAAACTTTCCTCGGGTCAGATAAAGCGGCCACGCAAAATTTGAGTAGCAACGAAAGACATTTTGGGGTGCCGGTATGCCATAAACCAACATTCGTCGAATCTCGGATAATCGTGAAAAATGTATTAATACTCTTTATCCGAGGCTGAAATCGAATAGGTTAACTCCTGAAATGACCTCGGGCGCGTGATTAAAAAACCGGTAGAAAAAAGAAACAGGGTCCGTTACGCCCTCCCGAACGGCTCAAATTGAAGTGTATAACACACGGTTTTTCGGGATTTCAGTTTACTGGAACAAAATTCTCTGAAAATCGCGTAAAAAGTTCCTCGGGTCAAATAAAGCGGCCACGCAAAATTTGAGTAGCAACGAAAGACATTTAGGGGTGCCGGTATGCCATGAAACAGCATTCGTCGAACCTCGGATAATCGTGAAAAATGTATTAATACTCGTTATCCAAGGCTGAAATCGAATAGGTTAACTCCTGAAATGACCTCGGACGCGTTATAGAAAAACCGGGAGAAAAAGAAACAGGGTCCGGTATGACCTCCCGAACGGCTCAAATTGAAATGTATAATACACGGTTTTTTGAATTCCGGTACCGAACAAAATTCTCCTAAATCGCGCAAAAAGTTTCTCGGGTTAGATAAAGCGACCACGCAATATTTGAGTAGCAACGGAAGACATTTGGGGTTGCCGGTATGCCATAAACCAGCATTCATTGAATCTCGGATAATCGTGATAAATGTATTAATACTCGTTATCCGAGGCTGAAATCGAATAGGTTAACTCCTGAAATGACCTCGGACGCGTTATAGAAAAACCGGGAGAAAAAGAAACAGGGCCCATTACGACCTATCGAACGGCTCAAATTGAAATGTATAATACACAGTTTTTTGGGATTCCAGGGTACCGGAACAAAAGTCTCCGGAAATCGCGCAGAAAGTTTCTCGGGTTAGATAAAGCGACCACGCAAAATTTGTGTAGCAACGGAAGACATTTGTGGGTGCCGGTATGCCATAAACCAGCATTCATCGAACCTCGGATAATGGTGAAGAATGTACTAATACTCGTTATCCGAGTCTGAAATCGAATAGGTTAACTTCTGTAATGACCTCGGACGCGTGATAAAAAAAAAAAAAAAAACGGGAGAAAAAGAAAAAGGGTCCTGATTTACCACCCAAATGTACTCAAATTGAAGTATATAATACACGGTTTTTCGGGATTCCAGGGTACCGGAACAAAATTCTCCAAAAATCGCGTAAAACGTTCCTCGGGTCAGATAAAGCGGCCACGCAAAATTTGACTAGCAACGAAAGACATTTAGGGGTGCCGGTATGCCATAAAACAACATTCGTCGAACCTCGGATAATCGTGAAAAATGTATTAATACTCGTTATCCGAGGCTGAAATCTAATAGGTTAACTCCTGAAATGACCTCAGACGCGTTATAGAAAAACCGGGAGAAAAAGAAACAAGGTCCAGTACGACCACCCGAACGGCTCAAATTGAAGTATATAATACACGGTTTTTCGGGATTCCAGGGTACCGGAACAAAATTCTCCAAAAATCGCGTCAAACTTTCCTCGGGTCAGATAAAGCGGCCACGCAAAATTTGAGTAGCAACGGAAGACATTTTGGGGTGCCGGTATGCCATAAACCAGCATTCGTAAAACCTCGGATCATCGTGAAAAATGTATTAATACTTATCCGAGGCTGAAATCGAATAGGTTAACTCCTGAAATGACCTCGGGCGCGTGATTAAAAAACCGGTAGAAAAAAGAAACAGGGTCCGTTACGCCCTCCCGAACGGCTCAAATTGAAGTGTATAACACACGGTTTTTCGGGATTTCAGGTTATTGGAACAAAATTCTCAAAAATCGCGTAAAAAGTTCCTCGGGTCAAATAAAGCGGCCACGCAAAATTTGAGTAGCAACGAAAGACATTTAGGGGTGCCGGTATGCCATGAAACAGCATTCGTCGAACCTCGGATAATCGTGAAAAATGTATTAATACTCGTTATCCAAGGCTGAAATCGAATAGGTTAACTCCTGAAATGACCTCGGACGCGTTATAGAAAAAAAAAAAAACCGGGAGAAAAAGAAACAGGTCCGACGACCTCCCCCGAACGGCTCAAATTGAAATGTATAATACACGGTTTTTTGGAATTCCAGGGGTACTAACAAAATTCTCCGGAAATCGCGAAAATTTTCTCGGGTTAGATAAAGCGACCACGCAATATTTGAGTAGCAACGGAAGACATTTGGGGTTGCCGGTATGCCATAAACCAGCATTCATTGAACCTCGGATAATCGTGAAAAATGTATTAATACTCGTTATCCGAGGCTGAAATCGAATAGGTTAACTCCTGAAATGACCTCGGACGCGTGATAAAAAAACCGGGAGAAAAAGAAAAAAGGCCCGGTACGACCACATGAACGGCTCAAATTGAAATGTATAATACACGGTTTTTTTGAATTCCAGGGTACCGGAACAAAATTCTCCGGAAATCGCGCAGAAAGTTTTTCGGGTTAGATAAAGCGACCACGCAATATTTGAGTAGCAACGGAAGACATTTAGGGGTGCCGGTATGCCATAAAACAGCATTCGTCGAACCTCGGATAATCGTGAAAAATGTATTAATACTCGTTATCCAAGGCTGAAATCGAATAGGTTAACTCCTGAAATGACCTCGGACGCGTTATAGAAAAACCGGGAGAAAAAGAAACAGGGTCCTCGACGACCTCCTCCCGAACGGCTCAAATTGAAATGTATAATACACGGTTTTTTGGAATTCCTGGGTACCAGAACAAAATTCTCCGGAAATCGCGCAGAAAGTTTCTCGGGTTAGATTAAGCGACCACGCAATATTTGAGTAGCAACGGAAGACATTTAGGGGTGCCGGTATGCCATAAAACAGCATTCGTCGAACCTCGGATAATCGTGATAAATGTATTAATAATCGTTATCCGAGGCTGAAATCGAATAGGTTAACTCCTGAAATGACCTCGGACGCGTTATAGAAAAACCGGGAGAAAAATAAACAGGGTCCGATACGACCTCCCGAACGACTCAAATTGAAATGTATAATACACGGTTTTTTGGAATTCCAGGGTAACGGAACAAAATTCTCCGGAAATCGCGCAGAAAGTTTCTCGTGTTAGATAAAGCGACCACGCAATATTTGAGTAGCAACGGAAGACGTTTGGGGTTGTCGGTATGTCATAAACCAGCATTCATTGAACCTCGGATAATCGTGAAAAATGTATTAATACTCGTTATCTAAGGCTGAAATCGAATAGGTTAACTCCTGAAATAATCTCGGGCGCGTGATAAAAAAAACCGGTAGAAAAAAGAAACAGGGTCCGGTACGCCCTCCCGAACGGCTCAAATTGAAGTGTATAATACACGGTTTTTCGGGATTCTAGGGTACCGGAACAAAATTCTCCGAAAATCGCGTAAAACGTTCCTAGGGTCAAATAAAGCGGCCACGCAAAATTTGAGTAGCAACGGAAGACATTTGGGGGTGCCGGTATGCCATAAACCAACATTCGTCGAATCTCGGATAATCGTGAAAAATGTATTAATACTCTTTATCCGAGGCTGAAATCGAATAGGTTAACTCCTGAAATGACCTCGGGCACGTGATTAAAAAACCGGTAGAAAAAAGAAATAGGGTCCGTTACGACCTCCCGAACGGCTCAAATTGAAGTGTATAACACAAGGTTTTTCGGGATTCCAGGGTACCGGAACAAAATTCTCCGAAAATCGCGTAAAACGTTCCTCGGGTCAGATAAAGCGGCCACGCAATATTTGAGTAGCAACGAAAGACATTTAGGGGTGCCGGTATGCCATAAAACAGCATTCGTCGAACCTCGGATAATCGTGAAAAATGTATTAATACTCGTTATCCAAGGCTTAAATCGAATAGGTTAACTCCTCAAATTACCTCGGACGCGTTATAGAAAAACCGGGAGAAAAAGAAAAAGGGCCCGGTACGACCTCCCGAACGGCTCAAATTGAAATGTATAATACACGGTTTTTTGGGATTCCAGGGTACCGGAACAAAATTCTCTTGAAATCGCGCAGAAAGTTTCTCGGGTTAGATAAAGCGACCACGCAAAATTTGAGTAGCAACGGAAGACATTTGGGGGTGCCGGTACGCCATAAACCAGCATTCATCGAATGTCGGATAATCGTGAAAAATGTATTAATACTCGTTATCCGAGGCTGAAATGGAATAGGTTAACTCCTGAAATGACCTCGAACGCGTGATTAAAAAACCTGGAGAAAAAGAAAAAGGGTCCGGTACGACCACCCGAACGGCTCAAATTGAAGTATATAATACACAGTTTTTCGGGATTCCAGGGTACCGGAACAAAATACTCCAAAAAATCGCGTAAAACGTTCCTCGGGTCAGTTAAAGCAGCCACGCAAAATTTGAATAGCAACGGAAGACATTTGGGGGTGCCGGTATGCCATAAACCAGCATTCGTCAAACCTCGGATAATCGTGTAAAATGTATTAATACTCTTTATCCGAGGCTGAAATCGAATAGGTTAACTCCTGAAATGACCTCGGGCGCGTGATTAAAAAACCGGTAGAAAAAAGAAATAGGGTCCGTTACGCCCTCCCGAACGGCTCAAATTGAAGTGTATAATACACGGTTTTTCGTGATTCCAGGGTACCGGAACAAAATTCTCCGAAAATCGCGTAAAACGTTCCTCGGCTCAAATAAAGCGGCCACGCAAAATTTGAGTAGCAACGAAAGACATTTAGGGGTGCCGGTATGCCATAAAACTGCATTCGTCGAATCTCGGATAATCGTGATAAATGTATTAATACTCGTTATCCGAGGCTGAAATCGAATAGGTTAACTCCTGAAATGACCTCGGACGCGTTATAGAAAAACCGGGAGAAAAAGAAACAGGGCCCATTACGACCTATCGAACGGCTCAAATTGAAATGTATAATACACAGTTTTTTGGGATTCCAGGGTACCGGAACAAAAGTCTCCGGAAATCGCGCAGAAAGTTTCTCGGGTTAGATAAAGCGACCACGCAAAATTTGTGTAGCAACGGAAGACATTTGTGGGTGCCGGTATGCCATAAACCAGCATTTATCGAACCTCGGATAATGGTGAAAAATTTACTAATACTCGTTATCCGAGGCTGAAATCGAATAGGTTAACTCCTGAAATGACCTCGGACGCGTGATAAAAAAAAGGGAGAAAAAGAAAAAGGGTCCGGTACGACCACCCGAACAGCTCAAATTGAAGTATATAATACACGGTTTTTCGGGATTCCAGGGTACCGGAACAAAATTCTCCAAAAATCGCGTAAAACGTTCCTCGGGTCAGATAAAGCGGCCACGCAAAATTTGAGTAGCAACGAAAGACATTTAGGGGTGCCGGTATGACATAAAACAACATTCGTCGAACCTCGGATAATCGTGAAAAATGTATTAATACTCGTTATCCGAGGCTGAAATCTAATAGGTTAACTCCTGAAATGACCTCAGACGCGTTATAGAAAAACCGGGAGAAAAAGAAACGAGGGTCCAAGATTTACCACCACCGAACGGCTCAAATTGAAGTATATAATACACGGTTTTTCGGGATTCCAGGGTACCGGAACAAAATTCTCCAAAGTTCGCGTAAAACTTTCCTCGGGTCAGATAAAGCGGCCACGCAAAATTTGAGTAGCAACGAAAGACATTTTGGGGTGCCGGTATGCCATAAACCAGCATTCGTCAAACTTCGGATCATCGTGAAAAATGTATTAATACTCTTTATCCGAGGCTGAAATCGAATAGGTTAACTCCTGAAATGACCTCGGGCGCGTGATTAAAAAACCGGTAGAAAAAAGAAACAGGGTCCGTTACGCCCTCCCGAACGGCTCAAATTGAAGTGTATAACACACGGTTTTTCGGGATTTCAGTTTACTGGAACAAAATTCTCTGAAAATCGCGTAAAAAGTTCCTCGGGTCAAATAAAGCGGCCACGCAAAATTTGAGTAGCAACGAAAGACATTTAGGGGTGCCGGTATGCCATGAAACAGCATTCGTCGAACCTCGGATAATCGTGAAAAATGTATTAATACTCGTTATCCAAGGCTGAAATCGAATAGGTTAACTCCTGAAATGACCTCGGACGCGTTATAGAAAAACCGGGAGAAAAAGAAACAGGGTCCGGTATGACCTCCCGAACGGCTCAAATTGAAATGTATAATACACGGTTTTTTGGAATTCCAGGGTACCGGAACAAAATTCTCCGGAAATCGCGCAGAAAGTTTCTCGGGTTAGATAAAGCGACCACGCAATATTTGAGTAGCAACGGAAGACATTTGGGGTTGCCGGTATGCCATAAACCAGCATTCATTGAATCTCGGATAATCGTGATAAATGTATTAATACTCGTTATCCGAGGCTGAAATCGAATAGGTTAACTCCTGAAATGACCTCGGACGCGTTATAGAAAAACCGGGAGAAAAAGAAACAGGGCCCATTACGACCTCCCGAACGGCTCAAATTGAAATGTATAATACACAGTTTTTTGGGATTCCAGGGTACCGGAACAAAAGTCTCCTAAATCGCGCAAAGTTTCTCGGGTTAGATAAAGCGACCACGCAAAATTTGTGTAGCAACGGAAGACATTTGTGGGTGCCGGTATGCCATAAACCAGCATTCATCGAACCTCGGATAATGGTGAAGAATGTACTAATACTCGTTATCCGAGTCTGAAATCGAATAGGTTAACTTCTGTAATGACCTCGGACGCGTGATAAAAAAAAACGGGAGAAAAAGAAAAAGGGTCCGGTACGACCACCCGAACAGCTCAAATTGAAGTATATAATACACGGTTTTTCGGGATTCCAGGGTACCGGAACAAAATTCTCCAAAAATCGCGTAAAACGTTCCTCGGGTCAGATAAAGCGGCCACGCAAAATTTGACTAGCAACGAAAGACATTTAGGGGTGCCGGTATGCCATAAAACAACATTCGTCGAACCTCGGATAATCGTGAAAAATGTATTAATACTCGTTATCCGAGGCTGAAATCTAATAGGTTAACTCCTGAAATGACCTCAGACGCGTTATAGAAAAAAACCGGAGAAAAAGAAACAGGTCCAGTACGACCACCCGAACGGCTCAAATTGAAGTATATAATACACGGTTTTTCGGGATTCCAGGGTACCGGAACAAAATTCTCCAAAAATCGCGTCAAACTTTCCTCGGGTCAGATAAAGCGGCCACGCAAAATTTGAGTAGCAACGGAAGACATTTTGGGGTGCCGGTATGCCATAAACCAGCATTCGTAAAACCTCGGATCATCGTGAAAAATGTATTAATACTTATCCGAGGCTGAAATCGAATAGGTTAACTCCTGAAATGACCTCGGGCGCGTGATTAAAAAACCGGTAGAAAAAAGAAACAGGGTCCGTTACGCCCTCCCGAACGGCTCAAATTGAAGTGTATAACACACGGTTTTTCGGGATTTCAGGTTACTGGAACAAAATTCTCTGAAAATCGCGTAAAAAGTTCCTCGGGTCAAATAAAGCGGCCACGCAAAATTTGAGTAGCAACGAAAGACATTTAGGGGTGCCGGTATGCCATGAAACAGCATTCGTCGAACCTCGGATAATCGTGAAAAATGTATTAATACTCGTTATCCAAGGCTGAAATCGAATAGGTTAACTCCTGAAATGACCTCGGACGCGTTATAGAAAAACCGGGAGAAAAAGAAACAGGGTCCGGTACGACCTCCCGAACGGCTCAAATTGAAATGTATAATACACGGTTTTTTGGAATTCCAGGGTACCGGAACAAAATTCTCCGAAAATCGCGCAGAAATTTTCTCGGGTTAGATAAAGCGACCACGCAATATTTGAGTAGCAACGGAAGACATTTGGGGTTGCCGGTATGCCATAAACCAGCATTCATTGAACCTCGGATAATCGTGAAAAATGTATTAATACTCGTTATCCGAGGCTGAAATCGAATAGGTTAACTCCTGAAATGACCTCGGACGCGTGATAAAAAAAAAAAAAAACGGAGAAAAAGAAAAAAGGCCCGAATGACGACCACATGAACGGCTCAAATTGAAATGTATAATACACGGTTTTTTTGAATTCCAGGGTACCGGAACAAAATTCTCCGGAAATCGCGCAGAAAGTTTTTCGGGTTAGATAAAGCGACCACGCAATATTTGAGTAGCAACGGAAGACATTTAGGGGTGCCGGTATGCCATAAAACAGCATTCGTCGAACCTCGGATAATCGTGAAAAATGTATTAATACTCGTTATCCAAGGCTGAAATCGAATAGGTTAACTCCTGAAATGACCTCGGACGCGTTATAGAAAAACCGGAGAAAAAAAACAGGTCCGTTTACCTCCCGAACGGCTCAAATTGAAATGTATAATACACGGTTTTTTGAATTCCGAGTACCGGAACAAAATTCTCCTAAATCGCGCAAAAGTTTATCGGGTTAGATAAAGCGACCACGCTATATTTGAGTAGCAACGGAAGACATTTAGGGGTGCCGGTATGCCATAAAACAGCATTCGTCGAACCTCGGATAATCGTGATAAATGTATTAATACTCGTTATCCGAGGCTGAAATCGAATAGGTTAACTCCTGAAATGACCTCGGACGCGTTATAGAAAAACCGGGAGAAAAAGAAACAGCGTCCGATACGACCTCCCGAACGACTCAAATTGAAATGTATAATACACGGTTTTTTGGAATTCCAGGGTACCGGAACAAAATTCTCCGGAAATCGCGCAGAAAGTTTCTCGGTTTAGATAAAGCGACCACGCAATATTTGAGTAGCAACGGAAGACATTTGGGGTTGTCGGTATGCCATAAACCAGCATTCATTGAACCTCGGATAATCGTGAAAAATGTATTAATACTCGTTATCTAAGGCTGAAATCGAATAGGTTAACTCCTGAAATAATCTCGGGCGCGTGATTAAAAATCCGGTAGAAAAAAGAAACAGGGTCTGGTACGCCCTCCCAAACGGCTCAAATTGAAGTGTATAATACACGGTTTTTCGGGATTCTAGGGTACCGGAACAAAATTCTCCGAAAATCGCGTAAAACGTTCCTAGGGTCAAATAAAGCGGCCACGCAAAATTTGAGTAGCAACGGAAGACATTTAGGGGTGCCGGTATCCCATAAAACAACATTCGTCGAACCTCGGATAATCGTGATAAATGTATTAATACTCGTTATCCGAGGCTGAAATCGAATAGGTTAACTCCTGAAATGACCTCGGACGCGTTATAAAAAAACCGGGAGAAAAAGAAACAGGGTCCGGTACGACCTCCCGAACGGCTCAAATTGAAATGTATAATACACGGTTTTTTGGAATTCCAGGGTACCGGAACAAAATTGTCCGGAAATCGCGCAGAAAGTTTCTCGGGTTACATAAAGCGACCACGCAATATTTGAGTAGCAACGGAAGACATTTGGGGTTGCCGGTATGCCATAAACCAGCATTCATTGAACCTCGGATAATCGTGAAAAATGTATTAATACTCGTTATCCGAGACTGTAATCGAATAGGTTAACTCCTGAAATGACCTCAGACGCGTTATAGAAAAACCGGGAGAAAAAGAAACAGGGTCTGGTACGACCTCCCGAACGGCTCAAATTGAAATGTATAATAAACGGTTTTTTGGAATTCCAGGGTACCGGAACAAAATTCTCCGGAAATCGCGCAGAAAGTTTCTCGGGTTAGATAAAGCGATCACGCAATATTTAAGTAGCAACGGAAGACATTTGGGGTTGCCGGTATGCCATAAACCAGCATTCATCGAACCTCGGATTATCGTGAAAAATGTATTAATACTCGTTATCCGAGGCTGAAATCGAATAGGTTAACTCCTGAAATAACCTCGGACGCGTGATAAAAAAACCAGGAGAAAAAAGAAAAGGGCCCGGTACGACCACCCGAACGGCTCAAATTGAAGTATATAATACACGGTTTTTCGGGATTCCAGGGTACCGGAACAAAATTCTCCGAAAATCGCGTAAAACGTTCCTCGGATCAGATAAAGCAGCCACGCAAAATTTGAGTAGCAACGGAAGACATTTGGGGGTGCCGGTATGCCATAAACCAGCATTCGTCAAATCTCGGATAATCGTGAAAAATGTATTAATACTCTTTATCCGAGGCTGAAATCGAATAGGTTAACTCCTGAAATGATCTCGGGCGCGTGATTAAAAAACCGGTAGAAAAAAGAAATAGGGTCCGTTACGCCCTCTCGAACGACTCAAATTGAAGTGTATAACACAAGGTTTTTCGGGATTCCAGGGTACCGGAACAAAATTCTCCGAAAATCGCGTAAAACGTTCCTCGGGTCAGATAAAGCGGCAACGCAAAATTTGAGTAGCAACGAAAGACATTTAGGGGTGCCGGTATGCCATAAAACAGCATTCGTCGAACCTCGGATAATCGTGAAAAATGTATTAATACTCGTTATCCAAGGCTTAAATCGAATAGGTTAACTCCTCAAATTACCTCGGACGCGTTATAGAAAAACCGGGAGAAAAAGAAACAGGGTCCGGTACGACCTCCCGAACGGCTCAAATTGAAATGTATAATACACGGTTTTTTGGGATTCCAGGGTACCGGAACAAAATTCTTTTGAAATCACGCAGAAAGTTTCTCGGGTTAGATAAAGCGACCACGCAAAATTTGAGTAGCAACGGAAGACATTTGGGGGTGCCGGTATGCCATAAACCAGCATTCATCGAACCTTGGATAATCGTGAAAAATGTATTAATACTCGTTATCCGAGACTGTAATCGAATAGGTTAACTCCTGAAATGACCTCGAACGCGTGATTAAAAAACCTGGAGAAAAAGAAAAAGGGTCCGGTACGACCACCCGAACGGCTCAAATTGAAGTACCCTGATACAGGCCATAGTCTTGTTTTGTGGAGGGTAATGCACTCTCAACAAGCAACATTAGAGGAGGATCAGAGATTCCTCATTTTCAGGAGTAGATGTACTATGCAGGGAAGGGTATGCAATTTGATCATTGATGGGGAAAGCTGCACCAATGTGGCATCTATCATCATGGTTAATAAACTCAATCTCACAACCCAGGAGCACCCCAACCCTTACAAGCTCAGATGGTTAAACAAGGGAGCATAAGTTAAGGTGGATAAACAATGTCTGGTTCCATTTTAAATTGGCAATGTTTATAAAGATGAGATCTTATGTGATGTGGTCCCTATGGATGCCTGTCACCTACTATTGGTAGACCATGGGAATTTGATAAGAATTTTATTCACTAGGGAAGGAGCAATACCTATTCCTTCAAGCAAGGTAGCAAGAAGATCACATTGACCCCTCTAGCACCTAATCAGAAGAACTATGGAAGTCCAAGTGTGACTGATGGACTCAATAGAGTCTTGTTTCTATTTGAAGCAGAAATGGTCAAGGAAATGCAGCAAGAGCAACATGTTTTTATCTTGTTGTCCAGAGAGATTCATGAGGATATGAAGCATCAACTGCCAGCAGAGATTAGACCATTATTGGAACAATATCAGGATGTCTTCCCTACTGAATTGCCCAGTGGACTGCCCCCACTAAGAGGCATTGAGCACCAGATTGACCTTGTGCCAAGATCCGTACTCCCTAACAGACCTGCATACAGGTGTGATCCTGATGCTACAAGAGAATTACAGAAGCAGATTGATGAGCTAATGAACAAAAGGGTTTGTAAGAGAATCCCTGAGTCCCTGTGCTGTCCCATCACTATTGGTACTTAAGAAGGATGGCACTTGGAGGATGTGTATTGACAGTAGAGCTATCAACAACATCACAGTCAAGTATAGGTTCCCTATACCTAGATTGGATGAGATGCTAGATGAGTTAAGTGGTGCCAGGATCTTTTCTAAAATTGATCTTAGGCAAGGTTATCACTAAGTGAGAATCAGAGAAGGTGATGAGTGGAAGACTGCCTTCAAAACTAAGCAAGGGCTCTATGAGTGGTTGGTTATGCCATTTGGGTTATCAAATGCCCCCAGCACTTTTATGAGATTAATGACAGAAGTGTTGAGGCCTTGTTTGGGAAGGTTTGTTCTGGTATACTTTGATGATATTCTCATCTACAGCAAATCCACAGGAGAACATTTGAGCCATCTTGAGAAAGTGTTCCAGATTCTGAGAGGCAGCAAGTTGTTTGGAAAGTTAGAGAAATGTACCTTCTTGGCTTCTGAAAACAAGTTCTTTGGGTACATCATCTCTGCGAGGGGAATATCTGTGGATCAAGATAAGATTGATGCCATAAAATCTTGGCCAATCCCAAAGAGCATCACTGAAGTAAGGGGATTCCATGGCCTTGCTTCCTTTTACATAAGATTTATTAAGAACTTCAGTGTTGTTGCTGCCCCAATCACAGAGTGTATGAAGAAAGGAGAGTACAAATGGACTGAGAATGCTCAACAAGCATTCAACCTGATCAAGAGAATGCAGTGCGAGGCACCTTTTCTCAAGCTACCTGATTTCAACTGCTTATTTGAGGTAGAATGTGATGCCAGTGGAGTTGGCATAGGAGCTATACTAATTCAGGAAAGGAAGCCCGTGGCTTACTTTAGTAAGAAGCTGAGTGGAGCTAAACTAAGCTACTCCACTTATGACAAGGAGTTCTATGCAATTGTCAGAGCTCTTATGCATTGGAATAATTATCTTAAGCCAAAGCCTTTTATGCTGCATTCAGATCGTGAAGCTTTGAATACATCAATGGCCAACACAAGCTGAATCACAGGCATGCTAAGTGGGTTGAGTTCTTACAATCCTTCACATTCTCAAGCAAGTATAAGGAGGGAAAGCAAAACATTATAGTTGATGCACTGTCTAGGAGATATTCATTGTTGACAGTCATAGAATAGAAAGTTCTTTGGTTTGAGTTCATGAAAGAGTTATACAAAGATGATCCTGATTTCTATGAGGATTGGTTAGCTCAAACAGAAGGAACTAAGGTTGAAGGAACTAAATTCCTGCTACAGAAGGGATTCTTGTTCTATGGGAACAAGATATGTGTTCCAAGGGGTTCATACAGGGAACTACTGATTAAGAAAGTGAAGTCCAATCCATATCCCTCATTTCTCAAGCTTTTGGGTAAAACCTTGGTGTTCCACTTGCTCTTGCTTGCCCCAAATCAGTTTAAGGTAAGATGTAAACTCAATTTTCTCATTTGTTTTCAAAGTTATGGTATAATTTCATGCTATACTTCAAATTTTATTTGTAAAACAACTGAAATTTAGTCTTCAATTTACTGATTCTTGGATTCAATTATATGTAGACCTTGTGTATGCCCTTGTTTAAGCGATTTCATGGTTTAAAATTCAATTTTTGAATTCTAGGGTTACAAAAACGAAACTCTCTTTGTTGTTGATGGTTATTCTTTAATTGAAACAACTTAAAGCTTATAACCATATAAGTTGTAAGGTAATTGGTGATTTTCTGATAATTTGTCTTAAAAAGATCGTTCCAAAATCGATATACAATTGAAAACAGTCCGTCTTTTGCGCTAAGAAATTTTGTGTCAATCCCTTGTTAAAGAGTGTTCTCTTACAGTATGGTGAAAACCAGAGGCTTACCCAACAAAAGAACTCGTGCTAATGTCCAGCTTGAGACTGGTCAGTCAAGCAGTGGACCCGTAGTTCCGCCGGTGGAGGCACATCCATCGGTAATATTCTCTAATTTCAATCATCGTAAGGGTTATGTGGCCCTTATGCGTCGCTCTTTTCGTCCCACCCGCTATGTTAATCCTGGTATCCTTGAGACTTTAGGGATCAAAGAGGACATATTTCATATCTTTCAGATTTTGGGTATGGAGGGGTTGTATCATCTGAGGAAGAAATCCTACCCCCATTTGACCTTGGAGTTTTTGAGCTCTTTTGTTTATGATAAGAAGGGAAAGACTGTTTCTTTTCGTCTCATGAATGAAGATCATGAGCTTACCCTAGGTGAGTTTGCTGATCATTTGGGTCTAGAGGCCGAGGGGGAAGGGTACCTTAGTGATGTGGCCAAGAACAGTGGTGCACCTCTTTACCTTCCATATTTGACTGGCAGACCTGCCCCTAGTGCCTGTGCCATGCTGATTAATGATGTGCAGCACGTTTCCCTTCGTATGTTTCTGAGGATGTTGACCTATTTGTTGTACTCGAGAGATGACGTGAGCAAGCTCAATTCTCATGAAGTCATGCTCCTTATGTCTTACCTTAACCTACACCGTCAGAAACCGTTCTACTACAGTGCTCTTGGTGTAGTGTGCTCTAGTCTTGAGCGCATGGCACAGTCCGAGACCCGACACATTGCTTGCGGGGCCATAGTGACCCGCCTAGCTCAGTGCCTGACAGATTTTGAGGCCCCACCTCCTGAGGGGAATGAGTATGTAGAGATTGTGCCTACCATGGACGCTAAGTATAGGCGTCAGAACAGATGGTTGTGGAAGATGGATGACGAGTCTTATGCCTGGAGGGTGAGGGGATCTATGTGGATGGTACTTCCGGACACAGCCCATCTCCCTGTTGTTGATCATTTGGCTGAGTGGGAGACTTGTGCCATTCCTAGACCTGAGCCCCAGACCTACCTGATTGACCCACAAATTCTCTTGGACATACCTGAGCCTGTCACCGTGCCTGAGGGTCAGCAGCAGGCACCTCCCCCACCTCGGGAGCGCCGTGGAGTGAGGTAGTCTAGGGCAGACCCGGTTGTACCTGAGCCCTCTTACTCTGCCCCTGACTCCTACCCTTACCACCCTTATCAGTACTCGCCCTACCCCACAGTGCATGACCCCAGGATGTAGCCGCATGACCTGGCTGAGCGGATCTCCTCTACTTTGGTGCTCCGCAACCTGCATGAGATGACCCTTAACCAGGGCATAGGTACATAGTTAGCACAGCCTGTCAGGTGGAGGGGACCGGGGGTGGATACGGAAGTATTCCACAGCTGTGGAGTTAACCCGAGTTACTGGAGACCTCCGGAGGAGACTGAGTTTGGCTGCCTTGCGGGACCGTGGGGAGCCAACTCGCGATCGACTAGTAGGGGATTACTCGGCGAACAACGGGCTTTCCGGGAGCGGGAGTTCAGCGCAGTACTTCAGCGCGGTGGTGATGATGACATGGAGGAGGGTCCTCGTTATTGATCTTGTGTTGTTAGATTGTTTGGTGTTGGATTTATTTCTTTGGTGTTGGATATATTTATTTTGAGTTGGATTTATTATTTCTATTTGGATGTTGCTTTCGGGATTTATTATCTACTGTTGGATGACTGTACTCGGCCATAACGCCGTTAATTACTTTATTTATCGTGTGGAGACGAGTTGGATTTCGTTATGTTAGAGATTAGTTGTTTTTGATATTGCTGGGAACAGTTTGATGCAGGTTGATTGTGAATGCTCTATGTGATGTCGTCAAAATGCTCTCTGGCTGTCATAACTCGACCGAGCATAGTTACTACTCGACCGAGTAGAGCTTACTCGACTGAGTAGCCTCTCATACTTGGCCGATTATTGCTGACACAGAGACACTGATGTGTAATAGCTACGTGAATTGCATGAGTTTTGTGAATAATTGTATGAAGGAGTTTGTTAGTGCCCTATTTGGCTATTTTGTACAATAAGTTGTTCAAAAGATTGATTATGATTATGTCACAGGTACGTGATTGTTGAGATAACCTATTAATTTGTGAATGTTTCGTTATATAACATTGGTTGGTATCCAGGAATTTAATTGTTCAGGGGGGAATACCCGAGTCTTTAAATAATGTAGAAAGATAATACAATACCCATACAATGTTGTAGCTTTGACCAGTCTTATGCGTGGATATGTTTGGTTACGGTTATAATCACCCTAGCTGGTCACGAATAAAGCTGCTATCTTTTGTTAACCCCATATTATTTATATATACTACTTAGTTGCTGAAATATTCTGTCTTTACAAGTCGCAAGAGTGTAATGTCATAAAGTAAGTTGTGCTACAAGAGTTTATGAGTAATGTCATGTGTGTGTTGGCTTTGGGCACGGGAAGTGGTTAGTGGTGAACTTCGGGGACGAAGTTCCTTGAAGAGGGGAAGAGTAATGTCGCGGAAATACGTATTTAATTATGCCTATAATTTTTGGAATCACATGTATGTTATGCATGTTAGCATTCGGAATTACATTTATGTTTCCTTGAAGTTGTATCCATGTTGTACTCAAGTAATATGAAGATTATACTTTGCACGGGTGTCTCAATTCAATTTATGTGATATTTGGTATAGGTGTACGTAATGTGGTGGTTGAGTACTGTTTTTGAGTATTGTTTTTGCATTTGTGTATGGTTGCTAGTCGTTGTGTCGCTTTTAACAAAAGAGTGCATATGAAATCATTAATTTTCGTAAGTATATGTGAAAGTTGGTGATTAGTATTGTTTGGAAGAGTAGCTGTGATAGGTGATTGTTGTTTGAGTAATGTGGTATGACGGTGATGTCAGGATGGTGTGAGTGGTGCGCCTTTGTGTAAGTGGTTAGTGTCACAGTGCGTAACCCTGAGGACGAAATTCTTTTTAAGGGGGGAAGACTATAATACCCAGGATATTTAAGAACGCTGTTGACCGATCTTGTTGACCAAACAGACCTTGGGGATGAATGGACGAGGGATCAGGCTTGTAACATGAGTTTTATAGGATTGTTACTCGATCTAGCTGAGGCTACTCGGCCGAGTATCACCTATACACGACAGAGTAGAGCCTACTCGGCTGAGTACTCCCGTACTCGACCGAGTATGGCTGCTGTCGACACGTTAATATAAATGCAAGTTCGCGAGATTCATTTCATTTTCTCATTTCCTCGACAGTTTCCCTTTCTCTAACCCTAGCCTATCTCCCTCTCCTATCACCCCATATCTTCACACTCTAATGTATTTAACCTAAACCTCCACCATGGGAAGGACGGGATTCGCTGGGGAAGGATGACGTGTGTGGTGGTCGTCTATGTCACCGCCGATGTGTAATGTTAGGTAAGTCTCTGCCTTGTGTTCTTTTGAGTGATTCTTTGAGTATAGTTGTGTAATAGGAGATGGTTATCATTGTTAGGATGCTTATTGGAGTCGTGCGTGGCTGTGTATGGAGGTCTTACATGCTTTGCGACGAGGTAGGGTTTTCCTACTCAGTACTGTTAATTGATTAAGATTGTGTTTGTTTCATAATTGTTGTTATCTGCTGATCGTCGAAGGATGGGGGTTGTAGTGGCGGTGGTGATGTGGTCGTGTGGTGACGGTTATTGTGTTGTGACAGCTGTGATGCTGTGGTATGTGTGATTGTGGTAGAGTCACTTGCGGGAGTGGCTTCACACCCTAGTTCGCCCTCCGTGGAACCAGCCATGGGAGGGGATGTGCACATTAAGGGACAGGGATAGTTGTCGCTCGTTGATGAGCTGGACTAGGTGGGATGGGCTGCGGTCACCCACTGGCGGTGAGGATTACCTTTTGCGATGGGTAATCTGGCAAGGCTACACCCTTCGGGGTGTAGTCGGTTACTGTGCGAGATCGAGAGACTGGGATAGAGGATGATCAGCTGTTTACATGGTTGACCTGTCTTACATTTGATTAGTCAGTACTGACCCCGTGTTGTTTTGTGGTGTGTGCGGTCATCCATTCGGGGATGGTGAGCAGTTGGCTTAGCAGGTACTGTTGATTGTGGCGGCTAGGATTGGAGGGATTGAGTCATCACGCTACCAGTCTAGAGATGCAGTGTCATGAGTGTTGTAGTTGTACCTTTATTATAAAGACTTTGTATTGAGTTGTGTTGTATGAGACATATTAATATTATACGATTGTTCTTTTATTGTCTAATTTGATCTACCTCCTCGGGAAACCGAGATGGTGACACCGTCATACACTGGGTTGGTCCTTGGTATGGCGTCCGGGTGTGCGGGGGTGTTACACCGAATCCTGACCTGGCCATAGTTCAAGTCCCAGCAACACCCCTTGAACCACCCCCAGCTCTGCCAACCAAGAGATTCACCAGGTCCAGTTATCAGCAGCCTATATGGCCAGCTGGACCAGCCTCAACTGAAAGTCCAAGCAAGGTCCCTAAGCATCCTACCAGTCATCCTAAAATGCAATGTAATTCAGCAAAAATTCCAGCAACAGGAAAGCAAGGCAGTCACATGTTGAAGTTAAAGCATAAAGTAGCATTTCCATATTTAGTGAGGCATTGTTGAGGCTCCTTGAAAAGTGTTGCTGCAACGTTTTCCACAAAGCCTGCCATAGGCAGCAACAAGAAGCCTTGACTTCAGCTAGCCACCAAATTAACAGAAACTGTGCACAAGAGGACAACTGACAAAGGACCCAAAGAACCATGCTTTATTTCAGTCTGTTTTACCCCAATTGCTTTTGTTTTCACTTGTTCACTTTATTTACCAGCTTGTAAGATAATTTATGTTGTTTGTATTCATCTTATATTAATTCTGGACCAGTGGATGCTAGGGTTTTGAATTATAATGCAAAGACAAGGCCTATATAAGGACCTGTGTCTCATCTGTTTGAGGCACATTGTTTTTTAATGAAAAAATAGCCTTGAGACTTCTCTCATTTATTTCAAACTTGTGTTAAACTGTAGTATGGAAACCTGGCCTGATAATTAACCTGTGAACTCTGTGGTTAATTGATCAAAGTCAGTTTGGCATCATTAAATTTAACTTGTGTCCATCTGTGGTTCTTTTTAATTGTGTTGAGCAAAGATCAGCTTTAATCCTGTGTCAATCTGTGGATTTGAGTCTGAAATTTGTTAAGTTATAATCTTAAATTTCATGTGAATTATCTGTGGAAATTTAGGGTCTTAGCTATATCCTTGAGTCAGTCAAACAAATCACATTTTCAGTTGAGCTAGTCTGTCTGAATCTCAGGATTTCAGGCTGTTTCAATTAATATTAAAAATACATAGGCACCTTCAAAATTCATGAAACTTGGCTCAGTCCCAGCTTAATATCCAAATTAAATTACTGCAAAGTTTCAGAATTTTCCAAGGTCATTTGGTATTTTTAAAGTATCCTGCAAAGCCCAGCTGCATTGTTGCCTGTCCATAGGGTTTACATTGCACCTATTCAGGTTTGAAATGTCAAAAACGACAAAAACTCGGCCAAACGGTAAAACTTACCAGGCGCTCGTGTGCACGGTAGGCGAGGTGGGTGTCTAGCTGAAGCAACAACTGGCTACCGTCAAAACCCTCAGCCCAAGCAGACGGCGTCCGCAGGTTCAACCCTCGCGGGGCTGTAACCCGTCTAGCCTCCCAACTCGCGACGGGAACGTCGTCCTAAACCATCTCCGCCCTACGTCTCTTTAGCCCACGAGACACCACACGACGGGGAGGAGGTCTCTCAATGACCCTAACGACGTGCTGCAACTCCCGTCTGGTCGGCCGAGGACCCCTCCTCCTAACAACCTTCCTCCCGGAGGTAACAGCCTCAGACCTTGTCTTAGCTCTCCCAGCACCGGTAGCCTCAACAACGGGCTCCTCCCGAGCCCTAGCGGCTCCCTTAGCACCAACAGCCCCAACAACGGGCCCCTCACGAACCTTAACGACTCTCTCAGCCTTAACGACCTCCTCGCCGGGCTCCTCATCCTCGGAAGCGTCCCCTACTACCACCTCAGATGCACTAGCCGGAGTGCTAACCGGCCCAGTCCCAAACAGGTCCTCCAAAGTCTCAACAATGGACGCAGCAGGCCCCGAACACTCCCCTGCAGTCAAAGAACAAACAAAAACATCAGCCGAAATTTCGGCATTACGACGGCACAAAATGGACAAATTCAAAAAAACCTGCAAAACAAAACAAGGGCAATCCCGCCCGAACTCAACCAAACAAAACAATTCACAAAAACCGCACAAAAAATGACTCGCCTTTCTTTTCAAGAAAAAGACGAGTCAAAACAACAACAAAAAAATGGCACCTCGAGACCCACACAAAGTCCGCCAATAACCAATATATTCCCGACACAATGGGGGTATTTTCTACGGCTCAAAAAGGCGATTTTACGCCAATTCGGGCACAAACGGGTCAAAATTTCAAAATACGACCACAACAAACAACGTGATTTTACCACGTCTCCAAGCGACCTAAACTTTCGTTAAGGTCCATTTTAAAACAAACTGACTCAATTTGAGCTCATACAGAAGCTTATTTTATCAGACACAAGACCGTCGCAAAAGGCAAAAATTCCAATTTTGCCCACAATACCCCAACAAATATTCAATATGGCAAACACGGTCTTCCCCGACTACAATACAACCTAGTGGGGCACACAACTCAAGCAAACAAACTTGACATTGTGAAATTAGACGGTTTCCTCATCTCATTCACGTTTTTAAGCATAGGGAGCGGGACGGGGACCAAAATGCAAACTAAAAGCACCCCTATACTCCTAAACAGGTTTCTAACCTAATGCAATCATCAATTTCACTAAAAAAAGGCTCAACCAAAAACGCCCAATTCAATTTTTGAGGGTTTAGGGTTTCGCCCTAATTCAATCAACAAAAAGACCAACAAAAACAAATGGATTCAAAAGGATTTACTTACCTTGAGATGACATGTTGACAATGGTACAAAGGCAAGCAAGAAAGAAGACCCAACAATGGCGATTTTTTGTTGTTTTGTCGAAAATTTAGAGAAGACAAAGTGAGGATGGGGAGCAGCCTGATCTCGCGTCTTTTCTACAAAAACAGGGAAGTTCCCTTCTATCGCCAAAGGGCTCGCGCCTCAATGGGGTGTCCCTTTGCTTTTTCAACGAGATTTTAGGCTTTGGCCCAATTTCCCACAAAAACTATCAAATTTCAACGACGGCAATAAAAACCGTCACTTAAAAAAAACAATAATAGTGAAATTCAAAATTCACTATTTCATCAAATTTCAACGACGGCAATAAAAACCGTCATTTAAAAAACAATAATAGTGAAATTCAAAATTCACTATTTCATCAAATTTCAAGAACGGCAATAAAAACCGTCATTTCAAAAATAATAATAGTGAAATTAAAATTCGCAATTTCCTCAAATTTCAACAACGGCAATAAAAACTGTCATTTCGAAAACAATAATAGTGAAATTCAAAATTCACTATTTCATCAAATTTTAACGACGGCAATAAAAATCGTCATTTTAAAAAAAAATAGTGAAATTCAAAATTTACTATTTCATCAAATTTCAACGACGACAATAAAAACCGTCAGTCCAAACACAATAATAGTGAAATTCAAAATTCACTATTTTTTCAAATTTCCACGGCGGCATTAAAAGCCCCATTTATCCAAAACAAAACCGAAAGCAGGATTCAAACCCGCTATTCTCACAAATTCTTCAACAACACTCATCAATCTCGAATCGTGGGAAGACGAAATTAAATTCATCCTCCCCAAACACACATCGAACGAGAGAATACACATTTGTCCCTTTCTTACAAAATTAACGGTAATAAAAACCGCTATATCTCTTCAATTTCAAAAATCACCGCCGACCACGAGGGTCAGGCTCACAAACCTGTCCCTTTCCGGCACCACAAACATTCAATAGAAACACCGAGATTCCCCAATAGGATATCAGAGGCTTCCTCACGAAGCCCGCTAATTCAAACAACTTCCCGAGATAAGCCCATCCAACACGGCTATTTCCCCGACGGTCGATCAATCGACCTTCACTATGGCTGGCGAGCCTTACAACGCACACCCAATATGGCTGGCGAGCCTTACGACGCACCACGGCTGGCGAGCCCCTTTCATATACGCACTGCGGCTGGCGAGCCCCTTTCACATACGCACCGCGGCTGGCGAGCCACTTTCATATATGCACCGCGGCTGGCGAGCCCCTTTCATATACGCACCGCGACTGGCGAGCCCCTTTCATATACGCACTGCGGCTGGCGAGCCCTTTTCATATACGTTCCGCGAGTGGCGAGCCCCTTTCATATACGCACCGTAGCTGGCGAGCCTTTGTCCGCAAACAAGAAACAACCCAAGGACGTATCCCGAAGATGCCTCAGGTACGACTCCATCTTATGGCTGGCGAGATTTTTTACGTAGTCTAACGGACTTTAAACGACCCGCACGGCCAGTCGACAAACTCTAAACTGATCCCAACGACAGGTCCTTGGCTCGTACCCTCGAGTCGCCTTGGTTTCGCCCTTCCCGACGGCAGGTCCTTGGCCCGAATCCTTTCGAGCCGCCTTGACGTCGCTTCAGTCTCCAGGTTATAATCTTCGATTGACCTATGGGCTCTACTTTGACTTTCGCCCTGTCCAAGCCTCAGTCAAAGTGTTGGCTCTGTAGAGACCCGGTATATATTAAGTCTCCAACAAACACCCGATGATTATTGGACTACACCATGCTTAGGAATCCCAGCGTTTGATCGACAGTTTGTGTACAACTATATGTCGGAAAACTTAAAACGATTTCGAAAATAAAACATTTCAAAACTTTTTAAAAGTACCTGGAGTGTTTAATGCATGATAACGGAGTCGCAATGACACCAATTAGAGTTAAAACCGACACCGGACCAATAACCGACTCAAAATTCAAATCACGACTCCAACAACGAGTCAAACCGTTTCAAACACAAAAAACAAACCATTCAAATGCTTTCATGTTAAGATTTCCCGGAATCCTAAATGGTCAGGTATAAATCAAGTTTTTCCAAATCCTAGGATAGAAAAAATCATGATTGCACTTGTGTGATAGCGATAAGACACCTCGAAGACGTACGAGATAGCTCGCGCCTCTTTGAGCAGCCCATGCCGCCACATCGCTCAAAACACACACAACCACTCATTTTCCTATAAATACCCCTCAAATGCCACCATTTGAGAGTTACGCGAGTGTCCGCCCCCTCTTTTCTCCCTTAACATTCTAGACTCGACATCTCAAGTCACCAACCGACACGTGTTTACGACGTACCGATCGTAAACACAAGCCTTACACATTGTTTGGTATCGTCATCGTGCATTAAATCATTTGACCGACCATCTCGACCACTACACCATCACGAAACTTAAAAAACACTCTTTTACTTAATAAAACGGTTTTCAAACCGAGCTTTCCGGCCAAACAAATTGATACACTTTCGTTGGTTTCTCATCTCAAGCCTTGCATGTAAGTATGAGGGTGTAAAATTCTTCTTTTATCATGTTTTCATATGTTTCATGACTATAACATGCTAAATCATGCATAACATGGTCCAAAACAAGGGAAGAATGAGCCAAAACTGGATTTTTGGTTGAGGCAGGGGCTACTTATGTAGCACATAGGCTCACGCCTGAAGCACCCCCTCACCTTAAATCCAAACCGTGTTTGGTCTCTTCATCTCCTCCATTTTTATTTCATATTTGTAATCGGTTTTTACCATTTCAAGTATTTTCAAATCTTTCATTTTTCTTATGACATGTTTTTAACCATAAAACATTTTTCACCCTTGGTTCCTAATACCATGATGGGTTAATCCGTGTTTCGGTGATAATATTTAGTTAATTAAATTATAAAAGGTATTTTAAAACCTTTTATTTCATTTCTTTATCTTTAGAAGGGTATTTTAAAGCCTTTCTCTTTTCTTTACATTTTCAAAACAAATGTATTAGTTACCAACACAAAGTCATCCTTGGTTCCACATACCATGTCGGATTTTAACCCGAGTACGATGATGAACGTTGAATAATTATAAACAAACGAACTTAAAACAATTAGTTCATAATTATTTTCAAAACTATTCATGTCAAGCTTGCAAAACCGAACCCGACATCGAATATTGTCAAAACAATGACGATTATTCAAGTCTCGTTCTTCAAATCGACACAAAAGCGGCCTAAACGGTCCTTTCAAATCAAGACGGGTTCAAACTGAAGGAAATGTAGATCTATATACATACTAACATACTCATATATGTTAAAATTAATTTTGTCATAAAATTAAAGGTGGAACTTATGCATGCAAACTAATTAAAGAAATGAGAAAGAAACATTATTCTTACAATGGGTATTTCGGTTTAATGGGCACAAAAGAAATCTCCTTTTCTTTTGTTCTTGAGCTTTCCTTTAATGGAAGAACAAGATCCAAGTGTAGGATCTCTCCTTAGGAATAATACCCAAAGCTAACTCTTAATCTAATTAATATTATATGAGCTAGTACAATATTAATCTTGTGAAAAATTGAACCAAAAATTATTTGGTTTTGGCTCCTAAAACCGGGTAGGAGAAGAGGAGAGGAAGAGAATTATTTTTATCTCACTAGAAAATAATTTTGTGAAGTCAATGAATAAAATTATTACACACCAATTAATATGGTGAATAATAATTAAAATAAGCAAAAGAACTCCTTGTTCTTTTCTAGGTAGAACCGGGTAGGAGGGGAAGGAAAGGCCAATGCATGCACAATTTGTTCTTTACAAGAATGTGTAGGGTGCATGGCTAGAATTAGGTTAATCATCATTATGCTTTCCATTAACTTTAATCAACATATTATAAATATGTTAATTCCCCAAATATTTCGGCCCAAATGGATGACATGAAATCCATTTTATTTTTGTCAAATGTAAAGATGTCACATGTCATATGTAACATAAATTTGTTATGTATTTTTAACACATTAAAAATCAACGTATTAATAAAAATACGTCACATACAAAAATCGACTTAGTAATCTCATAATTACTTGTGCCAAAATATTTTACCAATTTTATAAATCATATTTATAATAATTCATTCAAATCCAATTGTTTCTTTAAACAATAATTTCATCCGAGTAATGATACAATTCGATTACTCAGATCGTATCTCATTTAATCACATTTCAATTTAATACGTAAATTTTACTTCCAAAATCGTCCGTCAATTTTTCAAGTAACTTAATTAATTCGTAACATTATACGATTAATTAAATGATCAATTAAGAGTGTTGCCCTATAGGTATGACCTAGGGGTCAACTGATCACCACCGTCACACGACAAGAAATGTCAAACTCTAGTCACCAATCATTACCGATATATGTTGACCATTGACAAAGATAAATACTTCCCAATCGTATTCTTTAAAATGAGATTTAATAATGATATTTAAATCATATGATCGCACTATTGTTGAGGACACATTTCCCAACAATCTCCCACTTGTCCTCGACAAGTGTGCGTCACCAATTCTCTTGTCCTATTACTATCTCCCACTCAATGCAAGGTGTCTTTCAGGTCGTACTTGCAAGTGATCATATCGAGAGTGGTTTCCTCGATCTGGAGAATAACTGATTGACCGGACTTATCTATCATAGATACCTTTCGAGCGTGGCCACGCATTTCCAATTCATTACTCCTCGAGTGGCCCCGAGATATTGTTATAACCCTGGCTAGGGGTGGACAACTCCTATCGCACTCATTCCCTTCGACTAGCCACAGCCATCATAACCCAAAATATGCCCATTTGACCCCATTTACGAAGGTCGTAGTAACACAAATCAAAGTTAATCTGAAACTGTGCCATCTTAGGCGAATAGTCTTTAGTCAAAAGAATCGACTCATTTGAATACTATAGTAGCTCTCGCCACGACCAGGCTATATAAATTTGCCAGAACTCTATAAGCGGTCATAAGGCCCGACAAAATGTTCCTAACAGTCAGCCTATGTGATCGACTAGTCATCTCACATGACTCTATGGCACTTGAACTTGCCATCAATCGCCTCACACTCTAGCCACTTCGAGACGTCACCCCATACAAGTGACTATGGGCAAATACTATGTTAATCCGTGTTCACTTTAACGGGGTTCATTTGTCTCTACAACCCGTTTGGATGTAACAATGTATAATTTAAAGATAAAAGACAAATGTGATTGTGAACATGAACAAAACAACACTTTTATTTCATTTCAAAATCTAACAAAAACTTAGTACACGTTTAAGTCCCATGGACGTAACATGTCCATCATGTTTAGCCTGCGATAAAGGCTTGGTGAGCGGATCGGCTATGTTGTCATCCGTCCCAACCTTACAAATCGCAATTTTCTTTCTTTCAATGAAATCTCTTATTACATGATATTTTCTAAGTACATGTCTAGATCTATTACTAGACTTCGGCTCCTTAGCTTGGAAGATCGTCCCACTATTATCACAATAGAGAGTGATGGGATCATTGGCGGTAGGTACTACTTTTAGACCTTCCGTGAATTGCCTGATCCAAACAGCTTCCTTAGCAGCTTCTGATGCTGCAATGTACTCAGCCTCCGTTGTAGAATCCGCGGTTATAGCTTCCTTGAAGCTTCTCCAGCTTACGCCACCACCATGGAGCATAAACACGAAACCAGCTTGTGATTTCAAGTCATCTCTATCTGTTTGAAAACTTGAGTCCGTGTATCCATTAACACGCAACTCAGTGTCTCCTCCAAACACAAGGATAGAATCCTTAGTTCTTCTCAAGTACATCGGGATGTTCTTGACAAAGCAATCCATGACTCTCACCGGATTTCCTTGATATCTACTCGTCATGCTCAAGGCATACGAGACATCGAGACGTGTGCATATCATGGCATACATGATTGATCCAACAGCGGAAGCATAGGGGATCAACTTCATGCGTTCAACATCATGGGGTTCGGAGGGAGATTGAGTCTTGCTCAATATCGTCCCGGTTACCATAGGTACCAAACCCCTTTTGGATTTGTCCATGCTGAACCGTCGAAGAATCTTATCAACATAAGATTCTTGACTTAGTGCCAATATCCTCTTGGATCTATCTCTATGGATCCGGATACCTAATATGCGTTGTGCCTCTCCTAAATCCTTCATTTGGAAGTGGTTACCTAACCACTTCTTAACAGAAGACAACATTGGAATATCATTTCCAATGAGTAGTATGTCATCGACATACAATATTAGGAACACAACATTGCTCCCACTGAATTTCATGTATAAACATGGTTCCTCAACACTTCGAGTGAAACCATTTTCCTTTATCACATGATCGAATCGATGATTCCAACTTCTAGATGCTTGCTTAAGACCATAAATGGATCTCTTAAGCTTGCACACTTTGTTAGGATTTTTAGAATCAACAAAACCTTCAGGTTGTATCATGTACACCTCCTCTTCTAAATGCCCATTTAGAAAAGCGGTTTTGACATCCATTTGCCATATTTCATAATCATGAAATGCGGCAATCGCTAACAAAATCCGTATGGATCTTAGCATGGCTACGGGGGCGAAGGTCTCATCATAATGGAGACCTTGGACTTGGGTAAATCCTTTTGCCACTAGCCTAGCTTTGTAGACATCGTCATGTCCTTCTATGCCATTCTTGATTTTGAATATCCATTTGCATTGAAGAGGTCTTGCCCCTTTAGGCAAATCTACCAAGTCCCAAACTTGGTTTTCATGCATAGAATCCATTTCGGACTTCATGGCTTCAAGCCATAAGGAGGAATTTGGACTAGAGATTGCAGCTTTGTAGGTGGCGGGCTCGTCACTTTCCATAAGTAACACATCGAGTGTTCCATCTTCCTCGATAAGTCCCACATATCGATCGGGATGGCGAATTACTCGACCCGTCCTTCTTAGTGGAGGAGGTACAACCGCATTAGATGACGAAGGAACTTCTTCTTGCGTCTCTACCTCGGTTTGTAGCTCTTGAACTTCATCAAGTTCAAAATTTCTCCCACTCTGTCTCATAGAAATAAATTCTCTTTCTAAGAAGACAGCCTCACAAGACACAAACACTTTGTTATCTTGAGGTTTGTAGAAGTAGTATCCTCGAGAGGTCGAGGGGTAACCTACAAAGATGCATTTTTCGGATCTTGGGGCAAGCTTATTGTCGTTCTTAGTTTTGACGTAAGCATCACATCCCCAAATCTTCATATAGGATATATTTGGGATTTTTCCCATCCACATCTCATATGGAGTCTTTTCGGTGGACTTAGTGGGACTATTATTCAAATATCGAATTGCGGTTTGAATCGCAAATCCCCAAAACGAGTTCGGTAACTCGGTTTGACTCATCATGGAGCGAACCATATCAAGTAGGGTTCGATTCCTCCTTTCGGCAACACCATTGAGTTGTGGTGTTCCGGGTGGAGTAAGTTGTGATATAATACCACAACCTTTCAAGTGTGAATCAAATTCAAGGCTAAGGTATTCACCACCACGATCGGATCGTAGTGCCTTAATCCTTTTGTTCAATTGGTTCTCTACTTCATTTTGAAATTCTTTGAATTTCCCAAACGCTTCACTCTTATGCTTCATTAAATAGACATACCCATGTCTACTCAAGTCGTCGGTGAAAGTTATAAAGTAGTCATAATTTCCACGAGCGGTGATACTCATTGGTCCACATACATCGGTGTGTATGAGTCCCAATAGTTCACTAGCTCGTGTCCCTTTACCACTAAAAGGATTACGAGTCATTTTGCCAAGTAGGCAATATTCGCATGTACCATATGATTGATAATCAAATGGTGTAATCACATTAGTCGAAATTAATCTTTTGATGCGATTCTCGTTTATGTGACCTAATCGACAATGCCAAATGAACGCTTCACTTGGGTCACTTGTTTTGAGTTTCTTTGATTGAATGTTATAAATATCATTAGTCGGATTTGAGGTCTCTAAAATGTAAATGCCATTGATAGAGGAAGCTTGGCCTATGACCAAGTCGTTCCTAGAAATAGTACAACAATTGTTCTTAATGACAAAACAAAAACCGTCCATGTCTAGCATGGCGATTGAAATAATGTTTTTAGAGAGCGTAGGCACATAAAAACAATTATGTAAATACAACTCAAATCCATTAGGCAAAGCTAAAACATAAGTTCCCTTGGATTCGGCCGCTACCCGAGCTCCATTTCCAAGGCGTAGATCCACATCTCCCTTGCTAAGCCTCTCCACATCTCTTAAACCCTGTAAATGATTACAAAGGTGAAAACCACAACCGGTATCTAGTACCCATGTCGTAGTGGAAGTATAATTTATATCAATAACATAAATTTCTTTAGGAATTGTACCTTTTGGAGTAATGAGTCCTTCCCTTATATTTCGCAAATATACGGGACAATTCCTAAGCCAATGTCCCATGCCATAGCAATAATGGCACTCATCATTAACTTGCTTGAAGTTTTTGATTTTCTTTCCTTTCTTCTTGAACCTTTTGCCCTTTGAAGCAAGAGCTTGATTGCTTGAGCTCCCACTAGCTTTGGCATCCTTATCTTCCAGAGACAAAGACCATATAGATTGTATGAGGTAGTCTTCCTGAGACGGACTCACACGAGGTCTAGTAGTAGTAGGTGGTTTAGAAGAAGTGATGAAGTTAAGGTTTCCATCCGAACCTATCCCAAAATGAAGTTCTCTAGTTGTATCGAAATCGTTGTTGGAGCATACATTGTCAAGAACATTGTGATATGACTCAATAGTTATCGGTGCGGTAGCATTTGATGGATTCATTGTAAAAACTACAAATATGGAGGAAAAGGAAATATTAACATTTGTCTTTTTAAATCATACTTGCAAATTAACAAGATATGAACATTTATATAGTGACCTCTACCCAACTATAATAAATGATTCCAAGTCCCAAATTCATATCGACTTAGGCACGGTAGGGCCGATTCATCCTTTATCAATATAACTTGGTGGATTAACGTTTAACCGATTCTACTTTTAGAACTCTTGGTCGATAATATTACATTTAACGATTATCTTTAGCCCAAAACACATTCGACAAGGGCACGGTAGGGCCGATACATCCCTTATCAAAAACTTTTGTTGAGTTCAATCCAAATTTCGAATAAATGTGTCCATGATCCAAATCCATATCAACTTGGGCACGGTAGGGCCGATTCATCCCTTATCAACATGAATTCGGTGGATTAACATTCATCACCCACTTCCCTACGTAACAAGGTTTGTACCCCGGTAGGGCCGAGTGCACTCCCTCGCAAAATAGGTTTTCATGGTTTCTACTATTTGGTAAGGCTATGTCTCAATTGATTGTTTTAGCGAGAGGTCATGTCAATTTATTATCTATCACGTTTTAAGTGAACTAAAGCGGTGAACTACGAAAATTTTAATTGACACGGTCGATAAACTCGATAAAATGATAATGTATATTTAGTTATGGCGATTTAGCGATGCATGCGACATAAAATAAAATGCAAGCATAAAAATAAATAAATCCTAGTATGGCCTTTCCTAAAATAGAAAAACTGTTTAACTATTACATATTCGGAAACCAACTCCATTGGTCCCTTGAACTTCGGTTGTGGCACGCATCTCGAGGTAACACCGTCTTTATGTATCGCCATTCTTGAAGAAATCCGTCTTTGGGAACTCCGGAATGAATAAAATTACATAATAAATTACATAATTTCCTATTATACATTTGTAACTTAAAATAAAATAAATCTATTAAATTAAAAAACGGTGATACGAGATCACAATAAAAATTACAACCGAATCGATATTCCCATACATTTCGGGAAATACCAATTAAAATCTAAGGCCATACTAAGTAAAATTACATAATTCAAAATTACATAAATTAAAATTATGACAATCATAAAGAAAATGCAGGATTAAAATATGTATGAACATGCTCAATTTTATGCTAAATCGCCTTTAATTAGCCAATATCGTATATTACTCGGTTTTTACGGATTTGCGTGATTTCAACATTTTTATAATCACAAAAATACATAAATTCATATTTATGCATAAGTTAATTACCCTAACCTCTTAGGACTCAAAATATAGTCTTCACTAATAATTTGACCATAATTAACTCATATTTACAAAATTGTTCATAAATGGACCAAAAATTACAAAAATAAGCTATTAAACTTCAAATAAATCACAAAATTTCAAATAAATTCAAAATTTGAAATTTAAACTCATGAACATTCAGGAAAATTACCATGACACTCATAATGTTCAAAATCTTAGGTTAAAAATTTCGAAAATTTTCCGGAAAAACAATGTTGCGGTTTATCGGTTATAACAAAATAATCATAAAAACATGGAAAAATTATATTCATTAACTTTTCAATTTTAGATCTGAAAAATATAATAAAATGCAACATTAGACGTTTTTCCTAAGTCATAGATTATGTTTTATTAATTTTTCACTAATAATGTCACTATTTATGCTATTTTTCTTCAAAAATCCATAAATCATGCAAAAAGACTTCTTTATAGCCAATTATTTTTCACACATCTTGTAAAATTGCATGTGACAACATATTAATTTTTTATGACCAGATTCGAAATTTAACTCCTATTAACCTATTTTTCACCTAAATCCGAATTTAATAATGAAAAATCCATTTTTCGAGCATAACAAGTCCAAAAATTATGAAAATTTACAGGTTATCTCAAAATAATATATGTGACAACATATCCAAAAATCAATGGAACAAGTATAGCTAATTTTAGACCAAAAATGACATTTTTACTCATAAAATCACATTTAAATGCCATTATTGTAAATTATGAACAATAAAAATACGTAAATTTAACCAAAATATCCTAAAACATTTTAGGACCAGAAATATTAACATGCATGGATTAATTTCGTGATATATCATAATAACACAAATTTTACAAGTTTTATATGTTATTCTTATAACTCGGAAAAACTTTTAACCGATTTGCATGCAAACAACCGTGGCTCTGATACCAATTGAAGGAAATGTAGATCTATATACATACTAACATACTCATATATGTTAAAATTAATTTGTCATAAAATTAAAGGTGGAACTTATGCATGCAAACTAATTAAAGAAATGAGAAAGAAACATTATTCTTACAATGGGTATTTCGGTTTAATGGGCACAAAAGAAATCTCCTTTTCTTTTGTTCTTGAGCTTTCCTTTAATGGAAGAACAAGATCCAAGTGTAGGATCTCTCCTTAGGAATAATACCCAAAGCTAACTCTTAATCTAATTAATATTATATGAGCTAGTACAATATTAATCTTGTGAAAAATTGAACCAAAAATTATTTGGTTTTGGCTCCTAAAACCGGGTAGGAGAAGAGGAGAGGAAGAGAATTATTTTTATCTCACTAGAAAATAATTTTGTGAAGTGAATGAATAAAATTATTACACACCAATTCATATGGTGAATAATAATTAAAATAAGCAAAAGAACTCCTTGTTCTTTTCTAGGTAGAACCGGGTAGGAGGGGAAGGAAAGGCCAATGCATGCACAATTTGTTCTTTACAAGAATGTGTAGGGTGCATGGCTAGAATTAGGTTAATCATCATTATGCTTTCCATTAACTTTAATCAACATATTATAAATATGTTAATTCCCCAAATATTTCGGCCCAAATGGATGACATGAAATCCATTTTATTTTTGTCAAATGTAAAGATGTCACATGTCATATGTAACATAAATTTGTTATGTATTTTTAACACATTAAAAATCAACGTATTAATAAAAATACGTCACATACAAAAATCGACTTAGTAATCTCATAATTACTTGTGCCAAATATTTTACCAATTTTATAAATCATATTTATAATAATTCATTCAAATCCAATTGTTTCTTTAAACAATAATTTCATCCGAGTAATGATACAATTCGATTACTCAGATCGTATCTCATTTAATCACATTTCAATTTGATACGTAAATTTTACTTCCAAAATCGTCCGTCAATTTTTCAAGTAACTTAATTAATTCGTAACATTATACGATTAATTAAATGATCAATTAAGAGTGTTGCCCTATAGGTATGACCTAGGGGGTCAACTGATCACCACCGTCACACGACAGTAATGTCAAACTCTAGTCAGCCAATCATTACCGATATATGTTGACCGATTGACAAGACAAGATAAATACTTCCCAATTGTATTCTTTAAAATGATATTTAATAATGATATTTAAATCATATGATCGCACTATTGTTGAGGACACATTTCCCAACACAAACACCCATTTTTCAATACATTTTACAAACTTTTTCAATGGTCAGAAGGCGTCTTCCATCGTCTGTTGACCCGCGCCTAAACATGCCACTTACTTTTCTATTTTCAAACCAGGGGAGACCCATTTGCATCGCCAATAGGCTCTCGCCTCTTATGGCTGCCTGATACAGGGTCTGTTCCCCTCCCATCATTCGTCCAGGACGATCCCAACTTTGGTTAATCCGAATACATGACGGATCAGATGATGAATCTGCTCATTTTACCCTATATTTCCAAAACGCCTTACTAAGGCAAATGGATCACGTTATGCACCATAAACCTAATTTGGTAAATGGATGTTTAATTTCCATCTTGCAGGCAAATCAACATTAAATCCAACTCGACATCAAATACATGATACTTGGATTAAAAGAACCGACATAAAAAGCTCACATGTTAGGTTCAAACTAGTGGATGCGCATTCATGCATTTACCCATTTTATCAACTTTTGCATTTAACCAACCAAGATCGATCAGTAGAGGTCGCTACCGCGGGCGGGATTGGGTGTCCGATTAAAGGGCTTCCCAATACGTACCTTCACCTCTTACTCAGAAACTTTGGATAGTGGACAACCTTATCTAGGACGTACGAGAGTCATTCTAGAGATAGGATGCTAAAGAGGGATGACTCCTTATCTTTAGTACCTATGTCAAACACCGCTTTTTGCCTTGGTTGACCTAGATATAAAGTGGATTCAAATGGGTTCCAAGCATCCCACAAATGCTTGGTGGCGACTCCGAACATCTCTTGCATCGTTTCGAGACCCTTGCCGAGACAAAGTCGACCGATCTAAAACGATCAGGTCGAAAGCATTTTTACGCGACCGAGCGTGGCTTTCACCAAACGACCGCAGCCGTTGTCCAAAGATCGACTGGGCATATGCAGGTGGGCTATGTCCACACCCTTAGTTAACCTAATCCTTGTACTACTATATATACCCCTCTTGTATTTAGAGGAGATTATGCTTCCTTAGTTTAGATTAAGCTTTGAGTAAGATTAGATTAGGAATAGAGTAGAATAGATTAGTATTTAATCTTTCCACAAATTACACTTTAACCTTTCCTTAATTATTGTTCAAGATCTCTTATTGGGTAATTGAAGACTATTGGGTTATTATTGGAGAGTTGACAACTCTTCATCAATCAATCAAGTTTACTTCTATTGTTCTTTGCTTATTATTTGGATCATCTTTAAGTTGGTATAATCTCTTTTACCCTTTGCTTAATTAATTATTGCTTTACTCATTCACCATGTTTAACCTTGTTAATATGATTGACACCCTTATTAGCATGTTTACCATGACCATGAGTGAGTAGTCTTCTAGCTAGGGTCAATGGGGGATTATGGGAACTATAACATGGGGGTAGATTCATACTTAATCTAATATGTTATCATAAGATTGCTTGCTTGTTGAAGTGTTAACCTATGCACATGTTATGCTTGATAAAATGCTTGACTATGAAACCTTGCATATATACATCTCTTATCTATTCAACAAGACTTGTAATATTTAAACTAACTCGACTCTTGTTAGACCATGCATAAAACTGAATAGGAAGAAAGTAAATCGACTTGTAGGTGTTGTACAGTCTTGACCGAATCGGCTCCGGGACCCAAATCTTCCTATGAATCGTAAGACATAAACTAACTCGATTCCACTACAACAATAATTTGCTTGCAACTATGTAAACATGTTTGTATGATAACCACCATGAATCCCCTATAAACCCATGACACCCTAGTATTGTTTATCATTTGTTTACATCTTTTAATTTATTGCTTGTTTTACTTTATTGCTTTCATTAGTTTAGACTCAACAACTTCAAACCCCAACAAATTGTGACACTAGCATAAATTGAGATAGATAGACTTAGAACCTAAAACACACCGTCCCGTGGTCAACTTCGACTTAGCCACTAACTAGTTGTTTGTTCAGATTATAAATGTGTTTGAGAGCGTACAACGACACGCTCATCATGTTAACATTTCAACAAGCAAGCAATATTATGATAACATATTAAATTAAGTATGAATATACCCCCATGTTATAGTTCCTCTAATCCCCCATTAACCCTAGCTAGAAGACTACTCACTCATGATCATCGTAAACATGCTAATAAGGGTGTCAATCATATTAACAAGGTTAAACATGGTGAATGAGTAAAGCAATAATTAATTAAGTAAAAGGGTAAAAGAGATTATACAACCTTAAGGATGATCCAAACAATAAGCAAAAAATAATAGAAGAAAACTTGATTGATTGATGAAGAGTTGTCAATTCTCCAATAATAACCCAATAGTCTTCAATTACCCAATAAGAAATCTTGAACAATAATTAAGGAAAGATTAAAGTGCAATTTTGTCGAATGATTGAGATTAATTTGTTCTAATCTTCTCCTAATCTACTCTTAGAAAGTTTTGCCTCCACTAAGAGGGCTTAATCCTTTGATTATTACAAAAGATGTATTATAGTAGTACAAGGGTTAGGTTAACTAAGGGCTTAAATGACGATTAAACCCTTTTAAAGGAGGTTAGAGCTTTGCAAGTCTCAGGAGGAGCCCCACGTCTTCCCCTTTGTTTGGACATTTGAACTGCAGGGGGAGACACTCGACTTATGCTTGGGACGCCCGGATTGCTCATTGTATCGCCCGACTTGAGCTCGAGCCGCCCGGATTGTGACCCAGCATGGCTTCTCCTTCTTTGACTGCCTCAAGATCCGTGGGGATCGTTGAGGGGTCATGGGGGTCTTCATCATTGCCTCTTTTATTTGCTTTATTGACTTAGGTCTTTGGTATTAATCTCCTCTTTGATGCTTGGTCGTTGGATATCATCAATTTAGCTCCGCTTTACTCCATTTAGGCAAGGTTAAAGCTCTTCTCCTACAAAGGACACCAAACCTCATAGAATATGCATAGAAGGAGGCTAAAGACAAGAAACGACCCTAATACATACTAAAAAGCATAGGAACTAGGCTAATTAGGGGACTAAATGTGCGTAAATAGGAGTCACATCAAATATCCCCAAACCGAACCTTTGCTCATCCCGAGTAAAGAGGTGACTAGAACTAGACCTTTATTTAAACTATCCTAATAATAATATTGCCGATGTGAGACAATTAGCGGGTCTCACTCCGCCCTTTCAACTCACAACAAAACATCCATGAAGTAAGATTCCTTCTTGCAAGGCAAGGTGGGGCTTGCCAAAATGGCGATACAACCAAGCTTTAAGCACACAAAACAAGTAATGGATGTATCTACAAACGAATAGCCAGTTTCCTCATCTAAGTGGCGGAAATCATCTAAGAGGGAAGTAATTTAAGGGTACACACTCCATTATAGATATTATTTCTCCAAGTTACTAAGCATAAGAGGATACCAACAAATCACCTCAAAGTTGTGTCAAACTAGGCTACTTTTGTTCACAATCGCTAAATGCTTTTGTCAAGAGCCAAGTCCCTATGGTGTTAGAAAACACTGTAAGATCGCGGAATTCCCCCTCTTGACTAGACAAGAAGAAGGGTCGTCCCCTCTCCAACATTCAACAAAGAAAGGATCATCAATGGATACTAGAGTTTTAAAGTGTATGAGTTTTGTGATAGTTGTTTGCTTCCCCCCATTTTTTTGTAACATGCTGACATTGAAGAACATTTCTTGCCATTTTTTATGTTTGGCATTTTTATACTTGGCAATTTCAATTTTGCATTTTTTTTTGAAAATTTTTCAAAGTAACCCCATTTGTTGTAAGGGTACTTCTATTAAAGCATAGGAATCAATTTTTGCTCCTCTTTTCATTTGATGCAATTGTAAACATTTGATTTTGATTTGGTACTTGAACTCAATTTGATGTTTTTGTGCCCATTCCCTTTTTGTTGAAAAAATATGATGATAGAAGTGTAAGGACGGTTGCATGGCATCAAGGGTCACCTTGGAATAAACAGTAGCCAAGGAGTTATCACACCACAAGGTACTCTTGACTAGGCCTTAGTCCATGGTCAAAGGATACTAGTATGACACATCCTAGGGTGTCTTGAGGGTATTATAGCAAACAAAGTCTCAAAGAGAAAAATTATCTACAAGGGCCTTATATACACTTGTCAAGCTTCCCAATTAGGCATTTCCACAAAATTTTCTAACCATGCAACTACATGCCATGATGCAACTATTATATATACAACCTAATGCATATGCTTCTATCAACTATTATGCCACATAAACTAAATGCAATCCTAATATCACATAGGTACAAACCGCATCAATCAAAAAGAAGCCACATTGTCATTAACATATAAGAGAAAAAAGGAGATTTGGAAAGATTATACCATGCGGTCTTCATATCCCTCATGCCTCGAATGTGGCGTAGTCGACCCAATGTGATAAGAGTCACAAACAAATAAATATATACAATATATACAATTCTACACTACAAAGGAAAGAACATATTTTTGGAATTTTTAAATTTTCAATTTTTGTATGGATTTTGTTTTTATGAAATTAAAGAACATATTTTTGAGTTTTTTCGAAATTTTTCAATGTTAGTGTTTTGGAATATAAATTCCCATCACCCACTTTATTTTGGACATTGTCCTCAATGTACATATAGGAGTAGGAATGAAAAAGGAATACGTGTGTTTGATTTTTAAAGTTTTATGGAAATTGAAGTACAAATGCAATGAAATGATATAAATGAATGCATGCTCTAACTAAATGCAATTCTATATGACATATATAACAAATGAATGCAATCTAAACTACACTAAATGATGCATTTTCTAATTAAATGCTTAGGTCACCTATGGTGAAACCTCCCCAAACCGATTTAAGCACTATTTCTAGTGTAGAAAGGAATAGATTTGGTCATTAGTGACTACGCATGAATTCAAGTCTATATGCAACTAGCTATATGAGACATGTGAGGTATATTACAATGCAAACTAATCAAGTATGCAACTATACATAAGAGAGGGAGAGAAGAGGTATCATACAAATGGAGCTGGCGTGGCTAGCCACTTCACTCGTCATCATCATCGTCATTACGGCCTCCTTATCCGCTAAATTCCTCCTTGGTCATATCCTCCTCCTTGGGTATAGAATCCCCCACTTTGGTTGCCAAAGTTTCCTTCTTGGTTGCCATGGTTAGGGAACAAAAGATGTGGTTTCGCCCAAGATGGATGAGGGTCTCTAGGGTTGATGTACCCTTGTTGAGCCATGTTGTAGTAGGAGGGGTATTGGGCCAAGTAATTGTCAACCCTCCCATCGTGCACTCTAAGATCGACATTTTGCATGAGATTCATCAATTCGCCCATGGATGGAGCTCCCGGATCTTGAGGAGAGAATGGCACATGCGGTGTGGGGTAGGGTGGAATGGATACGTAAGATGGTGGTGCATCACCCCATTCTGGCAACTCACGAGGTCGGTGAGGCACTTCTTCCGTCGGTGGTGGGTGGTCAAGGATGTCGATGGGAAGGAGGTAGCTTGGCCTTGGTGAGTATCTGCTCAAGCGGGGCTCGCTGGGTGGTATGTTATATCCCATGAGAACAAGTAGTGTGCACCCCTTAGTGAACCACTCTACACTCCCGACACCATTGTATCTACACCACCGGTGGTGGTAGTAGATAGTATGCTCATCAATCAAAGTGCTCCCCTCGAGCTTTTCATATCTTCCATCAAAGTTGAACCTGGGGCAAAGTTCATTGGCCAAAATTGTTATTAGGCCTCCCATCACAAAGGTTTTCATTGGAGAATTTGCCTTTGCAAAGTCATTATACCTTCTAATCATCTCAAGGGGGGTGTTAAAGTAGTAAGGCCGCGTCCCTTGTACATTCAAGTAAGACTCTAGGAAGTTAAGTCGAGAAGGGTGCATTTATCTTGTTCTAGCCTCCCATTTATATTTTCGGCCAGGAACCGTTCGCTAATTCTAATCACCGGATGTTGGATTGCAAAAGTATAGCATTGTTTGTAAGAATTAAATTATCTCCCGGAAATAGCCCTCCAAAGGTGGTTAACAATAAAGTCGAAGGGCTTGTCGGTGTCACTCCTTGGTACCTCAAGACCAAAGATCCTTGCAAAGTGGTCTAAGGTGATTCTATGATCCGTATTGCAAAGGTGGAATTCCATACCGACATTCTTTTGTCGAGTAGTGAAACGCAGAGGCTACATAAAAACTCTAGTGTAAGGCTCAAATAAGTGTCCTCATGGGCATAGAACAACTTCTCAAGACCCAAACCATTGAATAATACCTCCGTTTAATGCCTTATACGAAGTGTTTTCTAACACCTCAAGATCAATGAATTGAGTGTGTTCATAGGCCTTACCTAGCAATTGCTCAAATCGTTGACGGTGTTCATTCTTGACAAAATATACCTACGAGAAATGCTCAAGTTGTTCAACCTCCAGTATCATCTCATTCTCTCGGCCCATTGCCTCCCTTGAGGCGGTTAAAGTAGTACCCTTGTGGCGTTTGGGTGCAGTCTCGACGGCCTTCTTGCTTTTGCTCCTTAGATTCATTCTTGATTAATGTGGTTGGTAGGGACTTTGATTCAAAAACCTTGGATTGATGAATGTGATGGTGTTTTTTTTATGGAGATTGTAAAGTGGATGATGAGATGTGGTTATGATGTTGATAAGATAAGGGAATAGGGATGGTAAGGGGCGTTTATATCTAAGAAAAGGTGCTGAGTCGAGCGGGCTAGGACTGGGTTTGGGCGTCCAGTGAAGAAGCCCTGCAATTTTTTCTGTTCTGGCCCAGGCGACTTGACATCGGGTCGAGCGACTTATAGTTTGGGTCGGGCGTCCTGATGAAAGTCCCGGCAGATTCCCATCCAGTGAAATTTTTGCCTTGAGTTGGAGCTTAGGTTGAGCGTCCTCATGAAAATCCGGGCGACTCAGATATTAAGCCGCACATCTTAGGCATAACTCGGGCGGATTTTAGTTCAACAAGCTCTTCTTCATTTCTTCCAGGTTCGGGCCGAGCGTCTTGCTCTCGGGACGGGCGTCCTAGTCTATAAACGTGGATTTTGAGGCTTTGAGTTAAGCCATTCCCTTGCACCCTTTTGTGATTCCTTCTTATCTTTTCTTTCCCTAAAAAATGGCTCAAAGAGTAGATGATAACTCTCCCTCACTTCTCTTAAGTAAGGACTAAAGGATATATACACAATGCAAAAATTATGGTACAATGTGGAGATTGGAAAGAATATATTACAAACGGTGGTTTGAGGTATGACTCCACAAACTAAGTCAAATGGCAAATTCCATTATCCATGGGGCTTAATGCTCTCAATAGTTTATCAAAAGCTTGTGAATGGTCCTCAAGTAAGCGTGAGTAGGTTGTGAACCATTTCAAGATAGAGTATGGCCAATTCATGAAGAGCCTCCCGTTAAACTTTTTCCTTTTCTCCTTTGCTTTGTCATGATGGCCTTCTCGATTTTTGTAACTAGCAAACTTAGAATTCTTATCGGGAGGCTTCCATTCTCTTCCGTCCCCCTCAAATATGGAGATGATGATAGCATTTGGATTTATCAATCCTTTAAGAATAGAAGGAGAATTCTCATAGCATTGATGACGGGATAGCTTAGGAATTGAGATAGTGGGTGCCAAGTCTCCACAAGTAAGCTCATTCATAACTTTGTTCTTGAGCTTTTCCACCAAGTGCCTTTTATACGACAATTTGACCACTTGGAGAAGGTTTAGCATATCATCTCCAACAATCATAGGTTCCACGGTGGGTGCGAAAAGGTCTTCATAGTCAATAGGAAAGAGACATTCATCTTCTCCATGGAAGCATACCTCAAACTTCTCAAGGATGGGCTCCTCAAGTGAGGAAATCTCACAACTCCATTCCTCTTCTTCATTCCATAAGTCCTTACAAGACACATATTCCGCATAAGCTTCTTCCATTGGCTTGTCATCATTTCTATCTCGATACGAATCATAGATAGGGGCTTCACTCCTCTTCATTAAATCTTTCTCCAACACCTTAATGTCCACATAAAATGACACACCCTCATACACACAAAGGCTAAGAGTACTTGGCTTACTCAATCTCATATTTTCTTCATCAAATACCGCACTTTCATACTCACAAGAGCTCAAGGAGATTGGCCCTTCCCACTTCACATCTTCTTCATCAAAGGTCATTACCTCAAATTCACATCCATGGTCAATGATTATGAATTCGTGAGGAGTGGTTGATTGTGTTACCTTGATTTGGGAAATTTGAATTTCCAACACCTCACTTTAGGTAACAATGCTTTGAAGAACATTGTTTCTATTTTGGCTCTCTTCTAGCATTTGTGTGAAGAAATTTTGTTTGTCTTCCATCAATTGGAGAACCATATTTTGAATGTTAAAGTTGGGCTCATCTTCTTGTTGTGGGTGGGTGTGAGAGTGGTTGTATTGTGGCATTTGGAATTGGTAGTAAAGTGGGTATTTGGAAGGTGATTGTTGTTGGATATTGGGAGTGGTGATTTTGGTGAGAAAATTTGAGGTAGTAGTTAGGATTTTCATTGAATCATTAGTTAGGTAGGTTTGTGTTGACTTGCTCCTCAAACTACCCATACCCATAGTCATACTCAAAAGATCCATAAACTCCATGTACCATGTCTTGGGTCATCATCATAGGCAAGACAAAGATACAACTACAAACATGGAAACTACAATAAAACGGTAAAAATGACCTTGAGAGACAAGTTCCTCAAGGTTAAAGCAAAATTAAAATAGACAAACAAACAAGAACTTAATCACAAAACACCGTCCCCAGCAACGGCGCCATTTTGATGTTGTCGTTAATTCATCAAACACATTTATAATCTCAACAAACAACTAGTTAGTGGTTAAGTCGAGGTTGATCCACGGGACGGTGTGCTTTGGGTTCTAAGTCTATTTATCTGAATTTATGCTAGTATCTCAATTGATTTGGGTTGAAGTTGTGTTCTAAGCTACAACAAGGAAATATAAGCAAGACAAGTAAATGGAAATAAGGGTGTAAACAAATAATAAACAATACTAGGGTGTCATGGCTTTAAAGGGGATTCATGGTGGAGATCATACAAACGTGTTTACATAGTTGCAAGAAATTATTGTTGTAGTGGAATCGAGTTAGTTTATGTCTTACAATTCCTAGGAAGATTTGGGTCCCGGAGCCGAGTCGGTCAAGACTGTACAACACCTACAAGTCGACTTACTTTCTTCCTATTCACTTCTATGCATGGTCTAACAAGACTCGAGTTAGTTTATATCTTACAACTCTTGTTGAATAGATAAGAGATGTATAAATGCGAGGTTTCATAGTCAAGCATTTTATCAAACATAACATGTGCATAGGTTAACACTTCAACAAGCAACCAATCTTATGATAACATATTAGATTAAGTATGAATCTACCCCCATGTTATAGTTCCCCTAATCCCCCATTAACCCTAGCTAGAAGACTACTCACTCATGGTCATGGTAAACATGCTAATAAGGGTGTCAATCATATTAATAAGGTTAAACATGGTGAATAAGTAAAGCAATAATTAATTAAGCAAAAGGGTAAAAGAGATTATACCAACTTAAGGATGATCCAAATAATAAGCAAAGAATAATAGAAGAAAACTTGATTCATTGATGAAGAGTTGTCAATTCTCTAATAATAACCCAATAGTCTTAAATTACCAATAAGAAATCTTGAACAATAATTAAGGAAAGATTAAAGTGTAATTTTGTGGAATGATTGAGATTAATCTATTCTAATCTACTCCTAATCTAATCTATGAAAGATTTGCCTCCACTAAGAGGGTTTAATCCTTTGATTATTACAAGAGAGGTATTTATTGTAGTACAAGGGTTAGGTTAGCTAAGGGCTTAAATGACGATTAGACCCTTTTAAAAGGAGGTTAGAGCCTTGCAAGTCTCAGGAGGATCCCCCGTCTTCCCCTTTGTTTGGACATTTGAACTGCAGGGGGAGACGCTCGACTTATGCCCGGGACGCCCGGCTTGCTCACTGAGTCGCCCGACTTAAGCTTGAGCCGCTCGGATTGTGACCCAGCATGGCTTCTCCTTCTTTGACTGCCTCAAGATCTGTGGGGACCATTGAGGGGTCGTGGGGGTCTTCATCATTGCCCTTTTTCTTGACTTTATTGACTTATGTCTTTGGTATTAATCTCCTCTTTGATGCTTGGTCGTTGGATATCATCAATTTAGCTCCGCTTTACTCCATTAAGGCAAGGTTAAAGCTCTTCTCCTACAAAGGACACCAAACCTCCTTGAATATGCATAGAAGGAGGCTAAAGACAAGAAACGACCCTAATACATACTAAAAAGCATTGAAACTAGGCTAGTTAGGGGACTAAATGTGCGTAAGTAGGAGTCACATCAACAAGGTATCTAAACTCGTGACAGAGGAAGCTAGACTCAAAGTGACGACATCCCATCCTCGTCCCCGCAGCTAAATTTGATCATCACCTGTCACAATCTACTCACCATCCCCAAATGGATCATCATAGTTTTACAAAACACAACGGGGTCAGTCCACTGAATAATCAAGATAAGCTAACCGCGAGAAACAACCAAGACAACAACTATAAAACCATTCTCTAACTCCAATCATATCTCATATCCGGTTACGCACTTAAGTGTGTAGCCCTGCCAGATTACCCATCGCACCAGGTAATCCTTACCGCCAGTGGTAAGCCCCGCTCATCGCAACGAGCAACAACCGATGTCCATTAATGTGCACATCCCCCTTTGTGATAGGAAACACAAGGGGCGAATCAGGGCGTGAATCCATTCCCGAAAATGACTCCACACGGCCAAGGACGCACCTCTCAACCATAGCCAATCCACCATGATTCCAACAATTAAGAAAGACAATGCCAACAACGATACTAATTAAGCCAATACCACAATAAATCATCTTAAATGAATTAAACAGACAACTGATTAGGGAAACCCTACCTTATCACGAATCTGAATCACAAACACACAGCGGAAGCTATAATTTTTCCTCTACAAATCCTTCACCTAATAACAATCACAACAATTCTAATCAGAAACATGTTAATCTACTTTTTCCCCAAATCTAATCATTAGGGCAAAACCCTAAAAGACAAATCTAATCAAAAGACATAATACTAGTGATTTGCCGACGAAATTGATGCGAAAGAGAGGAACGAAAGACTCACGAACGATCAATTGCCTTGAGAGTGATTAAGGATGATTAGAGGAGTGAAGAACGTAGTTTAGGTTTTGGTAAAATGAATAGAAACTGTTAAACACGATTTATATAATATTTAATCACCCTTAATCAAACCGCGGAATTAATCCCGTCAGACCGTTTACTCGGTCGAGTGTTCCTGGACAGTAACCTGACCAGACAACACATGACATACTACTCGGCCAAATAGGGCTAGCTAACCGTGGTATTACAGTCTTCACTCCTTAAAACGAACTTCGTCCTCGAAGTTCACACTCATCCTATATAGCATGCTAACAAACCACTCCACTAACCAATGCCACTCAACTCTCATACTTCAACCTTGAAAATAACTGACCCAACAACACCTACCTTAACAACACAGTTCACAACATAGCATCAACGATATAATAGCCCTCTTAACTTCATAGTATTATCGAATAACAACAACACTAGCGCCGCCAACTTTGTCTTACTTCCATACCGCTCACTAGCAAATCCAATACCAACACAATCCACTAAGCGAGTTGTTACATTCTACCACCCTTAAAATGAACTTCGTCCTCGAAGTTTACTCAGACTCATAAACGGCACCACCCAAAACTGTCAACACTATCGTAACAATACTAACCTACAACCTTACTCCATAACCATACACATAAAATACATACTACTACAAGCATAACCTTTACCTTTTATAACATCAACCACAAGTCCATCCTTTATTCCACATCAAGACTCAACACTTCCAAATATACCACCGTATGCATAACCATCAAACTCACTTCGTTGCATCCTACTCCTCTTAAGATAAATGTTATGTCCTCGTAACCCAACTAGTACTAGATCTTTAGCAATTCCTTCCCCTTATAACCATCTCATGTCACTGATAACCGACTATAACCTTAACACCGATAACCATTCCCAGTTCCCAGGGCTCTCTCTCTCTCTCTCTCTCTCTCTCCCTAATTCGATACTCCTAATCATTCCGCACATCACCTAAAATATACCACAAAATCCTCAACATAACCACTACCACAACTCTCCCGCATTACCGCACAACCACATTCTTGTCTATTCGCGTACCTATCCCTATCACCTAACTCACGACCCAAAATTGTTACGCACCCACTTGATCCTCAAATTTCCATTTTTATTGTCATCAAACTCGTCCAAAACATGACATGATACTAACTCCCAAACAATTCATACTTACTGTTCCGATAAAAGACTATGAACCAACCGCAACTTCCAGCTCAGTACCCACATGTTCCACTAATTACTTGCCACAGCTATGTCAACAAAAGTCTCATCTAACATAAGATCGAAAGTGTTCCAACCACGTCCCACAACCATGTTTCTTCAACAACGTATCACTGTAACTATGACAACATCGACTACATGTGCAACTCTCTTCCATATTATACTCTAGTCTAGCCCACAAGCCAAAATTACAGGAAATATCAGTAAACAGAACAACAATCTATATGCCTATACTAGACTGACATAATCTTTCAAAAGTTCATCTCACAAGTACTTCACCTACTCCACTACAACTGATGACGGCATCGCAACACCGCCACCAATAGTTGCACCGCAGCACGAAAGTGCCTGCATCGCAACACGGAGTACCGTGCTCGGATCGCAATCCGAGACACCACAACCACATCGTTAAATATCACAACTTATAAAATCTCATAACTACTGACTCACTACAACTTCCTTGATAAAAGAAAACTTCCTAAATACCGCTTTACTAGATCACCAAAACACCACATATTACACGGAATAATCAAGATAATCTAATCGCGAGAAACAACCAAGACAACAACTATGCAACCATTCTCCAACTCCAATCATATCTCATATTCGGCAACACACTTAACTGTTGATGTGACCATAATTAGCGCATATTTAGCCCCCGAATTAGCCTTGTTCCCATGCTTTTTAGTGCATATTTGGGTCATTTATTGTCTTTAGTTCTTTGTTTTACATATTCTTTGAGATTTTGATCCCTTGGTTGGAAAGGAGTGCAAATCTTGTATTTTCATGGCAAAACGAGACTAAATTGATTGAATTCAATGACCAAGCATCAAGGAGAGACAAGATTAGAAGGCTTTTGTACATATTATAGTAGATGAGCAATGTTGAAGAAAGGATCCTTGCATCCCCAAGGAAATCCCCAAGGATTTTATGAAGAAAAGGGAAGAAAAGAAGAAGAAACGATGCTGAGCTACAATCCGAGCGGATTGCCATGAATCCGCCCGTCCTCCACAGCACAATCCGTGCGTCTTCCTTCAAAGACGCCCGGGTAAGCAGCCACCAGAATCCGCCCGGATTCCCTCGAAGACGCCCGTCTTCTCCTGCTACAATCCGCCCGTCCCGACACCAATATGCCCGGATTCCAGCCCAGCACGAATTCGTGTCATCATGCATCAAAGAAAGAAGCCCTTCCTTCGAAAAATACCGGCTTCTCCCTGCTCAATCTAAAAAGTGTAATTACTAGTTTAGCCCTTAGTTAACCCTAATGCATCCACCTAATTTCCACTATAAATACCCCATTAGTCTAATTAGAAGAGCATGTTCTTCTTATCAATTATTAGAGTAGTTAATATCAATCAAATCTCTCTTTAATATTGTAATCAACAATTAATGAAGTTTTAATACAAGTTTTATTTCCTTAATCTCTCTTTTGTTCATCCTTTATTTTGGGTAATTGAAGATTATTTGGGTTATTATTGGAGATTGACAACCTCTCAATCAAGCATCAAGTACTTCTTTTATTCTTTGCTTTATTATTGGAATCATTAGTAGGTATAATTCTCTTAATCCCTTTTTAATTATTGTTCATTACTTTCATTTATTCATCATGTTTCCTTTTGTTGGTATGATTAACAACCTTGCTAGCATGATCAACATGATAATGAGTGAGTAGTGACCTAGCTAGGGTTAATGGGTAATTAGGGGAAACCAACATGGGGAATGATTTATGCTTAAATTAATATGCTTTCATGGTTTATTTGCTTGCTTGTTTTGATCTCAACTCATGCACATGTTATGTTTGATGAAATGTGAGCCTATGAATCCTTGCATTTTTTACCCATCACTTATCTTTTCAATGAGATTTGTAAGACGTAAACCAACTCGAATCTCATTAGACCATGCATGTTGTTGAGTAGGGAAGGTTAAGTCGACTTGTAGGTGTTGTACACTCTAATCGATTCGGCTCCGGGACCCAAACTTTCCTAGGATTGTAAGATATAACCCAACTCAATCCATCACAACAATAATTGCTTGCTTATAATTTAAGAACATGTTTGTATGATCAATTCCCATGATTCCCCTATGACCCCATGACACCCTAGTGCTTTTTATCAATTGTTTACAACCCTTTTAATTCATCTTGCTTATTTATTTTCATTGCTATTTAGTTAGTGACCTTCTACATCAACCCAAATTGTGACACCCCTAAGACACCACTAGTTTCAATAGAAATCTCATCTCAATTCCCGTCCCTTGGGATCCGACCTTTACTTGCCTCTTTACTAATTGTAGAGTTGTTTGTGAAGCTATAAATTGTGTTTTGATTCGGACGTGACCCAACGAAAACATCAATTCAATTGTGAACACGAAACGGACCGATCAAAAATGGCGTCGTTGCCGGGGTCGGTGTTAACTTGATTTAGATTTTCTTATATTGTTATTAGTTGTGTCTTTCTTTGCCTTGGGGAAGTAAAACTCCTCAAGGTTTGTTCTAATTGTTTTCGAGTTGTTTGATATTTTGCATGTCTAGAAGGTCACAAGGTGATTGGTTACCTTTTGATCGTGAAATTGAAAGAACCTTGACAAACAATAGGAGATTTGCTAGGAGGAATTTGAGAGGTATTAGTGAGGTTGTGGATATTCAACCAACTATTGAGTTCATCAACCCTTTTGCAAGAGAAGGTGAGGAGAACCCAACACAAAATACCCCACAAAATCAACCTACAATGCTTAAATTTTCATCACATTCCGTACCCACCGAGGAGAACCTACCAAATGGTACTCCCACACCACAACATTTGACCGGAAATTTTATTGCCAAATCCGCCTTTATCCAATTAGTCGAAAGGAGCCAATTTGGGGGGATGCCTAGTGAAGACCCTCATTCTCATATGGAAACCTTTTGTGACTATTGTGATGCGATTTCTCAAACCGGTGTGACTCAAGACGAAATTCGATGGGTCTTATTTCCTTTTTCTCTAATCGGCACCGCGAAACAATGGTCGAAGGGCCTTGATAAGGCCACTCTCGGAATAGATTCTTGGAAGAAGTTGGCTCTAGCTTTCTACAAAAAGTTCTACCGACCGGAAAAGACTAACATGCTAAGAGCTCAAATTACGGGTTTTAAGCAAAGGGAAGAAGAATCTTTGTATGAAGCTTGGGAGCGGTTTAAGGGAATTTGCCGCTCATGTCCTCACCATGGACTTAGCGAGTGGTTCTTGGTACAACAATTTTGGAACGGTCTATATGAAGATTCAAGGAACATTCTCAACATGGGATCAAATGAAATGTTCACCGAAGTTGATGACAATCAAACATGGAACAAGATTGAGGAAATGGCGGTCCATAACTCACAATATAGTAGACCTCGCAAGGCTACTAGAGGAGGAAGGCATGAAGTGGACTCTGTTACTCAATTGGGTGCTCAACTTAGTGCTCACATTGACACAATCAATTTGATGTTTGAACAAGCTATGGCTAGACTTGAAGAAGCCTCAAAATCACCAAAGCATCATGTTAATGCCATGACGGCATCCTCATCAATCCCAAGTGGGATATGTGAGAATTGTGGAACTTTGGGACATGACCAAAGTGAATGTAGTGGAACAAATGAACAAGTGAATGCTTTCCAAGCATACAAGAGTGGTACCCCTTATTCCAATTATTACAATGAAAACACCAAATTCCATCCAAATCTCTCATACAAAAGCCAAAATGTTCAAAACCCTCAAACAACATATACCCCACCTCCCATGAGAAACCAAAATCAAAGACCCTTTTACAACCAAAACCAAGGTTACCAAAACCAAAATCCATACAATCACCAAAATAACCAAGGTTTTGATGTTCAAAAAGCGGTCCTCCAAATGCAAAAGAATCAACAAGAATTTTTCACTCAAATGCAAAAAGATAGTCAAGAACAGGAAACCACCATTAACAACATTCTAGCTCACACCAAGATGTTGGAAACCCAATTGACTCAACTAGCATCTTCAAGCTCACAAAGACAAAAGGGGCAATTACCACCTCAAAGTAATCCCCCAAGATATGAAACGGTTAGTGCCATTCACTTGAGAAGTGGTACAAGGTATGAAGCACCGAAGAAGAAAGTTGAGGATGAAGTTGTGGAAGCTAGTGATAAGGAAGAAATTGTGCAAAACTCCAAAGATGGAGAATCATCAAAAGAAGAAGTTTCAAAGAAAAATGAAGACAATGTCAAGGAGAAGGAGCCCATTGTGATTAGACTTCCTTTTCCAAGTCGTCAAGCCAAGCCCAAATTTGATGACCAACTTGGAAAGTTTATGGAAATTGTGAAGAATTTGGAAGTCTCAATTCCTTTCACGGAATTAATCAATCACGTGCTGGCCTATGCGAAATACATGAAAGACATCCTCACAAAGAAGAAGTCGATCCGGAAACTTGAGACTATCGCCTTCACTAAGGTGAGTAGTGCAATACTTCAAGGGAGTTCACCTCCGAAACTAAAGGATCCGGGAAGCTTCTCAATTCCGTGTACCATTGGCAACACCACGATCAACAAAGCCTTATGTGATCTAGGGGCTAGTGTGAGTGTTATGCCGTACTCGGTGAGTAAAAGGTTGGGGAAGGGAGAACTTAAATGCACCAATATCACACTCCAAATGGCCGATAGATCGACGAAGACACCATTAGGGATAAGGGAAGATGTCCCCGTACGAATTGGGAAGTTTTTCATCCCGGTGGACTTTGTCATTGTTGATATGGAGGAAGATTCCAACATTCCAATCATTCTAGGAAGACCCTTCTTACACACCGCGGGTGCGGTGATTGATGTGAAACATGGTGAGCTCACTCTAGAAGTGGGAGATGAGAGTATCACTTTTAATCTTGACAAGACTATGAGAGCTCCCCGTTTACAAGAACCGTGTTTTATGATCGATCATTATAGTCGGAAGGATGAAAGGAAGAAGTCGGAACTCCAATGGAAGAAGAAAATTGAAGATACTCCATTCAAAGAGCAAGTGAATTGTGACAAAGAGAGCTTGCAAAGCTCATCAAAGACAAGCAATGAAGAAGATGGCCTTATTGGCCAAGAAAAGGAAATGGGAAAGTTGTCTCCATCAAATCAAGAGATTTTCAATGATCAACTTAATGAAGTATGTGGTCTTTGGGACGACGAATTTGAAGGGATTTTTAATCCCTACATTGGTAATTCCATCGATCAAGACCGACAACAAGGGCCAAGGTCTATTGAAGACCTCTATCATGATAATGAACAAGCTTTTGATTACTTTTTCCAGGTGTTGAGCAACATCAACAACACCTTGAACATGCCCCCTTGACATCTCATCAAGAATGAGAGTTTGGTGGAGTCCTCCCTAAACCACCATTTGTAAATATTTCTAACTCCCTAACTTGCATTTCAATTCTTATATTGCATTTTTGTTATTTTTGGATTTTTATACTTTGATCAAGATAATTATCATGTTTGAGAGAAGTGAGGGAGGGACTAATAATTTCAATTAATGTGTAGTGCTTTAGCTTAGTGTGGGGATGACAATTGCCTAGGCTATCCATGCCTTAGTAGTGCCCCCACAATGAAGAACACGAGATATGAAGAAGAATGGAAAAATGGTAAGGGATTGGCAAAGTACACGGATGGAACTGAATCCTGGTACAAAGGGGTCGAATCCGAGCGGATTCAGGAGAATCCGTCCGTCTTCAGGAAATCCGGGCATATTGGGTAGAAGACGCACGTCCCTCTGAGCTGAACTTTTGAAATATTTTTGACTGTAAGCGAATCCGGGCGTCCTGCATTCGAATCCGCCCGTCTTCAGAAATCCGCCCGTCCTGAAAAGAAGACGCCCGTCTTCTTAGCTGAGGAAAACAAGAAAAATCCATGTGAAGGAATCCGCCCATCTTCTGTAGAAGACGCCCGTCCCGTGTTTGCAAATCCGAGCGTCTTCACTGAAAGACGCCCGTCTTTAGGCGAGTTTTTCCCAACCCAGAACAGGCCAAATCCGGGCGTCCCGAGCAGAATCCGCCCGTCTTGCCCCTGCGGTTCAAATTTTTCGGGTTTTATAAACCCCCTCCCACATTCAATTCTTCATTCCTTCATTCATAACACTACTCATAACCCTAAAAACCCTCATCCTCTCCATCACAAAAACAAGATTCCTCAACAACATTCACCAAAATCAAATCAAAACATCCTTTTTACAACAAATCAATCACTCCTCTGTCAACAAAAATCAAAACCAAGCACAAAATCTTCAACCTTTGAGTCGATTTTTGAATTCATAAAGGCAAAGCCTTTCATCTTTAAATCGATTTGGGTGCACTAGAAATTGAAGATTTTTCACTCTTTTCTTGGTTTATTCGTCAATGGAAAGGACTAAGGGAGCAACAAAGGCAACAAAGGCAAAGGCACCAAAGGCAAAGGCACTCTCATCAAGACAAAAGACTCTTCAAGCAAAGAAAGCATTAGCTATGGTGGTAGCAAACCCAAACTTGGAAGTGCAACAACAACAACCTCCCATGGATGCAACAACATCCTCTACTCCGGAAATTGCTCAACTTTCGAACTATCCGGAGGTAATTTTCATTTCCAAATCCCATAGGGACACTTTTCCCAAGTTTGCTAGGAAATCATTTCTATCCACCAAGTTTATTTATGAAGATACCTTAGAAAAGTTGGGTGTCCTTGAGCAAACTAGAGCGTTTTTCAAAGCCATGGGGTTGGAGAAATTGTTTGAATCAAAAGAATTGACATACCCCTCCCTTACCTTAGAATTTTTGAGTTCTTTGAAAGTTAACAAGGTCGAGACCATGGAGACCATCGAGTTTTGTCTAGCTAATGTTAGTAGGCGCATCTCCTTTGAGGAAATGGGTAAAGCTTTGGGTCTTAGTGATTCACCGAGTTATTTTAAGAATGTTGGCAAGTATGACCCCGACCCTCTTTGGGAGGCGATTTCCGGAAGGAAATTTGAAGACTTTCATGCTAGTCGTGCTCTATTAGTCCACCATCCGGCATTAGAGTGTGGCACAAGGTCATAGGTAACACCATCATTGCGAGAAAAGACACCAACCATTTCACCAAACTCGATTTTGTTTTTCTTGAGTCGGCTTTGAACGTTGGAAGGGAATTCACCAAGCCTTTTAACTCTCTAAGGCTCTTGGTGGATAGATGGTTAAATATTGATTGTGGGAAGAAAGGCACCACCGTTATTGTGAATGGAGGCCTAGTCACTATCCTAGCTAAATACTTTGATCCAAACTTCAACAAAGATAACAAGTATGAGGCGAAAGAGGGTGGTCATCTCATTGATATTAATACTATGATATACAAGTACAAGTGGGTTACCCATAACCCTCTTGACACCAAGTATGGATGGCTCACTAGTGAGGCTAGATCTTTCACTTTGCCTTCAAATATTTGTCGATTGAGTGTCCACCGGACCAACTATCTACTTCCCCTATCAAAAGAGGCCGAGTATATTATCCAACAACAAAGGGTGAAATTGAAATGCCCTCCTATTCCATTGTCACACCACCCTACCCTTTCGAGTACCAAGAGTTTAAGCCGGAAGGTGTTGAAGCAAGAAATGATTATTTGACTCTTCTTATGCAAGAGATGCACAAGAAAGCTTTCGAGGATCGGAAAAATGCTTACTTAGCCCAATATCCACCCCTCCTACATTTAGCTAGGTAAGGACTACTTGACCCATCATGTCCTTTGCCTAGTTGGGCGGATAGGGAAGTCCTATTTCCGAGTGCATCTAGGGTTGTTTCGGGTGATAATGAGGTTGTTGGTAATGAAGAGGTTGATGATAACATTGATGAAGAAGCTAGTAAAGAAGGATAAGAGGATGATGAGCAAGGTGAAGAAGAAAGTGAAGGAGAAAGTGGTAATAAGACCGCTTCTAGTGAGGAAGGTGATGATAATGATGATATGATGGAAGATTAGCAAGCTTTAGAGGCTCCTACCCTCTTGAGGTTTGTCTATTTCTCTCTTTGTTCTATTTATTAATCTTGATCATTGTTGGAGTAGTCCTAGCACCATAGAGGACTCACACCTCGGCTCCATTGAGGTGTTCTCATTTTATTGTTCCCACCTTTCAAAATCCAAAATGACAAAATTAGTTTCATGCATTGCATAGTGTGTGCATGAACTACACCCATCCTTAGGACATTAGAAATAATGTCTAGATCGGTTTGGGGAAGTTAATGCATACACAATGGGAGGTAATCTAAATTATCCTCTCCGTCATAAACAAAAACCATGCATCATGTAGTATAGATTAGTGTAGCTTGCATTTAGTGTAGAAATCATGCATCATGTTTGCATAATTTCCCATCATTTTGGCCATTGAGGACAATGCCCATATTAGTGTGGGGATGGGGAATTCTAACTTAACCTTTATTCAAAAATCCAAAAAAAATTTTGAAAAATTTCGAAAAACCATAAAAATGTGAAAATTGAAAAACCCAAAAACATGTTTATTTCTTTTATAGTGTAGTCATGTATATATTGTTGTATATATTGTGTTTGTTCTATCCTTGTTCACATTGAATGACTACGCCACATCCGAGACATGAGGATCATGAAGACCGCATGGTATGATCTTTCCAATCTCCTTTTTCCTTTTTATGTTAATGACTATGTGGCTTTATTTTGATTGATGGGGTAATAACAATGTGAACCTAGGACTTGCATTTAGTTTATATGTCATATTAGTTGGTAGAATCATTTGCATTAGGATGTATATAATAGTTGCATCATGGCATGTAGTTGCATTTAGATAAAATATTTTGAAAAGTGCCTAATTGAGAACTTTGACAAGAGCAACTAGGCCATTACAAATACTTTTTCAACTTAAGACTTTGCCTACTAGAATGGTTGTAAAACACCCTAGATTGTATCATAGTAGTGTCTTTTGACCCATGACCCAAAGCCTTGTCAAGGGTTTGCATGTGAGTCACCTATCCAACCCCGTGATGCGATGTGGACTTGGTTAACTTGTCTAGGTGACCTTGATTGACCTTGTGGTAAGGCAACCCAAAAATACTTTTCTATCAATAAGCTTGAAGTGCTCATTTCGAAAATTTTGTTATGTGGAAGTAATTTATTGCTAAGGAAACCTCAAATGTTATGAAATGTTGAAATGTTGAGAAATTTAGTTGTTTTGATGGAGGCGTACCACTTCGATGTGCTTTGGAGAGGGATCCATTGAATTGGGCCCCCAAACGGTTGTGAATTCAACCGCCCAGAGACAGAGTGACTATCATCCCGAAAAGCTATTGTCTAGAGGTTAACCGGTTGCCTAATAAGCGATTGGCGAAAGCAAAGGACACTAGCCCGGAAGGGACAAACCCCATCTTAAATTTTTGAAATGTGAAAGTTAAATGAGGACAATTTTGAATACTAGTCATATCCACCCTTGTTTATAAAGATTTGAGCATTTCATTCCCAAAAAGCCTTTGGTCAAGCCACTTTGTCGAGCTTAGGACGATCCATGACCTTTACTTTTGTAGAGAATTCGAGACTTGTCATGTCATATGCTACTAGCATCATAGGGATCATCATTCCACAACCATCCGATCGCTCTTGACGAAAGCATTTGTAAATTGAGGACGAAAGTAGTCCAGTTTAACACCATTTGGAGGTGATTTAGTGCCATCCTCTTAGCCTTAGTAATTTGTTGAACTAGTATTTTTGAAGGATTATATGCTCTTAAATTTGTTCTCTCTTAGTGCCTCCGCCACTTGACGAGGAAGTGGCTATTCTTTTTGTAGATGCATCCATTATTTGATTTTGTGTGCTTAATGTTTGGATGTGTCGCCATTTTGGCAAGACCCACCTTGCCTTGCAAGAAGGCATCCTACCTCATGGTTGTCTTGTTGTGAGTTGAAGGGGCGGAGTGAGACCCGCTAATTGTCTCATATCGGCTATGTTATTAGGTTAGTTTAAATAATGGTCCTAGTCTTTGTCACCTCTTTACTCAGGACGAGCAAAGGTTCGGTTTGGGGATATTTGATGTGACCATAATTAGCGCATATTTAGCCCCCGAATTAGCCTTGTTCCCATGCTTTTTAGTGCATACTTGGGTCATTTATTGTCTTTAGTTCTTTGTTTTGCATATTCTTTGAGATTTTGATCCCTTGGTAGGAAAGGAGTGCAAATCTTGCATTTTCATGGCAAAACGAGACTAAATTGATTGAATTCAATGACCAAGTATCAAGGAGAGACAAGATTAGAAGGCCTTTGTACATATTATAGTAGATGAGCAATGTTGAAGAAAGGATCCTTGCATCCCCAAGGAAATCCCCAAGGATTTTATGAAGAAAAGGGAAGAAAAGAAGAAGAAACGATGCTGAGCTACAATCCGAGCGGATTGCCATGAATCCGCCCGTCCTCCACAGCACAATCCGTGCGTCTTCCTTCAAAGACGCCCGGGTAAGCAGCCACCAGAATCCGCCCGGATTCCCTCGAAGACGCCCGTCTTCTCCTGCTACAATCCGCCCGTCCCGACACCAATATGCCCGGATTCCAGCCCAGCACGAATTCGTCTCTTCATGCATCAAAGAAAGAAGCCCTTCCTTCGAAAAATACCGGCTTCTCCCTGCTCAATCTAAAAAGTGTAATTACTAGTTTAGCCCTTAGTTAGCCCTAATGCATCCACCTAATTTCCACTATAAATACCCCATTAGTCTAATTAGAAGAGCATGTTCTTCTGATCAATTATTAGAGTAGTTAATATCAATCAAATCTCTCTTTAATATTGTAATCAACAATTAATCAAGTTTTAATACAAGTTTTATTTCCTTAATCTCTCTTTTGTTCATCCTTTATTTTGGGTAATTGAAGATTATTTGGGTTATTATTGGGAGATTGACAATCTCTCAATCAAGCATCAAGTACTTATTTTATTCTTTGCTTTATTATTGGAATCATTAGTAGGTATAATTCTCTTAATCCCTTTTTAATTATTGTTAATTACTTTCATTTATTCATCATGTTTCCTTTTGTTGGTATGATTGACAACCTTGCTAGCATGATCAACATGATAATGAGTGAGTAGTGACCTAGCTAGGGTTAATGGGTAATTAGGGGAAACCAACATGGGGAATGATTCATGCTTAAATTAATATGCTTTCATGGTTTATTTGCTTGCTTGTTTTGATCTCAACTCTTGCACATGTTATGTTTGATGAAATGTGAGCCTATGAATCCTTGCATTTTTTACCCATCACTTATCTTTTCAATGAGATTTGTAAGACGTAAACCAACTCGAATCTCATTAGACCATGCATGTTGTTGAGTAGGGAAGATTAAGTCGACTTGTAGGTGTTGTACAATCTAATCGATTCGGCTCCGGGACCCAAACTTTCCTAGGATTGTAAGATATAACCCAACTCAATCCATCACAACAATAATTGCTTGCTTATAATTTGAGAACATGTTTGTATGATCAATTCCCATGATTCCCCTATGACCCCATGACACCCTAGTGCTTTTTATCAATTGTTTACAACCCTTTTAATTCATCTTGCTTATTTATTTTCATTGCTATTTAGTTAGTGACCTTCTACATCAACCCAAATTGTGACACCCCTAAGACACCACTAGTTTCAATAGAAATCTCATCTCAATTCCCGTTCCTTGGGATCCGACCTTTACTTGCCTCTTTACTAATTGTAGAGTTGTTTGTGAAGCTATAAATTGTGTTTTGATTCGGACGTGACCCAACGACAACATCTATTCAATTGTGAACACGAAACGGACCGATCAACTGTGTAGCCCTGTCAGATTACCCATCGCAATAGGTAATCCTTACCGACAGTGGGGGACCGCAGCCTTTCCCACCTAATCCCATCTCATCGCAGTGAGCAACAACTCATGTCTATTAATGTGCACACCCCCCTTTGTGACGGGAACCACAAGGGGCGAATCAAGGGCATGAAGCCATTCCCAAAAATGACTCCACTCAGCCGAGGACGCACCTCGCAACCATAGCCAATCGTCCAATAATCCAACAATCAAGAAAGACAATGCGAACAACGATACTAATCATGCCAATACCGTAATAAATCAACTTAAATCAATTAAACAACAACTAAGTAGGGAAACCCTACCTTATCACGAATCTGAATCACAAGCACACAAAGGAATCTAGAATTGTTCCTCTACGAATCCTTCACCTAATAACAATCACAACAATTATAATCACAAACATGTCAATCTACTTTTTCCCCAAATCTAATCAGTAGGGCAAAACCCTAAAAGACAAATCTAATCAAAAGACACAATACTAGTGATTTACCGATGAAATTGATGCGAAAGAGAGGAACGAAAGACTCACAAATGATCAATTGCCTTGAGAGTGATTAAGGAAGATTAGAGGAGTGAAGAATGTAGTTTAGGTTTTGGTAAAATGAATAGAAACTGTTAATAACGATTTATATAATCTTTAACCACCCTTAATCAAACCGCGGAAATTAATCTTGTCAGACCGGTTACTAGGTCGAGTACTTGGAGTACTCGGCCGAGAACCCCTTACTCGGCCGAGTATTACACTACTCGGCCGAGTGTTCATGGATAGTAACCTGACCAGACAACACACGACATACTACTCGGCGAAACTAGCCCTATTCGGCCGAGTAAATTAGACTCAGAAATCCGTGGTATTACACTGCTACACCGTTATGCCGATCGGATTAATCAATGCTGGAGCAACATATCAACGCACCGCGACTACCCTATTACATGACATGATGCACAAATAAGTGGAGGTATATGTAGACGACATGATTGTCAAGTCCAAAGAATAACAAGGTCACATCGCCAACCTCCGTAAGTTCTTTCTCAGATTGCGCAGTAGAACATGTTACCATTCCAAAACAACATTTATTAAAGTGTAAAGAGTTAACGATTACATTATCTCAAACCAACTCGAAAGAAAAGTATTAAGATCTCAATACAACGGAAATCAAAGACAGCTAAACTCGTAACAGCGGAAGCTAGACTCGAGTGATGACTCCCCACGACGGCCACATAGCTAGTGAACATCATCACCTGTCACAATCTCTACACCATCCCCGAATGGATCACCACAGATTTTATAAAACAACAACGGGGTCAGTTACTGAATAATCAATGTAAGACAAGTACAAAAGGCAACCAGCTGATCAACATCCACCTCCGTTTCCCGTTCTCACACATTAACCGACTACACACTGAAGTGTGTAGCCCTGCCAGATTACCCATCGCAACAAGTAATCCTCGCCGCCAGTAGGGGACCGCAGCCAATCCTCACCTAAGCCTCGCTCATAAACGAGCGATAACCCTGTCCATTAATGTGCACATCCCCTCATGTGGCGGATTCCACAGAGGGCGAAACTAGGGCTTGAAGCCACTCCCGCAAATGACTCCACTCAGACGAGGACGCACCTCGCGAACATCATCAATAACAATCACAACTCCACCAGGCAACTCCAACTCCAAGAACAACAGATAATCACATTATCGATTACAACAATCACAATACAATCATAAATCAATTAACAATAAACCGGGTAGGGAAACCCTACCTTTTTGCAATCCGCTACGCTGCAATCAATCATACAAATGCATAACAAATACCACATCGTAACCTACAACATTAAATAACCACATACCATCACTATAAACCATTCCCCCAAATTAATCAAATTTGGGTTTGCACAATTCTAACAATAACAATAATATACTGATTAGAAATACCAGAGTCTTACTAACATAGACGGCACGGACAACGAGATCCAAAAGCTCACAATCGATTACCCTTGTCTTAGGAAGAGATTAAGATAATTAGAGAAGTTTAGAGCGTCGTTAGGTTTTGTAAAATAATGCTATATAACTGATTAGAAACTGCTTAACACGCTATTCATACTTCCCTAATCATTTTAATCAAACCGCGGAAATAATCTCCGTCAGACCGGATACTCGGTCGAGTATAGAGTATATTCGGTCGAGTACCCTCTACTCGGTCGAGTATTCCACATACTCGGCCGAGTATTCCTGGGCAGTAAACTTTCCAGGAAACACGACACCCCTTACTCGGCCGAGTAGGCTATACTCGGCCGAGTACCAGCATAGGAAAACCGTAGTGTTACAATCTTCCCTCCTTAAAAAAAACTTCGTCCCCGAAGTTCATACCGTACACAAAACAAAGCATACACACATGCCACTCAGCCAACCAACATCACAAAACTCTCATCCTACATTCTCGACGCTCACTCGCTTAACAACGCCTATCTAAACCACGCAACTCAGAACAGAACATCAACTGTAGAATACTCGGCAGAGTATTCCTGGGTAGTAAACTTTCCAGGAAACGCGACACCCCTTACTTGACCGAGTAGGCCATACTCGGCCGAGTACCAGCTTAGGAAAACCGTGGTGTTACAATCTTCCCTCCTTAAAAAACACTTCGTCCCCGAAGTTCATACATACACAAAACAAAGTATACACACATGCCACTCAGCCAACCAACATCACTCAACTCTCACCCTACATTCTCGACCCTCACTCGCTTAACAACGCCTATCTAAACCACACAACTCAGAACACAACATCAACCGTAGAATAACTCACCTAACTCCATAATACCATCGAATACCTATATCATAAGTGTTGCCAACTCTGTCTTACGTCCACAACGCTCACTAGGGAACTCAGTACCAAGATAAACCACCAAACAAGATCAACCACCAAAACGGAGTATTACATTCAACCACCCTTAAAACGAACTTTGTCCTCGAAGTTTACTCACACGCATAAACATCATCGCCCAATCCGTTAACACTATCGAAATTCACTCACACTCCTAAACATCATACTACTACAAGCACTGCCATTACCTGTAATAAAATCGTCCATCACACAACCTATCCTGTTAAACCAACACTCAAACTTCCAATTGCAACCTTATGACCATCAGACTCTCTTGTCGCATCCTACCCCTCTTAAGATAAATGTTACGTCCTCGTAAGTCACTCATACTAGGTCCTTTGCTATACCTCCCATAATCCTCATAACCACCGCATGTCAACGATAACCCACTATAACCTCAACACCTACAACCATACCTATATCCAGGGCTATCTTTTTCTAACAGTTCTCGCGCCTCCAATTATTCTGCACTCCATCTAACCTTTATCATAAAATCCTCAATATAACCACTACTCCATCTCTTCAACATTACCGCCAGATGACATACTTCTTTATACATGCACTTATTCCCACAATCATAACTCACGATCCACAATTGTTATACCCACTCACGCTAGATCCTCAAGTTCTCCTATTTATTGTCGTAAAACTCATCCAAATCTCAACATAATACTAGTTCCCAACACCTTATACTCACAGTCCCAATAAAGATCATGTACCAGTCACTGCTTCCAGCTGAGCACACAGACATTCCACAAAACTCTTGCCACAACTATGTCAACCAACGCCTTATCTAAAATAAGAATAAAAGTACTGTAACAACCTCTCACAACTGTGTCCCATTAACAGAATATTACTATACCATGACAACAAGAGAACCATACTTAACTCTCTTTCATATCATACTCTATACTCACTCCCAAGCCGACACTGGTAAGAAACATCGGGAAACAAAACAACAGTCTATATGCTCCGACCGACACTGACAGGGAACAGCAGTAAACAAACAACAATCTATGACAACACGAAAATACTCGTATCACAACACCAATTACTGTGCCCAGTGCATTACAACCACATCGATAGTCATCGCAACTTTTACAATCACATAACACTGACCCAATACAACTTCCTTGATAAAAGAAAACTTTCTTAATATCGCCTTGTTAAATCACCAAAACACAACGTATTACACAGAATAATTAGATAAAAACTTTATGAACATCATACCATACTACTACTCATGAGGTCAGAAACTCACACAATCACTTACACACATCATAGACCCATAATTAATTTTAACTATCCAAGCCTGATTACGTAAGTTACCACCTGATAAGGTTACCTCTCACCCGTGCTTAACTCGTGTGCCCCTCCTATTACATTCTCCCATTCACATAACTATCACTTTATGACAATGTAAGCATATCATCAATACCCTACTACGAGCAAACACCTCATATATCCACATCTTATACTCCCTCACAACCATACTTACCAATCAGTCTCCACAAAATCAACCCCAATAGAACAACTAACTTTCTTGATGTAACATCATCCTCAACCACTAGTGACAACAATACGACACCACCATCCTTCATCTGAGCGCTCTCTTACTATCACTTCTTTGTATAACAATTCATTTCCGCTTTTTGGTTGTCATCCCAAGTAACGAACATCAAATTCATCAACAAAATTTACCTCAACATTATTTCCAATTCTATCCTTTATTGTATCGTCACCTAACTCTCCACCAATATCTCATATCGTGCAAACACTCTGCCAGCTTCTTACTCCCTTAATACCTCGAAACTCATGGCTAACATGTCGTCCTGAACTCATATATAACTATTAACACACATCCTCTCATTATGTTATCATGCCTTTCTATGATTCCTTATTTTCATGTTCCATAACTTTGATCAACGTTCTCCCAACTTACTTCCATCCAATAATACCAATTAATAATTCATCATCTTCCTTCTTCTACCTAACTCTTTAGTTATCCGATTACCTTCTTGTTGCTTCACAACTGAAATTCCATTAATTCATATAAATATCTTCTCATTCTTCTTTATCACCGATCCTCTCTCATCATACTACTCACTCACACTTGTCGCCATCAAGTCCCCACAACTAACAGTTACCCTTTAATTAGTTGTATCTCCCTTTCGTATCCCTAGAAAACCAACCATTCACCCCAAACCGTTAATTGCCCAAGGAATTATACACTAGGCTCGCCTCTTGATAATCAAAACTCCCAAACTCGGTCACTATCTACAAATCGACGTCGCGACATAACTCCATCTAAGTTCACTATATACCCCTCTTCTCCATCCCTCTACCACAACCTTTCATTACATATATCCTTAAGCAACACAATCCTAACCGTCTCCCTCCATAAATCCTTACAGATCCCAATTTGCCACTATTCGCATCCCTTATCTCAATCTTTCATTTTCACGTGTGCTTACACTTACATCACTCTTGCCCATATACACATACTTTTATATTACTCAACACACGACTATATCACTCACCATATCTCACAAAACATGCTCCTTGCCTCGATTAGCTCATCAATCTTCCCTTTGTTTTCCCACTATCCCTCACAACCACATATAACACATGTCCTTCCTATCCAACACATGTCCCTCATAAGCCAGCATTCTCTATATCATAACATTTGGTAACTTACGTATTAAGAGCGTCACATATATAAAATAATGCTTTAAGACCCAAAACATACATGTGCACATACCCTACGACTCAAAACAAATGTAAGAACATAGCCATCGACTCAAAATGACCGCCCAAAGAGGTACTCGGTCGAGTACATGGCATACTCGGTCGAGTAACTATATTACTCGGCCTAGGTTTCGACTCCAGAAGCTAACATAATTGTCGCAGAAGGATTACTCGGTCGAGTATTGCGAATACTCAGCCAAGTAGCCCTTACTCGGTCGAGTACCAACACAGTTCTCAGCATCGTCCAATTTTCGTAAAACAGTCATATCTCACTCGTTACTTGGTCATTTTGGGTGTGTGACCTATCGGTAGAATCGTAAGAAGACAAGCTATCACCTCCAATTACAATTACAGAAATATCATTTCTAGAACTCGACTTATGACAGTTTTAAGACAACCCTTCCAAAATTGATTTTCATACAAATAAATTTTTCTTAACAAAACAACTTAAACATGAATAAAACAAACAATAACGACCCAATACTTCAAGAAACCAGTACATAGAAGAACCTTTATCATATCCACATGAAAATTAAACACGACTTTCATGTATATAGACGCATGACCGTAACCACATGCTACTACCAACAACCAAACATTAACATTATCATGTTCATATGCACATGTACCACTACCATACTTCATGCTCAAGATCGTATTAAACATGTAACATGATCAACATACTTCATGCTCAAGATCTATCATATACGAATTCACAATCCATCTCTCATATACTACCATGTTCCATCACTTTCACCATTTCATCCAACCATTTCACAAAATTCAAGTTACAAGTACTACACATACATGACTCGACATACAACAGTTTCCAAGACTCCCCCCATGTGACCGGTTAGAGATCGTAAGGGCCTCAATGCGACTTCAGGACGTCTCCCAAGTCTTTGCGGTAGCTCCAAACAACTCTCTCCGGGTTCATTTTATTTAGACTCCCTAAGTTCATTCGGTTCATTAGTTTTAGGTGCCAGAATCGTCACTCTGATACCACTTTGTAACACCCCCTCATACAAAGGTACCTTACCAAGGACTTGTTAGAAATCTATATCTCATTATTTTGACATATTCATATATGTTACAAATTAATTTAGTCATAAAATTAAATATTGATCTTATGCATGAAAACAAAAGTAGAATAAGGAAGAAATCGTTTTCCTTACATTATGATTTAGGATATATGGGCACAAATGAGTTCTCCTACTCACATGTTCTTGAGCTTTCCTTTCAAATGGAAGAACAAGGATTCAAAGATAGAATCCCTCCCAAAGATATATACCCAAGATAACCTCTTAAAGACTAATATTATTAATACTATATCAATAATAATCTTAATAAAAATTGACCCAAAATATTGTTTTGGTCTGTTGCTTTTTTCGGTCAAGAGAAGAGGGAAGAAGGAGTAATTTATTCTCTCTAAAATTTCTTTAAGTTTTAGATAATATGAATGAATGAATACCCCATCAAATTGTAGTGTATATTAGGCAAATAATAGAGAAAAACCCTTGGCCTTTTTCACTAGGAAAACCGGGTAGGGGGGGTGGTGATAGCCAATGCATGACCAAGATGCTCTTCACAAAAGAAACTAGGTGTGCATGGCTAGCATTTAAGTTAATGATTATGCTCCTATTATAAATAATAAAACATAATATCAACCCCAACCCACCCCATAATTTCGGTACATATTGTGTAAAATGGATAATCCATTTTACACATTATTTTGTCAATTTGTCACATGTAACATGTTCCATGACATTTTGTATATAAAATGTATTTTTAACAATTAAAAATCAACATATTAATAAAATATGTCACTTATAAAGTTAACTTAGTAATTCATAATTACATGTACTGTAATGGGTTCCCGAGTCATAAATTACAACATTCTGTATTTATAATAAATTATTCATTCAGTTTCAATTGTTTCCGTAAACAATAATTTCATCTAAATGATAAAACAATTCGATCACTTAGACCGTATCTTATTTAATCAAATTACAATGAGACACGTAAATATTACTTCCAAAATCGTCCGTCAATTTTTAAGTAATTTAATTAACCCGTATCGTCATACGATCAATTAAATAATCAATTAAGAGTGTTACCCTTTAGGTATGACCTAAGGGGATCAACTGATCACCACCGTCGCACGACAGTAATGTCAAACTCTAGTCAGCCAATCATTACCGATATGTGTGGACCAGTTGACTATAAAAATTACTTCCCACATGTATTCTTAAAATGAGACTTAAACATGTGATCATCATGATCGACAGTTGTGATCGCATTATTGTCGGAGGACACATATTCCAACAATCTCCTACTTGTCCTCGAAAAGTGTGCGTCACCAATTATCTTGTCCTATTACTATCTCCCACTCAATGCAAGGTGTCTTTCAGGTCGTACTTGCAAGTGATCATACCGAGAGTGGTTTCCTCGATCTGGAGAATAACTGGTTGACCGGAATTATCTACCATAGATACCTTCCGAGCGTGGCCACGCATTTCCAGTTCATTACTCCTCGAGTGGCCCTAAGATATTGTTATAACCCTGACAAGGGGTGGACAATTCCTATCGCACTTATTCCCTTCGACTAGCCACAACTATCATAACCCAAAATATGCCCATTTGACCTCATTTATGAAGGTCGTAGTAACATAAATCAAAGTTAATCTGTAACTGTACCACCTTAGGCGAATAGTCTTTAGTCAAAAGAATCGACTCATTAGAATATTATAGTAGCTCTCGCCACGACCAGGCTATATAAATTTGCCAGAACTCTATAAACGGTCATTAGCTCGACAAGGTGTTCCTAACAGTCTGCCTATGTGATCGACTAGTCATCTCACATGACTTCGTGGCACTTGAACTTGCCATCAATCGCATCACACTCTAGTCACTTGGAGACGTCACCTCATACAAGTGGCTATGGGCGAATAAAATGTTAATCCGTGTTCACTTTAACGGGGTTCAATTGTCACTACAACCCGTTTGGATGTAACAAAGTATAAGGTGAGTTAATAATAACTCAAACGACGAATGTCGACATCACATTCGGGTAGTCAATGCTATATTACAACCTTGTGATGTATATAGTAAGTGTGTAAACACTTAGTTGATTGCAATAGAAGTTTAACATACCATGTGTCCATGTGTTCATACTTCTTGTATTGCACTATCCTTCAAATTCATGTTATCTTTCATAGCATGAATCTTACAAAGTACATATTTAGGTTCCCAACCTAGGTTTAGATTCTTTATCTTGAAAGAACTTACTTGTTGTTTATCACATAACCAACGAATTGTGGTGGATGATATAACTTGCACCGGTCAAGTGTTCTACCAACTTGCAATGCACTAGGTATACGTTTTGTAAGGTCTTGCAACAATTGTCAAGATGATTAGCCTAGCACTTCTCATAAGTCCTAGCATATTAGAAAATATTAGTTTTGAGTAACTTCTTACTAAAAACAAGTGTCTTTTCAAACTTCTTATTTCTCTTTTTAGCTTGAATGGCTTAGGATTTTCATAAATCCTTACGTGTTTCTCGAATTTCAATATGTGCAACTTCTTGTCACATAACAGAGTGATCTGTCAAACACTAGAATAGGTCATTAGTTCTCCTCTAGAGTTCATGACGATTATTCTATGGCTTGCCAATGACTCATCATGCTCTTAAGCATATGATTCATTATTGGACATGTGCATGATTATTCTAATGGCGGAAACATTACTAATCTTTAATCATGTGATCAACCATTCTTAGGTTCAATGAATGACCATGACTGCTAATGGTAATTCCATTTTCATCGATATGAATAACCTACGTTTCTTGTTGATTTGATGTGTATATCTCAATACTTATCCAACATCCCATGATGTAATTGGATTCATCATAGTCCATTTTCATCCAGAATTGAAAACTCAAACATAACTTTGTGAAAGGTAGTACTAGCTCGTCATTCTCAATGAGTAATGAGTAAAAAATTTTACAAGATGATTGCTCCCACTAAATTTCATGTCTTCACATGATAACTTCAAACTCCCATTCAATTCCACATGTTTCGCAATTGACTACTCAATCAAAACATTTCAAGAATTGAAATACACTTTGCTTTGCCAAGTTATTAAGATAAAACCAAATATGTTGCCAACATATCATTTCAAAAATATACCTCTTTAGAAAAGGTTTCAATCTTAAACTTATGGAAAGAGATTTTTAATCTCTAACTCATTCATTTTATAATGATGCGTAGCAATGTCATTATTTAAATGTGAATTTCATTTAATACACGTCCTTCTCAAAACACCTATTTCTGGAAGGAGGTTTAACCATTTCATTTTCATAATGAGGTTAAGTAATGACACTAGCGTGGTTAACAATTAACTTGGCTCTTTTAGATATTGGCATATCTTTCTCTGCAACTTTTAGTCATAAATCTCATTTATTTTCAAGGATGCAACTTTGTTTCATTTAGGCTCTTAAGTAAATATCAATATTGAAACTCTTGGTCAAATGTTGTTCATAAACTAGTCAAATCTCTTGTTAAGACTTTTCATTAGTCATTTTCTTCCAAACTTTCTTTTGGTCTCCTCGTGTAGTTATCTTAAGAACATATTCTTTTGATTACTTCACTTGGTCTCTTTTGTCATGTAGATATCATCTATTCGAGTCTCAGCGATTCGAGACCATAGATCTCATCTATTCGTGTACACTATCTATATAGGTATACAAATCATTCTTTCTTTCGTAGATCTCATTTACTCAAGTATACAAATTTGCTTTGTGTTCTTTGTGTCTTCATTTTTGTCCCACTCTATCTTTAGAATAAATACACTAGAGATTCAAAGATAGCTTATGAGACACAAATAATGATTTTGAAGTATAAGGAGGACTATCTCATAGATTGACTAATAGTTTTAGATTTGATGAGTGTACTTGGTAATTTACATTCCATTAGGAGAGTTCATCAACTCAACATCACTTTATAATTGATCATACACAAGCCTTAAGCTTGTGGGCATATAATGAATCCCATCAATATAATTGTCTATTGGATCGCTTTAAATAGATGATCATATGTTTCTATGTGCAAGCATATAAAGACGAATTTTTAGAACAAAGAAATACGATAAAAAGGGGTGACTTGGGTTGCAAACCAAGCCACCATAATCCAAAATACAACCATTGTTTAGAAAGGATCAACCATTTCCAAGTCGAACACGGAAATCAAAATAGTTCTAAAAATCCGAAACATAACTTAAATAAGACAATAATAAAAAGCCAAGCTTCATTGGAAGCTACTCCTAGCTCCTTGATGATTTCTCAAGCTTGCTTTTCCTTTCCCTTGTCCTTGCTTGGAGGAGGCCTTAATTTCAATAAAAAGGGGATACATTATCACAACTTTGTATCAAAATACCATAGTTGAAATAGAAACATAAAATAAAGGATAGTCATTTACCTACTGGAGTAATCTTTCCAGCTTTGATGTCACCATCGTACTTGGAACAATTCCTCTTCCAATGTCCAACACCATTACAATAATGGCATTTGTCAAGAGGACCCTTCTTGGTCTTGGAAGTGCTAGCTTCAAAAGTCTTAGCCTTGGTGGACATGGAAGCTTGCCTCTTACCCTTTTTCCCATTCTTCTTGAACTTCCCCTTACTCTTGGTGCTTATGTTAAGCACATCCTTAGGTGGGTTAACATTTAACCCCATATCTCTTTCGGCTTGCACAAGTAACTCGTGCAACTCTTCAGGAGACACGTCCTTGTCTTGCATGTTAAAATTGACCCGGAATTGAACATATGCCTTGACTTTGGATAAGGAGTGTAGAATCCTATCTACAATGAGTTATTTGGGGATTTCAACTTTTTGAATCTTCAAAGTCTCAACTAGCTCCAACAATTTGAGCACGTGAGGGCTAACCTTTTGGCCCTCCTTGAAATCGAGATCAAAGAATGTCGAGGCCGCCTCATATTGGACGATCCTCGGAGTTTGTGAAAACATTGTCACAAGGATGGAATAAATTTCATTAGCGTTGCCCATTTTAAAGGCTCTCCTTTGGAGATCCGCCTCCATCGCAAAAATCAACACATTTTTCATTGCGGCGGACTCTTTGTGGTAAGCCTCATATGCTTCCCTAGTGGCGGCACTCGACCTAGCATTAGGTTCGGGTGGAGAGGCCTCGGTGAGGTAACGAAGCTTGTCGTCACCTTGGGCGGCTAATTTGAGTTGGGCATCCCAATCGGAGAAATTTGACCCATTCTTTTCAAGTTTACAACGATCCATGAAGGATCAGAGCCATGAAGCATTAGTGAGAGGTGCGGCGTTGGTGTTTGGTGCGGCCATTTGTTATGAGAAATAAAAGTGGTCTACAAAACGGAAATAGAAGGAATAAGACATTTGTCGTTTTCAAAATAATAACACTCGCAAAAATTTAATTTAAACAACTTTTATTGCATTTATCTAGTGACCTCTACCCAACTTGATAAATGATTCCAAGATCCAAATTCATATTAACTTGGGCACGGGGTAGCCGATTCATCCCTTATCAATATAACTCGGTGGATTAACTCTTTAATCGATACTACTTTTAGAACTCTTGGTCGATAAATTACACTAATATTTATCTATAGCCCGGAACACATGCGGCTACGGTCACGAATACTTCCGTTGAGGTCAATCCAAATTTCAAATAAATGTGTCCATGATCCAAATTCACATTAACTTGGGCACGGGGTAGCCGATTCATCCCACATCAACATGAATTCGGTGGATAGACATTTATCACCCACTTCCCCTACGTAACAAGGTTTGTACCCCGGGGTGGCCGAGTGCACTCCCTCGCGAAATAGGTTTTCATGGTTTCTACTTTTTGGTAAGGCTAAGTCTCAATTGTTTATTTTAGCGAGAGGTCATGTCAATTTATTATCTATCACGTTTTAAGTGAACTAAAGCGGTGAACTACGATAATTGTAATTGACACGGTCGATAAACTCGATAAAAATGATAATGCATGTTTTAGTTATGGCGATTTAGCGATGCATGCAACATATAAATAAAATGCAAAGCATAAAAATCCTAGTATGGCCTTCCTAAAATAGTAAATCTAATTAACTATTACATATTCGGAAACCAACTCCTTTGGTCCCTTTAACTTCGGTCTTGGCACGCATTTCAAGGCAACAAATTCTTTAATGGATCGCCTTCTCGAGTGACACCGTCTTCAAGGAACTCCGGAATAAATAAACTACATAACAAATTACATAATTTCCTATTATACATTTGTAATTAAAATAAAAGAAATCTATTAAATTACAAAACGGTGATACGAGTTCACAATAAATTACAACCAAATCGATATTCCCATACATTTCGGGTAATACCAATTAAACTAAGGCCATACTAAGTAAAATTACATAATTCAAAAATTACATAAACTTAAAATATGACAATCATAAATAAAATGCAGCATTATAATATGTATGAATATGCCCAATTTTATGCTAAATCGCATTTAAGGAGCGAATATCGTATATTAATCGGTTTTTATGGATTTGCGTGATTTAACCTTTTAAAATCACAATAATTACATAAAATCATATTTATGTACAAGTTAATTACCCTAACCAACTTAGGACTAAAAATTAGTCTCCACTAACATATTGACAATAATTAACTTATATTTCTTAAAATTGTTCATAAATGGACTCAAAATTACAATATTATGTCATAAACTTCAAATAAATCATAAAAATTTCAAATAATTTTGAAATTTGAAATTTAAACTCATGAACATTCTGGAAAAATACCATGACACTCATAATGTAAACTTAGGTTAAAATTTCGAAATTCATCGAGAAAAACAATGTTGCGGTTTATCCGATTTATCAATTATTACCATAAAAATATGAGAAAAATCATATTTCTTAACTTTTCACTTTTAGATCTGAAATATGTAATACAATGCAATATGTGACGTTTTTCCTTAGTCATGAAGTATGTTTTATTAATTTTTACTAATTAAAGTCACTATTTATGTGATTTTTCATCAAAAATTCATAAATCATGCATAAAGACTTCATTATAGCCAAATATTTTACACACATCTTGTAAAATATCATGTGATAACATACTTAATTTCTATGACCAGATTCGAAATATATCTCATATTAATCTATTTTCTCATTTAATTTCGATTTTATCTTGAAAAATCCATATTTCGAGCATAACAGCTCATATTATTATGAAGAATTACAGACCATCAGTATATAATACATATGAAAACATATCCAAAAACCACTGGAAAAAATGAAGTTTAGCTATTTTTAGTCCAAAAATGACATTTTTATCATAAAAATCACATTTTAATGCCATTATTATATAAAATGAACAATAAAATCCATAAATTAACCCAAAAATCCTAAAAATATTTTAGGACCAGAAACTTTAACATGCATAATTAATTTCGTGATATATCATAATAAACACAAATTTATAAGTTTTGTTTGTTAATCGTATAACTCGGAAAAACAATAACCGATTTGCATCCAAACAACCTAAGGCTCATGATACCGCTTGTTAGAAATCTATATCTCATTATTTTGACATATTCATATATGTTACAAATTAATTTAGTCATAAAATTAAATATTGATCGTATGCATGCAAACAAAAGTAGAATAAGGAAGAAATCGTTTTCCTTACATTATGATTTCGGATATATGGGCACAAATGAGTTCTCCTACTCACTTGTTCTTGAGCTTTCCTTTCAAATGGAAGAACAAGGATTCAAAGATAGAATCCCTCCCAAAGATATATACCCAAGATAACCACTTAAAGACTAATATTATTAATACTAGAACAATATTAATCTTAATAAAAATTGACCCAAAATATTGTTTTGTGTTAGGTTCATATACCTATTATTAGACTCCTCTAATAGTGAACTAATTAACTTGTTAATTATTTGTTCTTTAGATCTAGTGCATGCATAACAAAATGAAAGATTTATAAGAAAAACAATGTTCCTTACATTGTTAGTTGGTTCGAAAATTTGGGCACAAGTAAGGTCACCTTCCTTCACTTGTTCTTGAGCTTATAATGATGGATGATCCTCCTAAGACTCCAAGTTTAGAAGCCACTCCAATAAATTGCACCCAAGATGAATCCCAAAAATCTCTACTAATATTAACTAGATATATAGTAGAAACAATACCTTAATAATACTAATATTCTTATATTACTACTTCTAGTAATAGATTTTATGTATTAGTATTTGATGAGAGGTTTTTATCAATTTGCATGTGAGGAATATAGAGAAAAACATGTAAAAACAAGCAACAACCAAGTAGTGTAAAATGAGCAACCTAATGCCCCTTTTAACATGCCAAAACCGGTGGCCTTATGACAAAAGAGGAATCTTTTGTCATTTGTTTTTACTTGTTTGTTAAGTGTAGGTAGGGTGTGTAAGATGTAGGCATGATTAGAGCTAGTATGATATGTCATTTTCACACAATAACCAACATAAAGATAAGACAAAAGAGCATCTTTGCTCATCTCTTATTTGGCCGAAATATTGGTCTTTTATGGACCATTTTTGCCTTTTGTCATTTGTCCCACAAATGCTTATAAGTCTTATGTTTAGCAATCTTACATATTTAATTATTAATGTAATCATTTTACACTTAAATATTACAATTAATAATATAATATACACTCCACTTTTTGAGTAGTATACTACCATTATATCATCATATAATGGGTCCCATAATTACTAGTTAGTTAAAATTACAACTTCTTGTAACTTTAAATAACTAATTACCTCTACCTCAAAACTTATATTAATACCTCAACTAATTTAGTAATATAACACTTAATTACTAAATTTAATCTTTATTTAATCACATTAAAATAAGACGCAAAATTGCACTTCCATAATTAAGGAATTAATTAATCTGTATCGCATACAATTAATTAAATAGCTATTTGGGCTTCATCCTATAGGTGTGACCTAAAGAGATCAACTGACCACCACCTTCACACGACAGTAATGTCAAACTCTAGTTAGCCAATCATTACCGATTAATGACGGTCAGTCGACTGTATAAAGAATCATCCCTCACGTATTCTTAATTTGAGATTTAATTATGATATTAAATCATGTGATCGCACTATTGTTGAGGACACATTTCCCAACAATCTCCCACTTGTCCTCGACAAGTGTGCGTCACCAATTCTCTTGTCCTATTACAATCTCCCACTCAATGCAAGGTGTCTTGCAGGTCGTACTTACATTTGATCATATCTTGAGTGGTTTTCTCGATCCGGAGATTAACCGTCCGACCGGAATTATCTATCGAGATACCTTCCGAGCGTGGCCACGCATTTCCGGTTAACTACTCCTCGAGTGGCCTTGAGATTTCAAACAACCCTGACAAGGGGTGGACAATTCCTATCGCCCTATTCCCTTCGTTCAGCCACAGTCCATCATAACCCAAAATATACCCAGTTTGACCTCATTTACGAAATCGTAGAGTATAAATCAAAGCTAATCAGAAGTTGTGCCAACTTGGGCGAATAGTCTCTAGTCAAAAGAATTGACTCATAAGAATACTATAGTAGCTCTTGCCACGACCAGGCTTTATGAATTACTGTAACTCTATAAGCGGTCATCGCCCGACGATTGTCCCATACAAATCTGCCTATGTGATCGACTAGTCATCCCATATGACTCTATGGCACTTGAACTTGCCATCAATCGCATCACACTCTAGTCACTTCGAGACGTCACCTCATATAAATAACTAGGGGCGAATACCATGTCAATCCAGTTCACTTTAATGGGGTTCAATTTGTCTCTACAACCCATTCGAATACGACAAGGTACTGGGTGAGTTTAATTAAAAACTCAAACGATAAATGTGATTATCACATATGAATAGTCAATACACTATTACTACTTCATATTCTATAATCTCTAGTGTTATAAAAACACTAGTTAAAATGCAATACAAGCTTGGCAAGTGGATATACCCGATATCCATATATTCCAATTTAATTAATTGTTATTTCCTTCCATTCAATGTCATCTCTTAATGACATGAATTTCTCCAAGTATATGTCTAGACTTCATACTAGACTTGGGCTCTTTAACTTGAAAGACGCTCCCACTGTTATCGCATAACTTGTGATAAAGTCACTTGTAGAGGGATTCACCCTTAATCCCTATGTTGACTATTTTATCACAACTTGGATTCATTTTGTAGATTTTTGCAATGCGCGAAACTAAAACACATTTCTTAGTCTCTTACTCCTTTGTCAACAATTCATCCTAGGATTTCAACAAATCCCTTTTGGTTTGGAAACTAAAGTTTGTGCAACCCTTCAACACCTTAACTTAGTTTATCATCCAAACATGTGTACAAGTCATCAATTGTACTTTAAGGCTTTCACAAGCCCATCTTATGAATTAACTTATTATTGACTCATCATGTACCTATCATATGGTACATCACAGCAGGTGCGTCGGTTGGCATACATAATCGTTCTAATGGCGGAAACATTAGCAATCGATTTCATGTAATCAACAACTTAATGGGTTCAGTGAACAACTATGATTCCATTATAGTGATTCCACTTTCATCATCATGAATAAGCCATTCAACTTCGTTGATGTTAAACAGATACGAAAGAACTTATCTTCATAAGACTCTCAACTCTATGCCAATTTTCTCTCACATAGATTCAAAATCCAGAATACTTTGCATCCCTTTCCATGTCTCCCAATTACTCTTACCAGAAGAGATCATTGGTATATTATTCTCAATAAGTAATATGTTATCAACATATATGACATGGAGAAACAATTCTAGCTCCCACTTAATTTCATGTATATCATGATTCTTCAATCATGTGAATGAAACAATTCACTATAATCACATGAACGAAAAAAGTATAATCCCTTAATGCTAGCTTAAGACCATCTTGTGATCACTTAAGATAGCTACACATAATATGTTAGGATTCTTAGATCTTCATCTAATGTTTTGTATTTTAAAAACACTTCCTTCTCTAAATTCCCATTTTAGAAAAGCGAAATTTTATTTGCCATTCTTCATTTAATGAAATGTGGCAATCCCTAACACAATTTATCTTGATCAACATCTTTATGTAAATCTTATGCATTTGTGTACTCTAAAGCTCTATTTCCCTTTAAAGAGACCCTCACTTTAAAGTAAATCTACTCATGAGCAACAATTTTCGGATTGTAATGCTTCGGCTCAGATGTAACATGGTCATTCTACTATCACTTTCACAAAGTAATATTTTTAAACAATAAGACATGTGCGATAAACTCCCACTGAACTATACTCTCAATCTATCTTCATAGACTATAGTTCAATACCAACTCCCACTCTATAATTCTATTACTTTCACAAAGTAATATTTCAACTATAGGAGATGTTTGTGACGATTCAATTTACTCCCACTCTATTTCTCAGAAATACACCTAATTTCTCGAGAGATAGCTTTGTGAGGCACAAACATATATATATATTTAACGGAGTATTGGGATTTATCCAAGATAATGTATTAGCCTTCAAAAGGCCATCCCAAACATGGTAGTTTGATTCATGTAATATGGTTTAATAGACTCTCTATTCTAGGTATCTCACGGTTGACCATCCAATTAGAATAATATGTCCATTTGGTATCGTGAATTCCCTTCTTGATGAATTCAAAAACTCATTACAACTTTAGAATTGATCTTATATAAATAAGTTGTTACTTTAAGTAACAAAGACATAAGGAGAATCAGATTCATAGCTTATGGACATATAATGATCCCATCATCATAATCATCTACTTGATCAATTTAAGTTGTTTATCTAATGTTTCTCTACGCAAGTAATTAATGATGATGATTTTAGAACAAACAACATAATAAAACAAGTGATTTGGGTTGAAAACCAAATCACCAATATCCAAAATACAACCCGTGTTTAAAGGATACAAACCAATTTCCAAGTCACACAAGGAAATCAAAATAGTTCTAAAAACATGAAATTCATCATAAAATTAAAGACAAAGCAAATTAAAAGCCAAGCTTCCATTGATCCATCACCATGGTAGGCTACTCTAGCTTCCCTCGTGATCCTCTAGACTTGCTTCTCCTTGCCTTTGTCCTTGCTAGGAGGGGGCCCTATTTACAATAAAAAGGGTAATCATCACAACTTGTATCACATACTAATTGAGATTGAAACATAAAAGTTAGGGATAGTCATATATACCTACTGGAGTAACCTTTCCAGCTTTGATGTCGCCAAGATACTTGGAACAGTTTCTCTTCCAATGTCCAACTCCACAACAATAGTGGCACTTGTCCCCAGAGGGGGCACTGTACTTGGGCTTGGAGGTGCTTGCTTCATAAGTCTTAGCTGAGTTCCTGTTGGGAGATCGCTTCTTTCCCTTTTTCCCACTTTTCTTGAAGGTTCGTTTGCTCTTTTGATTAACATTGAGCACATCTTTGGTGGTGCTAACACTTAGACCCATGTCCCTTTCGGCTTGCACAAGCATTTTGTGCAACTCATCAAGGGAAACCTTCTTATCTTGCATATTAAAATTCACCCGGAATTGAACATATGCTTTGATTTTGCTTAGGGAATGAAGAATTCGATCAATCACGAGTTCATCGGGAATTTCCACCTTATGCGCTTTCAAGGTCTCAACATACTCCATCAACTTGAGCACATGTGGGCTCACCTTTTGGCCCTCTTTGATGTTAAGATCAAAGAATGCGGAAGCCGCCTCATATTGAATGACCCTAGGAGCTCGTGAAAACATGTTCACAAGCTTCATGTAGATCTCATGAGCGGTGCTAATCTTTATAGCACTTCGTTGGAGTTCGGCCTCCATAGCAAAGATCAATACATTTTTCATTGCGGCCGACTCCTTTTGGTAATCCTCATAGGATTGCCTAGCGGCGGACCTAGTATTAGGTGGTTCGGTGGGAGATGCCTCGGTAAGGTAACGAAGCTTGTCGTCACCTTGCGCGGCCAAGCGAAGTTGTGCATCCCAATCGGCGAAATTGGACCCATTCTTTTCTAACTTACATCGATCCATGAAGGATCGGAGCCATAACACATTGGAAAGCGGGGTGGAACTAGTGGATGTGGACGCGTTTGGAGTTGCCATTGCAGTTGATTAAAACAAATTTTGACTACAAAATAGGAAATGAAGGAATTTCATTATCATCTATCGTTTTAATAATACTCGTTAATTTAACTACAAGTATTGCATTTATATAGTGACCTCCACCCAACTACATAAATGATTCCGAGATCCAAATTCATATTAACTTGGGCACGGTGAGCCGATTCATCCCTTATTAATATAACTCGGTGGATTAACCTTTTAATCGATTCTACTTTTAGAACTCTCGGTCGATAAAAATTACTCTAATTCTCATCTTTAGCCCGGAACACATGCGACTACGGTCAACAATACTTCCGTTGAGCTCAATCCAAATTTCGATGTAATAACATTTTACTACCCCACTTCGCCAACGTAACAAGGTTTGTATTACGGTGAAGCCGGATTAACTCCCTTGCGAAATTGGTACTTCATGAGTTTCTACTATTTGGTAAGGCTTTTTCTCAATTTTTAATATGTGAGAGGTCTTGTCAATTTATTATCTATCACGTTTTAAGTGAACTAAAGCGGTGAACTACGATAATTATAATTGACACGGTCGATGACTCGATATGAAATGCATGTGTTGTTATGGCGATTTGGCAATGCATGCAACATATTAAGAGAAATGCAAAGCAATAAATAAAATTCCTAGTATGGCCTTCCTAAAAATAGAAAATCAAATAATCTATTACATATTCGGAAACCAACTCCTTTGGTCCCTTGATTCTTCAAATGGCACGCCTCCCAAGACACCGTCTTTGTCGGATCACCCTTCCGAATGGCACCGTCTTGAAAATGCTCCATAATTACAAATAATAATAAAAAATACAAAACTATTCCTATTATACATTTGTAAAATGAAAACTAATGAAATAAAAATAAAAGTGATTCGAGATCACATTAATTACAACCGAATAAATATTCCCTTTCATTACGGGTAATATTGATTAAAACTAAGGCCATACTAAGATAAAATTACATAATTCAAAATTATATCAATAAAAGTCATTCAACAATTGAAATATGCAGCATTATAATATGTACCTATCATGCAAAATCATGTGCCAAATCGCCCTATTTAACTTATGTCGTACATTTAACCTGGTTTCATGGAAATGCGTGATAATAACCTTTTAAAATCACTAATTAACACTTAAATCACATCTAAGCTCAAGTTAATTATCCTAACACGTTTTAGGACTCAAAAATTAGTCATCACTAAATGTTTGACAATAATTCAACTTGATTTAATTTTATGCTCATTTTTGACCTTAAAATCATTATTTATATGAAATAAATCCAAATTAAATCATAAAAGTTTCAAAATTTGAATTTTAAATTTTTTAACATTCTGGAATAATTCCATGACCCTCATAATGTCAGAAAATTATGGTTAAAATTTTCGAATTAATTTTGAGAAAATATGGTTGCATTTTATCGGTTTTATCTCATAAAATACATAAAGTATCCGAAAATTAAACCAATAATTTTTCCAACTTTAGATCTGATTAGTGGGATATTAATGCAACTTAAAATAATTTTCTCAAGCCATGCAATACGTTTTAGCTAATTTTTGCTAAAATAGTCACTATTTATGCCATTTTTACTCAAAAATCCATAAATCATGCTAAAGAAGATATTTAAATCTAGAAATTTACATACTCTCTGTAAATCTTGCATGTGACATCATATTAAAAGATCATGGCTTAATTCGAAATTTAACTAATTTTAACCATTTTACCTCTTTTAATCCATTTTTATCTCATAAAAATCATAAATCATGCAAAATTAATCAAATTAACTCGTCCTTTTACACACTACTTGTAAAATATGCATGTGAGGTCATATAAATTTTTCAAGGCCAGAAACGAAATTTAACTATTTTTAGCATTTTAATTCCCATTTTAGTCATAAAAATGTAATAAAATGACCAAAAATCCTTAAAATGAGCAATAAATTTCCATGAATCATAAAAATGACCTAAAAACATTTTAGGACCAGAATATATAACATGCAAAGTGATTTCGTGACTTATGCTTATAAATCACAAATTTTTAAGTTTTATATGTTAACCTTTTAACTCGGAAAAACAATAACCGATTATGCATGCAACATCCTTATGCTCTGATACCACTTGTTAGGTTCATATACCTATTATTAGACTCCTCTAATAGTGAACTAATTAACTTGTTAATTATTTGTTCTTTAGATCTAGTGCATGCATAACAAAATGAAAGATTTATAAGAAAAACAATGTTCCTTACATTGTTAGTTGGTTCGAAAATTTGGGCACAAGTAAGGTCACCTTCCTTCACTTGTTCTTGAGCTTATAATGATGGATGATCCTCCTAAGACTCCAAGTTTAGAAGCCACTCCAATAAATTGCACCCAAGATGAATCCCAAAAATCTCTACTAATATTAACTAGATATATAGTAGAAACAATACCTTAATAATACTAATATTCTTATATTACTACTTCTAGTAATAGATTTTATGTATTAGTATTTGATGAGAGGTTTTATCAATTTGCATGTGAGGAATATAGAGAAAAACATGTAAAAACAAGCAACAACCAAGTAGTGTAAAATGAGCAACCTAATGCCCCTTTTAACATGCCAAAACCGGTGGCCTTATGACAAAAGAGGAATCTTTTGTCATTTGTTTTTACTTGTTTGTTAAGTGTAGGTAGGGTGTGTAAGATGTAGGCATGATTAGAGCTAGTATGATATGTCATTTTCACACAATAACCAACATAAAGATAAGACAAAAGAGCATCTTTGCTCATCTCTTATTTGGCCGAAATATTGGTCTTTTATGGACCATTTTTGCCTTTTGTCATTTGTCCCACAAATGCTTATAAGTCTTATGTTTAGCAATCTTACATATTTAATTATTAATGTAATCATTTTACACTTAAATATTACAATTAATAATATAATATACACTCCACTTTTTGAGTAGTATACTACCATTATATCATCATATAATGGGTCCCATAATTACTAGTTAGTTAAAATTACAACTTCTTGTAACTTTAAATAACTAATTACCTCTACCTCAAAACTTATATTAATACCTCAACTAATTTAGTAATATAACACTTAATTACTAAATTTAATCTTTATTTAATCACATTAAAATAAGACGCAAAATTGCACTTCCATAATTAAGGAATTAATTAATCTGTATCGCATACAATTAATTAAATAGCTATTTGGGCTTCATCCTATAGGTGTGACCTAAAGGGATCAACTGACCACCACCGTCACACGACAGTAATGTCAAACTCTAGTTAGCCAATCATTACCGATTAATGACGGTCAGTCGACTGTATAAAGAATCATCCCTCACGTATTCTTAATTTGAGATTTAATTATGATATTAAATCATGTGATCGCACTATTGTTGAGGACACATTTCCCAACATTTTGGTCTCTTGCTTTTTTCGGTCAAGAGAAGAGGGAAGAAGGAGTAATTTATTCTCTCTAAAATTTCTTTAAGTTTTAGATAATATGAATGAATGAATACCCCATCAAATTATAGTGTATATTAGGCAAATAATAGAGAAAAACCCTTGCCTTTTTCACTAGGAAAATCGGGTAGGCGGGGGGGTGATAGCCAATGCTTTGCCAAGATGCTCTTCACAAAAGCAACTAGGTGTGCACGCCTAGCATTTAGGTTATTGATTATGCTCATATTATAAATAATAAAACATAATATCAACCCCAACCCACCCCATAATTTCGGTACATATTGTGTAAAATGGAAAATGTATTTTACACATTATTTTGTCAATTTGTCACATGTAACATGTTCCATGACATTTTGTATATAAAATGTATTTTTAACAATTAAAAATCAACATATTAATAAAATATGTCACTTATAAATTTAACTTAGTAATTCATAATTACTTGTACCGTAATGGGTTCCCGAGTCATAAATTACAACATTCTGAATTTTTAATAAATTATTCATTCAGTTTCAATTGTTTCCGTAAACAATAATTTCATCTAAATGATAAAACAATTCGATCACTTAGACCGTATCTTATTTAATGAAATTACAATGAGACACGTAAATATTACTTCCAAAATCGTCCGTCAATTTTTAAGTAATTTAATTAACCCGTATCGTCATACGATCAATTAAATAATCAATTAAGAGTGTTACCCTTTACGTATGACCTAAGGGGATCAACTGATCACCACCGTCGCACGACAGTAATGTCAAACTCTAGTAAGCCAATCATTACCGATATGTGTGGACCAGTTGACTGTAAAATTTCTTCCCACATGTATTCTTAAAATGAGACTTAAACATGTGATCATCATGATCGACAGTTGTGATCGCATTATTGTCGGAGGACACATATTCCAACAGGACTACCCTAGCATGAAAGGCTGTTACCATCTCGGTTTCCCGAGGTTAGTATATCAAAGTTACCATTCCAAAACAACATTTATTAAAGTGTAAAGAGTTATCGATTACATTATCTCAAACCAACTCGAAAGAAAAGTATTAAGATCTCAATACAACGGAAATCAAAGACAGCTAAAACTCGTAACAGCGGAAGCTAGACTCGAGTGATGACTCCCCACGACGGCCCCATATCTAGTGAACATCATCACCTATCACAATCTGCTCACCATCCTCGAATGGATCACCACAGATTTAATAAAACAACAACGGGGTCAGTTACTGAATAATCAAAGTAAGACAAGTACAAAAGGCAACCAGCTGATCAACATCCACCTCCGTCTCCCATTCTCACATGCTAACCGACTACACACTGAAGTGTGTAACCCTGCCAGATTACCCATCACAACAGGTAATCCGCGTCGCCTGTGGGGGACCGCATCCAATCCCCACCTAAGCCCCGCTCATCAACGAGCGATAACCCTGTCCATTAATGTGCACATCCCCTTCTGTGGCGCGTTCCACAGAGGGCGAAAATAGGGTGTGAGGCCACTCCCGCGAGTGACTCCACTCAGCCGAGGAAGCACCTCGCGAACATCATCAATAACCATCACAACTCCACCACCCAACTCCAACTCCAAGAATAACAGATAATCACAATATCGATTACAACAATCACAATACAATCTTAAATCAATTAACAGTAAACCGAGTAGGGAAACCCTACCTTTTTGCAATCCGCTACGCTGCAATCAATCATACAAATGCATAACAAATACCACATAATCACCTACAACAACAGATAACCACATACCATCACTATAAACCATTCCCCCAAATTAACCAAATTAGGGTTTGCACAATTCTAACAATAACAATAATAAACTTATTAGAAATACCAAAGACTTGCTAACATAGACGACACGGACAACGAGATCCAAAAGCTCACAATCGATCACCCTTGGCTTAGGAAGAGATTAAGATGATTAGAGAAGTTTAGAGCGTCGTTAGGTTTTGTAAAATAATACTATATAACTGATTAGAAACTGCTTAACACGCTATTTATACTTCCCTAATCAATTTAATCAAACTGCAGAAATAATCTCCGTCAGACCGAATACTCAGTCGACTATAGAGTATACTCGGCCGAATACCCTCTACTCGGTCGAGTATTCCACATACTCGGCCGAGTATTCCTGGGCAGTAAACTTTCTAGGAAACACGACACCCCTTACTCGACCAAGTAGGCCATACTCGGCCGAGTACCAGCTTTGGAAAACCGTAGTGTTACAGGAGCCTTGGTATCAAGCCATTCGAAACTACAAGCTCAACGGCATATACCCACCCGACATGGATAAGAGGGGACAATGAGCGATTCGTCTATTAGCATCTCAATATATCATAAATCAAGGGGAGTTATACAAGAGAACACCACAACGTGTCATTTTGCTTTGCCTTGATCATTCAAAAGCAAAGAAAGTTATGGAAGAAGTCCATGATGGAGAATGCGGTCCTCATATGAGTGGGCCAATGATTGCAAATAAAATCATGCGTGTAGGATACTATTGGACAACGATGGAGATAGATTGCATCAAATACGTATGGTATTGCCACAATTGCCAGATCTTCAGGAACGTACAACATGTTCCACCATCTCTACTATACACGATGACATCTCCTTGGCGATTTTCTACATGGAAAATCGATATCATCAGGAAGATCACTCCAGCTGGGATGGGTGGTCATTGTTTCAGTTTTGTAGCCATCGACTACTTCACAAAATGGGTCGAAGCGGCATCCTATACTACTTTAACCTCTAAGTGTGTGGCCAAGTTCATACAAACCAATATCATTTGTCGATATGGGTGTCCACATGAGATAATCAGTGACAATGGGTCCCATTTTCAAGCTGAAACCGAACAATTATTGGCCAAATACAAAATAAAGCATCATCAATCCTCGCCCTACTAATCTAATAGTAAAGGTGCAGTAGAGGCAGCCAACAAAAATGTCGTCATGATCCTCAAAAAAATGATTGATAATTATCGAGACTAGCCTAGCAAGATACCATTTGCCTTATGGGGATATTAAACATCGGTCAGGACGCCTACTAGGGCTGATCCTTTCTATCTAACTTATGGCATGGAACTTGTACAGCCAGTGGAGCTAGAGATCCTATCTCTACATATTCTACTCGAAAGCCAAATCCCTGACGCAAAATGCAATAGAGATAGATATGAGGAACTTTTCCTCTTGGACGAACGAAGACTGCGTGCCTTACATAACGTTCAAACATATCAAGCATGAATTCGAAGAGCTTTCAACAAGAAAGTTAAACCTCGGAACATCAAGAGGGATATCTAGTGCATAAATCTGTTCGAGCTCTTCTACCAGTCCACCCAAGGGGAAAATTCAAACCTAATCGGGCCGGTCCTTATTTAGTCAAATCCATACTCTAAAGGGATGCGGTTAGAATGACAGATTTAGACGGAAATGAGTTTTCAAACCCGACTAATCTAGACCAACTCAAACGGTAATACCCTTAAAATAGGACTAAGCAACGCGCCACGCGAGACCTACGTGCCACTCTTGCGACACCAAATACACGGTACTGGCTAAACTTTGAGATTCGTGCCACCTCGCTCTTGCGTTTTGGCATTTTTTTATTTATCCCCAGTATCATCAACCTAACTTAATTGCGTTTTGAAGAGTAAGTAAAGCACCATGCTTATTCCCTACAATCATTTCAAAAGACCAGGGCCTATAGAAGGGAGAATTGTGAGAATAGAAGTAAACCCGAGTCCTCTATTTATACTATTCGACCTTTCCAAAAATCGCTCAGGGAGAGAACACCTGGGACAAAATGCAGCAAACGCTGCGCCCTTTGGAAACACCGCAGCTCATGCTGCACCTCTTCCCTAACTTGATTTTCTACAATCACTACAAGAATATATGTTAAAGGCGTCTAAAGCAGGCGACTATAAGCACAGCTGCCAATTTGGCGACAGGAAAAAAAGCGGGTGACCGAAAATAGTCCCCAATTTGGCGACTATAGAATCTTATCCCAAAATCCGTATGAAGTCCAAGGTCGATGCAATAATATCCAATTTGGCGACGGAAAACAGTCGCCAAATTGGCGACTGAAAATGGTCGCCAAATTGGCGACGGATGACTGTCGCCAATTCTCTGACTATGAACTTTTTCATCTCCTTCATTTCACTTGTCATTTGTATTCCACCCAAAACAAAAAAAATGCAACACACACATGATGCCACCACCACCCACCACCACCACCGGAGAGGCAACTTATCCACCGTAGGCGCCACATCACCACCGACCACCGGAGTTTCCTTCACTATTCTTCTTTTTTTCTAAAGGTTTTTTTTACTCAAATTGATTTAATTAATTTAATCCTCAATTTTTTTTTAATTTGTCACTTTAATTAGTAATGAGATTGTTATGATGGTTTTAAAAACATTAGTGATGCCTATTAAGTATGTAATTATAATTTAATTAGCATTTTTCTTAATTAATTCTAGTTAGGGTTAGAAATTGGGGGTTTTGTTAAATTGCTAATGTCATATGATTAGGGGATGTAATTGAAGGTTATCTTGACAGTATTAGGGTTATTGAAGGTAGCAACTTAGTTTTAGTAATATTCAAGGTAGTATAGTGTTAGTATTGTTGAAGGTAGTATAGTGTTAGTATTGTTGAAGGTAGTAAGTTATTGTTAATGTTAGTGTAATTTTAGCAATGTTAGTGATTATGATCTTCGAATAGAGTTTAGTTAGTTGTTGATTAGAATAATGTCAGTATTGTCAAATTTTTTCATACTTTAGTTATAAGACAAATTTGCCTTATAATTGACGAAATTATGTTTGAATGAGCACGACGAATAAATTACATTTTTCAAAATTTTATTTACATTTTTGACAACTTGTTTAATCATGACCTAGTACCCGTTCAAGAATTACTCATTAGGAGCAATTCTTGAATAGTCCCCATTTTGGGACTATCTTTATACGTTTCAAGTCACTTAATTAGTAAACACATAATTGTGATTTTATTAATGAGAAAAGAGTTTGGTGGCAATTCCTTTAATGTTCTCTGAATACATATGTGGAATATAAATGCCACGGCTGTCGCAACCCTATCAAAAATAAAACCAACTGGCTCTACTAATGCAGCAGAGGTAAGTCGGGTATCGTATCCATAGGGAGGCGGTCACTATCTACTCGTTACGCCAGTCTGTGTAAGGTCACAAGATGGGGGTTGGAGTATTTGAACTAAACTAATAAAATTAAGGGTAGAGAGAAAATAAAGAGAGAGATGCCAGGATGTCGGGTTATCATGGTATTACACAGATCGGCTAAAGGTAGGTCAGTCGGTCTGATGTAAGAAGGGTAAAGGAAAGGTCCTACCGGTCCGCTATCCGCCCTAAAATTCAACTAGCGTAGCTTCCACCCTCACTAGTGTAGTCTATTGCTCATAACAGGTCTATTCATTCCAATCTTCCAATCTAGGTCTGAACTTTCCAGATTAAATAATTCAGTTGCATGCATTTAACTAAACGATTATATTTAAATTGTTAATGAAACAATTCTCACATTAAACCTCCTAAACCAACTATCACATCATTGCTATACTACCATGACTCCCCTAATCGTAGCATTAGGAGATTAGATATGCATAAACATAGCAAGAAAAAAAGATGAAGAAATAATAAACATCGTAGATGGAAAAGAGTAAAGAGAGAATTACAAATTAAGAGCCGGAAAAGGAGAGCAGAACAATCGTCTGAAAGAGGGTCCAAAAGGAGAGATAAAAGAGAGAGAAAAGGGAGATACTAAACCTAATGACGTCTTTCCTATTTATAGGAAAGATATTTATTAAACCTAAGACTCGATATAAAGATAAAAATGCCACGTCCATAGAAAAGTACTCGATCGAGGACTTTCGAACTCCTCGATCGAGTGACTCCTAGAAAAAACTTCTCGATCGAGGCCTTTAGGTACTCGATCGAACACTATAAAAAAGGCACCATTCAATCGAGGACATTAGGTACTCGATCGAACAAGATAGTACTCGATCGAGTACTTTCCAGTGCACAATTCCAGCTTCGCGCACTGAACTTCAAACGGCCGCCATTTCTTCAATACTTGGGCAAATACAGCATTTCCGGTGGCATTGGAAAGCTAAGGGGACACGATTTCATCTTCATTTAGAATCACTTGAAAATCAACTGTAGAAATCGAGATATTGCTCTTTAAATAGGCACTAGTAATTTGAAGCTCTTCCTTTGCTCGCCTAGCTTCTTTACTTCTATGCGCATCACAATTAGTAGTCTCCAACCTCCGACTCAACTCATCTCCGAAATGCGCATGTATAGCGACATTTATTAAGCTTGATTATGCTCCTCTCCGACTCATACCTGCAAATAATACAAGACAAACCAAAGTAGACTATTCGGGGGACATTTGTAGCTTAATACTACGTAATATGCGTAGAAATGCGTGCAAATATGGTACAAAAAGTCTATATAAAATGCACGCATCAAACTTCCCCAAACAAAACCTTTGCTTGTCCCCAAGCAAACTATAGGCAAAAATAATGGAACAGAAAGGAAAACTCAGAGCTAGCTACAAATTGTCCACTTAAACCAATTTAATGCAAACAACTAATACTTATATCAAAACAGTCAAGTGCAAACGAGTTATAAAAATTTTATAATAGAACTGAACTGTTGACCTTACAAGACCTTTAATGATGGACTCTCATGGGTCACTCTTCTCTCATGAAGCAAAGGGTAAGTGTGGACATAGCCCACCTGCGAGCCCAATTCGATCTGTGCACATGCAACAGTCTTTTCAAAGCCACGCTCGGCGGCGTAAAAATGCTATCGACCGGATCGTTTTAGATCGGTCGGTTTCGTCTCGGTAAGGGTCTCGAAACGATTAGAGATGTTCGGAGACGCCACCAAGAATTTGTGGGATGCTTGGAACCCGTTCGAAATCCACTTTATACCTCGGTCAAATCGAAGCACAAAGCAGCGTTTGACATAGGTACTAAATATAAGGAAATCGTCCCTCTTTAGCATCCTATCTCTAGATTGACTCTCGTACACCCTGGATAAGGTCATCCACTATCCAAAGTTTCTGAGTAAGAGGTGAAGGTATGTATTGTAAAGCCCTTTAATCAGACACCCAATCCCGCCCGCGGTAGCGGCCTCTACTGATCGATCTTGGTTGGTTGAATGCAAAAGTTGATAAAACGGTTTAAATGCATGAATGCGCATCCAATAATTTGAATCTAACATGTGAGAGCTTTCTAAGTCGGTTGATTTAATCCAAGTATCAAGTATAAGATGTCGAGTTGGATTAATGTTTGATTTGCATGGAAGACGAAAATTAAACATCCACTTACCGTATTAGGTTTAGGGTGCATAACATGATCCATTTTTCTTAGTAAAGCATTTTGCAAGTATGATTTTGGAACAAACAAATAGTCATCTAATCCGTCTTATATTCGGGCTAACCAGAGTTGGGATCGTCCTAGACTAATGCTGGAAAGGGAACAGGCCCTGTACCAAACGGCTACATGAGGCGCGAGCCAGCTGGCGGTGTAAAGGGGCCTCCCCTGGTTCTGAAAATGAGAAAGAAAAGGCCTGCTTGAAGCGCGGGTCAGCCTACGGTTATATGCCGTGTTCTGACCTTTTGAAACCGTTACAAAATGTGTTGAGAAATAGGTATTTGAACCCGATTTGGTTTGAAAGGGTTGTTTAGACCGCATTTGTTGATTTGAAGAACTAGACTCGAATAATCATCATTATTTTGATAATATTCGTTGTCGGGTTCGACTTGACATGCTTGACATGAATAGTTTTGAAAAGGATTATGAACTAATTGTTTTAAGTTCATTTGAATATAATTAGTCGATACTCATCATCGTACTCGGGTTAAAATCTGTCATGGTATGTAGAACTAAGGATGACTTTGTGTTGGTGACTAATATATTTGTTTGGAAAATGTAAAGAAATGATGAAGGGCTTTAAAATACCTCCCAAAATGTAAAGAAATGAAATAAAAGGTTTTAAATGCCTTTTAAATGTCATTAACCAAATATTATCATCGAAACACGGATTTAAAAGTCATGGTATGAGGAACCAAGGGTAAAAAATGTTTTATGGTTAAAACAAATATAATAAAATAAAAAGGGTTTGAAAATATTTGAAATGGTAAAAACCGATTACAAATATGAAAATGAATTAAAGGGGAAAGACGAGAACAAACATGGTTGATCTCTGACCTGAACACCCCATTTAGGCGCGGGCAAGCCGGCGAACTCAGGGGCTTCTGTCTCAGGCCAAAAATCAGTTTTGGCTCGTTTATCCCATGTTTTGGTTCATGTTATGCACGTTTTAGCATGTTATAGTCATGAAACAAATGAAAACATGATAAAAAGAGGATTTTTACACCCTTATACTTACATGTTTGGTTATGGAGAGTGACCGACGTAAGTGTAACAACTCGTTTGGTCGGAAAAAACTCGGTTTAAAACCGTTTTAGTAAGTAAAAAAGAGTGAATTAAGATTAGTGGCGGTGTAGTGGTCGGTCAAGTGATTTAATGCACGATGATGGTACCAAACAATGTGTAAGGCTTGTATTTACGATCGGTAGGTCGTAAATACGCGTTAGATTGTGACTTAAAAAGTCGAGTCGAGAATTTTAAGGGAGAAAAGAGGGGGCGGACACTCGCGTAACTCTCAAATGGGGGGCATTTGAGGGTATTTATAGGAAAAAGAGTGGTTGTGTGAGTTTTGAGCGACGTCGCCACCTGGGCTGCTCAAAGAGGCGCGAGCCACGTCGCGGGTCTTCGAGGTGAGTTGTCACTTTCACACAAAACAATCATGATTTGTTCTATCCTAAGTTTTGTAGTCATATGTTTGGTACTTGACCAAACATAAATCCGGGAAAACTTAAGGTAGAAGGTTTGAAATGTTTTGTTTTTGGTGGTTGACTCGGTTTGACTCGTTGTTGGAGTCGTGATTTGAATTTTTGAGACGGTTTTTGGTCCGGTGTCGGTTTTGACTCTAGTTAGTGTCATTGCGACCCCGTCGTCGTGCACTAAGCACTCCGGGTATTTTTGAAATGTTTTATTTTTGAAATCGTTTTAAGTTTTCTGACGTACACAAACTGTCGATCAAACGCCGCGATTCCAAAACATGTTATAGTCCGATAATCATCGGGTCTTTGTTGGAGTCTTAGCAGATACTGGGTATCTACAGAGCCCCCACTTTAACTGAGGCTTGCAAAAAGCGAAAGTCAAAGTAGAGCCCCCAGGTCAATCGAAGATTACAACCTGGAGACCCAAGCGACGTCGAGGAGGCTCGAATGGATTCGGGCCAAGGACCTGCCGTCGGAAAGGGCGACGCCAAGGAGACTCGAGGGTACGAGCCAAGGACCTGTCGTCGGGAATAGTTTAGAGTCTGTCGACTATCCGTGCGGGTTGTTTAAAGTCCGTTAGACTACGTTCAAAAGCTCGCCAGCCATAAGAAGAAGTCATACCTGAGGCATCTTCGGATATGTCCTCGCACGTTTGCGGACAAAGGCTCGCCAGCTCTGGTAGGGAGTTGTACCCGAGGCATCTTCGGGATATGTCCTTGGGTGTTTGCGGACAAAGGCTCGCCAGCTATGGTGCGTAGTAAGGCTCGTCAGCCATGGCTCGTAGTAAGGCTCGCCAGCCATGGCCTGTAGTAAGGCTCGCCAGCCATGCTGCGTAGTAAGGCTCGCCAGCCATGCTACGTAGTAAGGCTCGCCAGCCATGGTACATAGTACGGCTCGCCAGCCATGCTGCGTAGTAAGGCTTGCCAGCCATAGCGCGTAGTAAGGCTCGCAAGCCATGGTGCATGGTATGGCTCGCCAGCCACGAGTGGTCAACTAATGGACCGTGAGAATAGCCGCGTCAAATGGACTAGTTTTTAAAGTAGCGAACTCGTGATGCCGCCGTGAAAATAGTGAATTTTGGATTTCACTATCAATGTTTTTGAAATAAGCGGGTTCCACGAGGAAGCCCCCTGTTGACATTTGAAGGAATAGTGAATTTGAACTTCCACTACTCGTTTGTTTGAATTTGCAGTGGCAGTTTTGATCGCTGTTTGTTTGAATTTTAAAGGAAATAGCAACTTTTAAATTTTACAATCACGTTTGGAGTGACGGTTTATGTGCCGCCGTTGACATGTGATGGAAATAGTGAATTTGGAATCTTCACTATTGATTGAAGTTACGGTTTATGTGCCGCCGTTGACGTGTGATGGAAATAGTGAATTTGGAATCTTCACTATTTATTGAAGTGACGGTTTATGTGCCGCCGCTGACGTGCGATAGAAATAGTGAATTTGGAATCTTCACTATTGATTGAAGTGACGGTTTATGTGCCGCCGCTGATATTTGATGAAATAGTGAACTTCGAATCTTCACTATTATTTGAAGTGACAGTTTATGTGCCGCCGTTGACATTTGAAGAAATAGTGAATTTGGAATCTTCACTATTAATTGAAGTGACGGTTTATGTGCCGCCGTTGACATTTGCAGAAATAGTGAATTTGGAATCTTCACTATTGATTGAAGTGACGGTTTATGTGCCGCCGTTGACATGTGTGGTGAAAATAGGGGAATTTAATTTCTAACCATTATTTTGGAGATGACGGTTTTAATTGTCGTCGTTTGAAATATGAAGAAATAGTGAATTTTGAATTTTCACTATTATTTTTGAAGAAAATAGTGAATTTTGAATTTTCACTATTATTTTTGAAATTGGCGGTTTTGATCGCCGTTTGTTTGAAATTTTCGAAAATAGTGAGGTTAAACTTTCACTATTCGTTTTTGTCTCTGAGAGAATGACGATTTTTGATATCGTCAATGAAAATTTGAAGTTTGTTATGTGAAAATTGGGCTAAAGCCCAGGGACACCTGATTGACGCGCGAGCCATATGGCGAACCAAAGGGGCTTCCCTTTTTCTGTTAAAAGACGCGAGGTTTGGATGCTCGTCATTCCTCATTCATCTTCAACCTTCGACATAAAAACCCGCAGGAAATCGCCATTGTTGGACTTTTGCTAGCTTTCATTCGTGCCATCAACAATAATGTCGTCTCAAGGTATGCATTTCCTCTCGAATCCATTTGTTTTTGTTGGTCTTTTGGCTTAATTGAATTAGGGCGGTCCTTTACCCTAGAAAATCGATTTGGGCGTTTTCGATTGAGCCCATTTCGAGTGAAATTGATGATTGCATTAGGTTAGAAACCTATTTAGGAGTATAGGGGTGCTTTTAAGTCGCATTTTGGTCCCTGTTCCCGCTCCCTATGCTCGAAAAACGTGAGTGAGGTGAGAAACCGTCTCATTTCACAATGCCAAGTTTATTTGCTTGGATAATGGGTCCCACTAGGTTGCATTGTAGTCGGAAAAGATCATTTTTCTCCATTGTGGACCTTTGTTGGGTATTGTGGGCAAAATTGGATTTTTTGCCTTTTGTGACGGTCTTATGTCTGACAAAATAAGCGGTTGTTTGAGCTTGAATTGAGTCAGTTTGCCTTGAAATGGACCTTATTGTAGTTTAGGTCTCCTTGAGGCGTGATAAAATCACGTTTGCCCTTTTTACGGTCGTTTTTTAATCTTCACCAGCTTGTGCTCAAATTGGCGCATAAATTGCCTTTTTGAGCCGTAGAAAAATTCCTCATTGCATTGGGAATGTATTTTAGGTTGTTGGCGGACCTTGTGTGGGTCTTGGGGTGCCTTTTTTTGTGGTTGTTTTGACTCGTCTTTGGCTTGAAAAGATGGGCGAGTCGTTTTTTGTGCGTTTTTTTGTTTTTGTTTTTTTTGAATGGTTTGGTGTGGTTGGATTTTGGGCGGGATTGCCCTTGTTTTGTTTTGCAGGTTGTGTTTTTTTTGGATTTGTCCATTTATGCCGTCATAATGCAGAAATTTTGGCTGACGTTTTTTGTTTATTCTTTTGATCGCAGGGTACCATTTGGGACCTATGGGGTCCGTTGTTGAGGTACTGGAGGAGGAGGATGATCCCAGAGGAGCTACAGTGACCGAGGAGGCTGCCGGATTTGAGGCGGTGGTAGAGGATGCTTCCGTAGAGGAGAAGAGGCGGCTGATGTGGCCGGCTTGTCCTTTTCATTGTGGCTCATAAACAGGATGGCTGATGATTGGGGGTCAGCACCGGGGTGGTGCATCGCATCATGGTTCTTGGCCTCCTTATCATCCGAAGTCTGCAAGACACTGTCCTCATTTTTGTCGTGGAGCAGGAACGAGGTGTTATCATAATGGTAATCACCTCTGCTTCCATTGTTGCTCCTCTGTCTCTTGTCTTGCTTCCTTTCTTTTCTGATTGGAAGGGTAGGAAGTGCTTAGTTCGGTAGGTGGTGGATAGCCCCCAGTTCGTTGTCTTAGGCCAGTGTCTATATGATAGATAGTTGTTTTATGCCAGTGTCTATATGATAGATGTCTGTACTGGATCCTGTTTGTACGGACAATTGTCCGTATCGAACGCGTGTCGATGTATTTTGTGTGAGGCGGTTTGTATATATGTGTTTTTGGATTGTAGCTCATTTTATGATTTTTGGCTTTTTTTGTGTTGTGTTTCGAAGGAGCGTTGTCGGCTGTCAATTCTCCTTTTGCTTTGCATCAGTTCCTGCATCGTTAGTGTAGAAAACAGGCAAGAGGTAGCACATATGCATAAACGTAAACACGTCAAAAGCATTTGATTGAAAACAAAATTAACCAAGATGGCTCGAAATTAAAATTTGAAATTTGAAAAATTGAAATGAATTTTGAAAAATTCCGCGACAAGTCGTCACGTTTGGAATTCAAAAGGAATTGATTTGAAAATTTGAGCAATTAACTCGTGTCGTAAAGTAAATTGCGTCGAAATTATTGAAATTGATTTGACTCGAAAGATTCAAACTCAAACCATCAGGGGATGAATTTTAGAAAAGATTTTTACGAGTGTATTTGAATTTTGAGGTCAAGACTCGAATTTGTGAGTGCTTGAAATTTTGAGGGGACGTCGTGTTATCAATTTTCGATTTTTATTTTGATGGAAAATTGCGAAAAAGCGAAAAAATTTCGGAATTTCGACTGACATGGAAACGATCCGTCGCGGATCGGGGCGACTAGCCCTTCCTCCCTTTAAAAAAAGAAAGAAAAATCCGTATGTTTCAAGCTGCGTCATGAAAACCGTGTCGAATTTCGTAAAATGTGAAAACAAGGAAATGTGAGTGCGAGGAAACACAAAAATGTCCTGGATCATCCCGAAGAGGCACGAGCGTCCTGGCGGGAGGTTTGAGGTGTCAGGAGAAAACACAAGTTGAAAGAGACAAGTCAACAGCGGGAATCCTGGGGAAGGTCCAAAGAGGCGCGAGCAACCTACCGATGGAAGCCGGCTCTCCCCTTTTTCTGAAAAACGCGCTGGTCATTTTTGTATAAATAGTGATGTTTACGCTTCATTCTTTCATCATCCGAAACACAAAACATCTCTACAAAACTTCTTCATCTTCTTCCACAAAAATATTTCATGGATGCTTTTGAGAATGCATTGCGACAATGGTGTCTTGATTTGTCGCCACCCGAAAAGTAGCAACTCATTTGCATGGGAGTAGGTCAATTATTGGTGCTCCGTCAAGTCAAGGTGCAAACTTCATTTCTTGAAGCATGTTCTCGGTTTTGGAATTCGAAACACCATGTTTCCGTTTTCCCGAAAGGTGAAATTTGTCCTCTTGCCGAAGAAGTTGGAGACATTGGTGGGTGGCCGGGTTGCGTTCCGGTGCTCCCTCCGACTCGGTTGTGCTACAAGGAGAAATTTTGTTCCATGTTGGGTTTGTCGACAAGTGAAGTCAACTTTCTTCTTGCTCGACATGGTGTGGATATGTTGGCCCTTATCAACATCTTTTCAAACCGATTAGATGTCAAATGTCTCGGAAGTGGCTAGGAGAAGGGCTCTTGCCTTTTGCCTTGTCCATGTGTACCTCTTTGTTGATGTTTTGAAGAAGGAAGGGCCAAAATGCTATGGTAGCATGACCCTTATTCATGTGGTTGAGCAAATGGAGCATGGTAGAGATCCATCATGGTTGGTGCTTGGCGAGATCATCCAAGCTTTGGACAAGGAAGGCTCTTGTGGAGAAGTTCCCTCATTTGGGTCCCCAAGGATCCTTCAAGGGTGGCTATTGGAGAGACTAAGGTATGTGGACCCTCCGGTTAATCCTTCTTCTTATTCCTTCCGTCACCTTACCATGAGGAAGAAGTTGTACTCGGATAGTTTTGCTTCTACCGAGGATTATTGGGCCACAAGATTGGCGGTGGAGGGTGGTCCTCACATCCGTTGGGTGGTGCCATGGTGGCACTTGAGGTCCTTCACGCGGTTGCCCGCTTCGGGTGCTAGTCCTCGTTCTTTGATAGTGGTGGGTTTGAAGGTTGCTTCCTTCATTTATCCCGAAAGGCTCATGTGGCAAATGGGGCGTCAACAAAAGGTGCCCACTCAAGATGCCCTTGTCTAAGAGAATGTTTTCCGGAACTCCGAGCTTGTGGAGGTCTTCGAAAGATGGTGGGCCACTCGGCCGCTTTGGGAGGTACCAAACCCTGTTGCTACGACATGGGTGACTCCCGCTTATGTCAAGTGGTCACGAGTTCCGTCCTTGGAAGAGAGGTCTAAATTCCATAAGGAAGAGGTTGTCGACTTGAAGTACCGAGAGGTTGGCAATGCCAACCGTCCCTTCTTTGAGGAGTATGTTGATGGAGCTACCCCCGATGTGATGAGACCACCGAAGAGGAGGAGTTCCGGCCCCAAGAATATGATGGGCCGTGCCTTGGCTCTTTTTGGGTCGAACATGGGGTCTTGTGCTAGACCGGAGGCCGTCGCCGTCTTAGATCCGCTGAGGATCCGTTCCGAGGAGGAAGTCCATGCTAGGCGGGCCAAGAAGAACAAGGGAAGATGTACCCCGAGGGAAAAGGTAAGGGTAGAATGGAAGAGTGAAGACCTCCATTACCTATTTTATTATTATGTTGTATTATTGTTGTGAGTTTTTATTATGTTGTGCTAGCTAGTTATTGTGTGTTTTGTGCTAGTTTTATTATGTGAGGCGTTTTAGTTGACACCTTAGATTCGACAAGTTGTAGACTCGTCGAGTTTTATTTGTTGTTGGAAATGTAATCCCTCCCATTATTAATTAAATAATAGGATTGCCCGTGTCGAAAATTATGAACGCTTGTTTCTTCCATCCATTTTGTAAAGGCGATTCGATTCGAATCGTCTTAAACATTTGCACTTGGGAAAGTGGTATTTTTGTAGGAAGGGAGAAAGGCTTATTTTTGTATTTTGTGGAGAAAAGGGGAATGTTGTTCCCTTTCTCTTTTTTGATGGGGATGTCTTTTGTATGGGGTTTTTCTTTATTATGGGGATGGTTGTTTTTTTTTTTTATTGGGGGAATGGTTGTATCCTTCTTCTGTAAGAAAGGACTGCCTACGTATTCACCTGAAGAGGTGAAATCAAACCATGATCGTAGTTCGAAATGTTTTGTAGAATTTGATTGGGTTTTGTGGTTGTATCCCTCAGGCATAAGAGGGACTGCCTACGTATCCACCTGAACAGGTGAAATCAAACCATGCTCGTAGTTCAGGGGTTTTTGTGTTTTAGTGCAAATGGATGTTGCCTTTAACAGATCAATGGACCTTTGAAACGGGCAAGGTGCCGCGGCTTAGACTCGATAAAACATGCAATTTCAAATCAGAACACGTTGAGGAACTTGACTTGAAAAGGGTTGAGGTGGTTGCTAGTCGTAAAACTAGGCTTAGGTCGTTGGTTGGTATGGTTCAAGGGTAGTATTTCTTGAGTTGGTCTAGGTTGGTCGGGTTTGTAAAGTCCTCCCCATCTAGGTCACTCAGTCTCACTGCGTCCCCCGAAAGTATTTTCTTGACCAGGTATGGCCCGGCCCAGTTGGGTTTGAATTTCCCCCTCGGATCGACGGGTAATGGTGCTCGAACTGACTTGAGTACCAAGTTTCCCTCCTGGATCTTCCTGGGTTTAACCTTCTTGTAGAATGCCCGTTGTATACGTCGTTGGTATAGCTGGACGTTGTGCAAGGCGTTGTGTCGCCGTTCGTCTAGAAGAGCGAGTTGCTCGTACCTTTGACGGGTCCATTCCGCCTCAGGGACTTAACTCTCCAGTAGGATGCGTAGAGAAGGGACCTCTAACTTTACCGGTTGAACCGCCTTCATACCGTATGCTAGGTAGAAGGGTGTGGCACCTGTCAGTGTCCGAATGGAGGTTTGGTACCCCCAGAGTGCGAATGGGAGTTTGCTCGGCCAATCGCGGTAGTTGTCTTGCATTTTCTTGATAATGGTGACAAGAGTTTTGTTCGCTGCCTCCACCGCTCCGTTGGTTTGGGGACGGTAGGGGGATGATCGATGTCGTTTGATCTTTTATTTGTCCAGCAAAGCTTGAGTTTCCGACCGGAAGTGAGAGACTTGATCGCTGATGATCTCATGGGGTACCCCATATCGGCATATGATGTTGTTTTGAATGAACTTGGCCATTTCTTTGGCGATCAAGACTGCATATGACTGTGCTTCCACCCATTTGGGGAAGTAGTCGACGGCGACGAGGACGAAGCAATGCCCCTTGGTGCCTACCGGGTTGACTTTCCCGATGATGTCGATGCCCCAGGTTGAGAAAGGCCAGGGTGAGGTCATGGTGTATAAAAGGGATGGTGGCATGTGTTATATGTTGGCGAAGATTTGGCAATTGTGGCAATGTTTGACGTAGTTACGGCAGTCGGCTTCCATGGTGGTAAAGTAGTAGCCTAGCCGTGTGATTTTTCGAGTAAGCATCATTGCACTCATGTGAGGGCCACATTCTCCATCGTGGACCTCTCTCATGACTTTTTCGGCTTTGTGATGGTCAATGCAAAGGAGGTGTTCTTTGTCCTCTTTGATTAGAGTTGGGAGTGAATTCGTTTTTGGTTTTGTAGTTGAGGATGGCTTGGTACCAAGGCTCATCAAGGCTTTCCTCATCGTCGATGATGGCACAAACGTGAGCTGGCTCGCTCCTTCTCTCGACACATAGAGGCATCGATGTCATGTCGTCAGGTATGTTGAGGAGTGCGGCAAGCTTTGCCAGGGCATCGACAAATTGATTTTCCTCTCGTGGTAAGTGGAAGTAGTTGATACACTCGTAGAGTACCAAAGATAAATTTATAAATCCAAACTACTACTATAGCTAGTGGCACTCAGGGTCGAACCAGGGAGAGGCGATGCAATTAATAGTTGTCTAATTTTAGTCTAATGTAACAAATGAGTGGAAGTTTGTTTTGAATTGTTCTATAACTAAAGGCAATAATAAAAACGGAATTAAAACAAATAAATAAGCAATAGACGAAAATGGATAAAATCAAATATTAAAAGGATGCTAAGATGGTCGGTTCACTGTAGTTTCAACGGCAGTATACTAGGTAAGTCTGAGATAATCACGTGAGACGGGAAAAATAAGAAGTCCTCTCGGTCCATTCTTAACAGGTAGCATCTTTCGATCTAGTTGCGGGTCCCTAATATCACTAGTACTGACTCTCGTCCTGAAAAGTGATTTAAAAGTCTAAATTAACTTATCTCTCGATCTTATTAATTTAGTCGTCTTAATTAAGTAGTCTGTTTCCCTCCCCTATCTTTCGATCTTATCGAGTTGGTCAATTCCTAAGTATTCAACTAGTCGCGTGCACTCGATTCGTCAAATATAGCAATTAAATTAATTAAAACGAAACTGATCTCACGTGAGCCGGTCGATCGACCAGGGTAGGCGGTCGATCGACCATGGAGCGACTCAGGTCTACGAATTTCTATGCCGCCTACGCTACAGGTTCCCTACATCTTAGCACGAAGGATTTAGCTACTCATACTGGAATTAATGACAGCAATAAAATCAACAATTAAAGCAAACGAATTCATACTTAAATTAACTAAACAAATAACTAACATAAAACGATAATTTGGTTTCGGGAAATCTAACCTAGTAATTTTAACCTATGAATGAACGAAAGCAACAAAACTGAATAATGGAACAGAAGAAATACCGCAAGGATTGAATAGGAAAGATCAAAACCAGATGCGGAAGTAAACTTTATTGACGGAAAATATTCTATGCTAATGAATTGATCAAAATTCAACTTTTTGTGATGAACCCTGATAAATTCGATCCTAAAGACTTGATGCCTATTCTGAAAACATCAGGTTACGTTATATAGATAATCTACGTAACTTATTATTCCTAAAACCTAATTACATTGGGCTTTCTAATTCTCGTCCTTTTGACTTGCGTCAGATTAACGGTTTGGTCGATCGACCAATGGGACCGGTCGATCGACTGAGATGCGCTGAACAGTAGCTTCTGATAGTCGTGCTCTGGTCGACCGACTGGAGGCACCAGTCTATCGACTGCTCCATCAGGTATTTGGCTTCAAAAGCTTCGTAAATTCGTCTTTCTAGCCTCAATACGCGCAACAAGTTCGCTTCCCGAGTAAATACTTCATGTCAAATTCCATGCCAAGTACTAGGGGACGGATTCGGCTTGATTTCTGCTGGATTCTTCACATTTCTGCAATATTACACAAAAACACGAAAGTAGACGGAAATGGGAAAATAATAGCATAAACTACACAATTGAGCTCTGAAATGCGTGTAAAATAGGGTGTAAAACATCATATAAATGACACGCATCAAACTTCCCCAAACCAAACCCTTGCTTATCCCCAAGCAAGAACGAGACTTGATCCTAAGACCTAATGGAACGAGTTCAATCTCAGAGCGAAATGCAAACCGAATAGCCTAAACCAATTTAATGCAACAACTAACAATCAATTAGCGATATGAATCATGCAAACGAGTTATGTAGTCGTTAAAAACTGCTGAACCATCAACTATAGAGACTTATCATTATGGACTCTCACGGGTCGCTCATATCACACATAAGCACAGGTGAATATATGTAAAAGATAGAAAGAAGTAATTTTGTAATGACACTCACCTAACTACGACCTATAAGAACTTGCCTGCAATCTAATATGAAAATAATCTCTACAACCGTACATATGCATTCCAACCAAACAAATGACCATGACACATGCCGAGGTAAATATGGATATGTGAGGTATGAGTAAGAAGGGGCTAAGATAAATTTGGAGAAAAACAGAGTTAAAAGCCAAGCTAGTAACTAAGGGAACCAAATTATAACAACATCCAACTTCTTGCTCAAGATTTCAATCGAAACGGTGCTAATAGTAAGCGCGAATCTCACAATTTCCACAATTAGTCAACTCCCCATAAGATACAAATATAACATGGGAGCAAAAATCGACATTTAACAAGACTTTGAATTATGCGATTTTGACTTTTCTCGGGCTCCACTCGATCGACCAATGAGTCCAGTCGACCGACCATAAATCAAACTTGCTTCAATTTTTTTTCTTTTCTTTTTGTTTTCTTCCCTTGTCCTTTTTATCTTCCCAACATCATTCTCATAAAGAGCATTAGCTACCAAAAACGAAATAACAATCCCAAGAACATAAACTACTAGCTTGACAAGGGCAGGTTAAATGTAGGATGTAGTAACGGGACAAAAAGGCTATTTTTAGCAGTGTGGAGCTTATGGGCATAATGAATAAAGGGGTTACCTCTACCACATGTGTCAACTAACCACGAACCGAATGCATACAGGTATTAAGCAGATTAAGTTCATATTTATGCATATTGATGTAACATGTCTCACAAGAAGTAACTACTCACATTCCTAGATAAACTGGTCATGAATGACACCAGTTATAGGCTCTAAAACTCAGAAATATAAGTAGCTTGCCAAAAATTGAAGTAATGTTTAAAGTTCAGCAAGAAATTTAACGAAAACTCGTAGACGATGCATATATGATTCTACTAATAACATGTCAATTAGCAAGGCTTAGGCATAAACGGCTGCAAATGCAATGTCATCATTGAAATACTACCGTTCCGACTCGACCTATATGCAAAAATAAACGTGCAAATTTTTGAAATTTTTTTGAATTTTTGTATATATATAGGAAATGAAACAACAAATTCAAATTGAAATGCAATAAACGTTAAACAGAAATGCAATAAAACACGTGAATGCAATGCAAAACCCTTCCCCAAACCAAATCACACAATGTCCCCATTGTGCAAAATCATGGAATGAAATAAAAGGGAAACGGGAATTTGCGTTAAGGTAACTAAATAAGACATGAAGTTTAAACTCGGAAACTCACAAGACTTTAAGCGCAGTAAAGGGAAACCTCCCCAAAACAGCGTGAGCTAGGAGGTTTTAGTAGCCAGCAGTGCTACCATAGGTACCTGGAAAGAAGCAAAAGTACCGCGCGTAATTCTGAGAAAATCAATTTACGAAACGCAAAATTATGTGCAAAATGCGAAAACGGAAGAAAACAGAAATGAATCGGAGAATAAAGTGGAGAGAAGACTCCCTCAACTCCGCAAATCGACCAAACACAACAGGGGGATGGTCGTGAATAGGTACAGCAGCGGGAAGTGGTTGATCGACCATAGTATCCAGTCGATCGACCAGAATGACACGAACAGAAGCTCCTGGAGTCGCGGCTCAGTCGATCGACCAAGATGGTCAGTCGATTGACTGAGAAAACCTGTTGTAAGTCTCTGATTTCTTCGAGTTAGCTCAATAAATTGAGCTAATAAGGTCCATGAACCTGCAAGTACACATAATAACGTGCCCAAAACTGCGCAAAACCCAAAGCAATAGTTTAAAATCCTTAAATCCTAAGCAAACTTATTAATGCGAAGTCTCGCGCAAACAAAAACAATAAATAGTCTAACAAAAGCAATAAAATGTTTTAAAAAGTCTTAATCAACTAATAGTTGATCAAGAATGGCCACGGAATGGCCCACTTGCTCGGCTTCTGGCTACAAGAAGTAGCCTCTACAGTGCTCATCTCCTCAGCTGCACTTCTATCAATTCCAATATCTGCAGAGCTCAACGGATCAGCATCTCTAGCATCTTCCCAATCAATGACCTCGTTTGGCTCATAAAAATCCAAATCGGACTCCATCACCTTGACTGGCTCCTCATGTATACCATAGCTAAGACATCCCAGACCGCCCCTTTGAACGATTGGCTCCTTCACAACTGGAGCAACATGCGGCTCTTCCTTCCCCAAACCAGCTCCTGCAATAGTCAAAACAGAAGGATCTTCCTCTAATTTGCTCCCAATATGGGGCGGAGGTGTTATAGTAGAAACAGGCATAGGGGTAGGTATATCAGAAAGCACAAAATAAGATTTCTTCTCAGAAATCGTATTACAAGTGACTGGCCACATAGGATCTTTCTTCTTAGCGGTCTGGGAAAAAACAATGGACTGTTTCCCTACTTTAAAGGTCAATGTCCCTAAGCCAACATCTATAACTGCACCAGCAGTGTGCAGAAATGGTCTACCCAAAATGATAGGAATGTGAGCATCCTCGGGTATATCTAGTACAACGAAGTCAACTGGGAAAAAGAACTTTCCTATTTGCACAGGAATATCCTCTAAGACTCCTGTAGGCTAGACCGCAGAACGATCAGCCATCTGTACCGTCATGTTAGTAACTGCAAACCTAGTCAATTTCAACTTCTTAGCAAGACTCAAAGGCATAACACTAATGCTAGCTCCTAGGTCACATAATGCCTTCTCAATTGAGAAGGTACCAATATTACAAGGAACAGAAAAGCTACCAGGGTCAGCTAACTTATGAGGTGCAGTATGAGTCAAATAGGAACATGACTCCTAAGTTAGTGCGACAGATTGCACAGTATCAAGTGACTTCTTTTTAGACAAAAGTTGCTTCATAAATTTCGTGTAAGCAGGCACTTGATTAACCAATTCTATGAAAGGAACTTGCACGTTTAAACTAATTAAGCATTTTCAAATTTGTTAAACGATGCACGTTCCTTTGTCGGCACCAATCTCTCTGGATAAGGGGCTGTAAGAAGCAACTTAGACCTCTCCTCTAGGTCTCTCATACCGGCGTCAGTGGACTTAGGCTGAAAATCCACTACCTTGTCCTTGTTGTAGCTCGAACCTTCTTTAGACCGTCTCAAGAATGAACCATTAATCGTCATAGGGTCATACTTTGGAACCGGAATAGACCCATCAGCATTTGGATCTTGCCTTAATAATTTCGGAGTCGTCATACCCCGAAATAAGTGGTCCCTCAAGTTATCGGGCATTGGAGAACGAAAAGGTTCACGATCAGCAGTATCCTCAGTCGATCGACCATTTTGGTAGGTCGAACGACTGACTTCTTCAGGACCAGAAGTTGTACTGTTTCGCGGACTGGTCGATCGACCGGGTATGTCAGTTGATCGACTGATATACCTGCTGATCTACTTTTTCTTGCTATTGTTCGTTCCAGCCTTCTTCTTACTCGGTTCCGACTCATCTTTTTCAGTAACATCCTCGACCATAGCGGGCCCATCAAGGGTGGACCCACTCCTCAAAGTGATCGCATTTAGGGTCTCTTTTTGATCCGACTACGACGGTAAATGTCCCGGAGCTCGAGTTGCACTTTTGCTTGCCAGTTGGCCAATTTGACTCTCCAGCATCTTTGTAGAAGTCTCTCTAGCTAGAGACTCCTTTTGCAGCAGACCCGACAAGTTCTGAACCATATTTTTCAACTCGGAGGCTTTTGATACTACTGCTGCTTATGAGGGGGCACATAGCTTTGCTGCTGCTGTGGACCGGGATTAAGGACATTCTGTTTAGTCTACCTCAAATTGGGGTGGACATTGGAGGGATCGGGGTAAGTACCAGTCTGCCTATAATGTTGAAAGGCAGTATATATTTCATTCGAGCTGGTACAAAATTAAGAAACATGTCCCTCTGCTCCACATCTTTTGCATGTAAAAGGACCGTCTGAAACTGCGTTAACCTTATATATTCCGCCTTTTGAGGATCCCCCAAAATCGAACTTGTCGAACCTCGCAGTAAGGGCCTCTATTGCAGCTACAGCAGGTGATTCAGCTGATCTTCTCTGATTTCCTCTAGAATTCCCATGCTCAGCTTTATGGATGGCCATATCTTCAATAATCTTCCATCCCTTTGTCTCTCCAACATTCTCCTGGAATCTGCCATTATCTGCAGTATCCAGGATATCTCTCTGATCGTCATAAAGCCCATTGTAGAACGGATTGCACAGGGAACATTGTTCGAACCCATGGTGCGGAATAGATCACACCAGCTTCTTGAAACGGACCCATGCCTCATGAAAGTTTTCATCAGGACCCTGTTTAAAGCTTGTGATCTGAGCCCTAATTGCATTGGTCTTCGAGGCAGAGAAATATTTCTTATAGAACGCTAAGGCCAGTGAATTCCAATCAGTAATCTCATTGGCGGCTCGATCCAGATATCGGTACCACTCCCTAGCAGCATCACGGAGTGAGAATATGAACATTGTCTCTTTGATTTGGTCCTGGGTCACACCTGCTGGTGGGGGTATGGAACAACAATAGTCAATGAATATCTCCATATGCTTAGCTGCATCTTCATTTGCAGTTCCCCCAAATTGGTTTCTCTCAACCAAGTTGATGTAGGACGGTTTTGCTTCGAATTTTCGCTCCGTCCCGGCTGGCAATGCAAATCCCTTATAGAGATTCTCAGCTTTAGGCTCGGAGTGACTGGCTATAAATGCCTCTTCAGCCATGTCTGGAGATGTGACGGTCTCAGCTGAATAACTAGAAATAGGAGACGAAGGTTGATCCTCCTCAAATAACTCGTTCTCGTAGTAACTGGACAGAGTACTCAACTCTTCCTCTGTCGGCAATACTCTAGATGACCGTCTCAACTCACGCAAAGTCCTTTCGATCTCAGGATCTAACGGTCGTAGTACACCACCATGTGACCTGCGCATAAGAGGAAACTACAAGTAGAATATGAGAATAGTTTAAGGAACAGATGTCCCTTAAAGTAAGAAAAAGACTAAGATAAAAACAACTAAAAATTTAAACAATTGCCTCCCCGGCAACGGCGCCAAAATTTGATACCGTCGTAGAGTACCAAAGATAAATTTATAAATTCAAACTACTACTATAGCTAGTGGCAGTCAGGGTCGAACCACGGAGAGGCGATGCAATTAATAGTTGTCTAATTTTAGTCTAATGTAATAAATGATTGGGGGTTTGTTTTGAATTGTTCTATAACTACAGGCAATAATAAAAACGGAATTAAAACAAATAAATAAGCAATAGACGAAAATGGATAAAATCAAATATTGAAAGGATGCTAAGATAGTCGGTTCACTGTAGTTTCGGCGGTAGTATACTAGGTAAGTCTGAGATAATCACGTGAGACGGGAAAAATAAGAAGTCCTCTCGGTCCATTCTTAACAGGTAGCATCTTTCGATCTAGCTGCGGGTCCCTAATATCACTAGTACTGACTCTCGTCCTGAAAAGTGATTTAAAAGTCTAAATTAACTTATCTCTCGATCTTATTAATTTAGTTGTCTTAATTAAGTAGTATGTTTCCCTCCCCTATCTTTCGATCTTATCGGGTCAGTCAATTCCTAAGCATTCAACTAGTCGCGTGCACTCGATTCATCAAATGTAGAAATTAAATTAATTAAAACGAAAATGATCTCACGTGAGCCGGTTGATCGACCAGGGTAGGCGGTCAATCGGCCATGGCACGACTTAGGTCTACGAATTTCTATGCCGCCTACGCTACAGGTTCCCTACATCTTAGCATGAAGGATTTAGCTACTCATACTGGAATTAATGACAACAATAAAATCAACAATTAAAGCAAACGAATTCATACTTAAATTAACTAAACAAATAACTAACATAAAACGATAATTTGGTTTCGGGAAATCTAACCTAGCAATTTTAACCTATGAATAAACGAAAGCAACAAAACTGAATAATGGAACAGAAGAAATACCGCAAGGATTGAACAGGAACGATCAAAACCAAATGCGGAAGTAAACTTTATTGATGGAAAATATTCCAAGCTAATGAATTGATCGAAATTCAACTTTTTGTGATGAACCCTAATAAATTCAATCCTAAAGACTTGGTGTCTATTCTGAAAACATCAGGTTACGTTATACAGATAATCTACGTAACTTATTATTCCTAAAACCTAATTACATTGGGCTTTCTAATTCTAGTCCTTTTGACTTGCGTCAGATTAACAGTTTGGTCGATCGACCAATGGGACCGGTCGATCGACTGAGATGCGCTGAACAGTAGCTTCTGATAGTCGTGCTCTAGTCGACCGACTGGAGGCACCAGTCTATCGACTGCTCCATCTGGTATTTGGCTTCAGAAGCTTCGTAAATTCGTCTTTTAGGCCTCGATACGCGCACCAAGTTCGCTTCCCGAGTAAATACTTCATGTCAAATGCCATGCCAAGTACTAGGGGACGGATTCGGCTTGATTTCCGCTGGATTCTTCACATTTCTGCAATATTACACAAAAACACGAAAGTAGACGGAAATGGAAAAACAATAACATAAACTACACAATTGAGCTCTGAAATGCGTGTAAAATAGGGTGTAAAACATCATATAAATGACACGCATCAGTAGTCGACTTGGTCGAAGAACTCGGCCTCTTGATTGATCTTTGCTCGGTAGGGAGCTAAGCTGTCAGATTGGATTTTCCATGATCCGGCCACCTGATTGATGATGAGCGAGGAATCGCTGTGGACCCTCAGCCTCTTGATGCCAAGTGTGATGGCTGCTTTTAAGCCGATGAGACATGCTTCATATTCAGCGGCATTGTTGGTGACGGTAAAGTCTAGCTTGACCGAGATCGGAACATGTTCTCCCTCCGGTGATATTAGAAGGATTCCTACCCCGAAGCCTCTCAGATTAGATACACCATCGAAGTATAGATCCCATGCCTCAGAATCGGCACAAAGGATGTCTACGTCAGGAAGTGACCATGTGTCGGTCGTTGGATCCTCGTTGACGGGATTTTCTGCTATGAAATCGGCGACTGCTCTTCCCTTGATATCCTTGAGGGGTACAAACTTGAGATGAAACTCAGACAGCATGAGTGTCCACCTAGACAGCCTTCCGTTTAGTACGGGTTTTCGAAGATATATTTGACCGGGTCCATCTTGGAGTAGATGTGGACCGTGTAGCTGAGCATGTAATGCCGCAGCTTCTTTGTTAACCATACTATGGTAAGGCATGTCTTATCCAGTTGGGTATACCTCGTCTCGTACTCAATGAACTTTTTACTGGTGTAGTAGATGGCTCATTCTTCGCCGTCGACTGTTTGCGCTAACATTGCTCCCATGGCTGTGTTGGTAACAGTCAAGTATAGGGATAAAGGAATCCCTGGTTGAGGTGGCATGAGGACATGAGGTTTGGATAGGATTTCCTTTATCCTGTCGAAGGCCTTTTGACAATCTTCGTCCCAATCGGTGTGATCGGAGGCGCGAAGCTTCTTGAATATTGGTTCACAAATCATGGTGAGCTTGGCAATGAAACGGCTGATGTATTGGACCTGGCTGAGAAATCCCCGAATCTCCTTCTCGTTCCTAGGCCGAGGCATTTTGCTGAAGGGCTTTGATTTTGGTTGGATCAATCTCAATGCCTCTTTTGCTGACGACATGTCCCAAGAGTTTTCCGGAGGTGACCCAGAATGGACACTTCTGAGGATTTAGTCTCATTTTATATTTCCACTGACGGGCGAAGAATTTACGAAGGGCGCCGATGTGACCGTCCCAGTCTTTTGATTTGACGATCATGTCATCGACATACACCTCTACCTCCTTGTGCATCATATCATGTAGAAGAGTGGTAGCGGTTCTTTGATAAGTAGCCCCGGCGTTGATAAGATCGAAGGGCTTGTCCGTGTAGCAATATGTACCCCACTGTGTAGTGAATGCAATCTTGTGCATGTCTTCCTCGACCATTTTAATCTGGTTGTAGCCAGCATACCCGTCCATGAAGGATAGGAGGGCATGCTCGGCGGTGTTGTCCACCAGAATGTCAACATGTGGCAAAGGGAAGTCGTCCTTTGGACTCGCCTTGTTCAGATCCCTGAAGTCGACGCAAACCCGAATTATTCCGTCTTTCTTTGGTACGGGCACAATGTTGGTCACCCAATCAGAGTATTCAGACACTTTGATAAAACCAGCGTTGAACTGTTTATCCACCTCTTCCTTGATTTTTAGGGCCCTTTCAGGACGCATCCGGCGTAGCTTCTGCTTCACAGGTTTAGCTCCGGGCTTAATGGGTATCCGGTGCTCTGCCATTTCCTTGTCAACCCCAGGCATGTCTCTGTAAGACCAAGCGAATACGTCCTTGTGTTCGTGGAGGAGGTCAATGAACTGTTGTCTTTCCGAGGGGTCAGTCAGAGGCGACACAGTAGAGGAGGTGGCCCCTGGAACAGGCTCCACGTTGTCACCTTTCATGGGAGTGGGGGTGACCCTAGTAGACTCAGCCTCTGAATCAGACATGACTTTGTGATAGAACAGTGGGAAGGGGACCTTTACCAGGACATCAGAAGTGTTAGGAGCTACGACAGACTCTGACTCCGACTCAGACTCAGATTCAGATTCTTCTTCACTTCCCTCCTTGAACATAGGGCCTTCTCCAGTTGTGATCTAGAGAATGCGGCCTTGGCGATCGGTCCACTTGACGGTCTTCCTCTAGCCCTCTGTAGCTTTCTCTGGGTCAGTGTAAGAGATCAAGGCGGTTGGCTCAAATTGATTGTCCTTCAGGGCGATGTTGATAATGTCCTCATAGTCGAGGTGCTTGATGTTATCTTCCCCAAAGAGGAGAGTGACAGCTTATCCACCGAGGCATCACGACGGCTTAGACTCGGTTGAAGCAGCTTCGGTGTTGTTGGGGATGAAGTAGCAGTCCTGGAATATTTCCACACCCGGGTACCTAGCCTTGGCCACATAGTCATAGATTGGCTCCAGAAAGCCATGGTAGAGCTCTGACTCTCCCTCGGGGACAAAGTATCCATTGAGGGTCAGATGATAGGGACGGAGGATAACTCCGTGCTTCTTATGCTTCCGAACTAGGAGGTTCATCTCCTGGATATCTTCATCGGTAGGTTCATATCCCAATCCGAAGGGAATGTTGGGGACCTTAGCCTTTTTCAACGAAGGTAAGGTGCTCTTCAGTGGATTGAGGGGAAAACCCGAGAAATAACCCTGGCGCATCATGATGCGGTTGATTGTGAGGTTGGCAAACGGGTCACAATCAAAGGGTGTAGATTCATCAGTTATTGCATTCACAGCTTGGAATCCCCACATTTCATTTTTATCTTCCTCAATGGCCTGGGAGGCTATTCCCTTTCTCATGACAGCTTTGATCGGGGAAGCAGGAATTGTGATTGTTTTCCCGTTGAAGGGGACCATGATCTTCTGGTGGAGAGTTTAGGTAACCGCCTTGACGACGTGAATCCAGGGACGTCCCAAGAGCATATTGAAAGAGGCGTCGATGTCGATCACTTGAAAACTGGTTTGTCTTTCAGCGGTCTGGTTACGACGGTCAGAGTGATGAGCCCCGCGACCTTGCGACGAGTGCCGTCGTAGGCGCGTACTTCTTGATTTGTCGGGACCAAATCAGCTTTCTTAATACCCAGCTTGTGAGCAGTCTTGAGGGAAATGACATTCACCGCGGATCCATCATCCACAAGGACCATGGGCACATTCTTCTTGAGACATTGTACGTTAATGTACATGGCAAGGTTATGATTGGCTCCGAAGGCAGGGATATCTTCGTCAGAAAAGACGACTGGGTTGTTTAGGTCAGGGGCGTCCCTTGTCATATGTGCCACTATTTCTTCAGCGGAAGAGGTGGAGGGCACGGTTAATTTTCCCAAGGCCTGTAGCAAAGCCTGTCGATGCTCGAAGGACGTCGCGATCAGTTGCCAGATTGAGATTTCGGCTTTCGCCTTCTGAAGCTTTTTGAGGATTGAATTCTCAGGAGCCCTCGGTTGAGTGTCTACTTCCGGGACGACTTGGTCATTCGTCGTTGGAACGACCGTTGGATTGTTCGGGTTCTGATAGGGGCGTCCGGGCCGGGTAAGGTGACCGATCTCTTTCGCCCGTTTCTCTTTCTCTGGGACAAGGTAGACATCTTCAACGTCGTCTCTCCAGATGCCGTTGATTTCAGGATTTCGAAGGCACCTTGGAGGGGTATTCCTTGGTGAGTAGTTTTTGTGAGGGATATTTTTGTGAGGGTAATTTTTGTGGGGGTAGTTTTTGTGGGGTTGATTATTGTGAGGTGTATGCCAGAATGGTCGCGGGAGCAATCCGACCTGCTGTGGCTAGCTTTGGGTGCTCGGGGGACTTTCCCTCGGGCGTGGTGGTGGAGGATTGAAGATAAGTCGACGGTAGGCATCATCAAGTCGGGTGATCCTTTCGAAGAGACTGGCTATGGCTTCCTCAACCTGTTGGAACATAGTGACCATAGTGGCGGCACTGAACACAAACACTCCGTCTGAGGGATATTTCTCCAAGGCATTCACCTCCTCATCAACTGGTAGGATGAGATGTGAGCAGTCCAGAGTTGGCTCATCGTCGGAAATGGCGTGGATCCCCAGAGGGTTTGTTTTGTTGTTTGGATTAGTCGGTGGGGGTAAAGGCAAATCCCTTTTCTCAATCATGTCTTGGATGATGTGTTTAAGTTTGAAGCCGGTTTTAGTATCATGCCCCTTCCCTTGATGGTACTGACAGTAGGCATTGGGGTTCCAGAACCGGTACTTCTTAGCATCGGTCGGATCCGGGGTGGGTCCGATTGGTTGTAACTTTCCCTGGTCCATGAGCCTCTTCTGAGCACTTGCGTAAGTTGACCCTATATTAATGAACACTCTCTGGGGCGCTCAGCTCTCTTAGCAGATGGTTCAACGAGGTTAACCTCATCGATTTTTTTTGTTTGGCCGTAGGGACGGGATCCGGTTAAGTGGATCCTTGGTAGCTTCTACCAGTAGTCTTGGCCAAGACACCCTTCCGGAGGTCATCTTCAATGCGTGTCCCCAGAATTTTCAGATCCTGGAAGGTCTTGATATTTTGATATCTTAGTAAGTTGACATACACTGGGCGGAGATTGTTGACGAACTTTTCCACCAAAGTTGATTCACTCGGTTTACTGACCAATTGAGTACTCACCCTCCTCCAACGGGTTAAGAACCCGGTGAACCCTTCCTTATCGTTCTGGGTTAGAACCTCAAGAGTACGGGTATTGGCTTAGATTTCAACATTGTCAGCATATTGTTTAGCAAATTCAACTGCGACCTCATCCCAATTGGTAAGGTTTTTCGGATCAAGGGAGTAATACCACTGGCGAGGGATTGGTTCCAAAGAGGATGGAAAGATCCGGGTGAAAAATTCCTGTTTGACCCCTTTAATGGCCATGTAGTCTTTGAAGGCACGGATATCATTGAGCGGGTCCTCCACTCCTTTGAACTTAGGTACGTCAGTCAGGGTAAAGTTGTCGGGTAATTGATCCCCAACAGGCTCGAACCTTCGGTTGTTATCAAGATGGATATTGTTACCCCGGGCTAGGAGTTGTTCTTCCAAGAGCTTTAGCCTCTTCTCAGTTTCAGTCTGAGGTGGAGCGTTATGTTCTCCAATTTATTTGTTTTCCAGGGCGTCGATACGGGTCTCGACGCGATCCAGGATGACCTTAAGAGCGGTGAGCAGGTTGGCTAGCTGATCAGTCGCGACATCCCTGTTGTTATCATTGTTGTTGTTGTTGACTGACGTAGTTGAAGACGGGGCCATGGCTCTGAGGTAGAAAAACGGCTCACATTAAAACTCAAGCCGACACGGTTCGAAGACTGAACGCCGATAACACAAAGGACGAGACAAAGATCAGACTCAACAAGACGAGGGTGACCGTGTATGGTTCCTCGGTGCTGACTCGATTTATGACGTGACGGTGTTGACCGAACTTTTGACACGAGTCCAACATAACGGCGCGACGCCATTGGACGGGTCTCGTGGTGAGAGGACTCATAAGTAAAGACCTATAAGTACGTTTGCTTCGACTCGATAGACACGAGGCGGAATTGGAATGGTGGACTGAAGTTTTCGAAAATAGAAATTTTCAAAAAGTTTCATTCGTCACTTTAATGGGCGGCTTCCGAAGATAGAGATCTCCGCAAGTCGATGTGTTGAAAGGGTTGTCTTAAGTTTATTGGCAAAAGACGGTTTTGAGTTTGAATCGGCTGGGAAAAGAGTGTCTTGTTTCCCAAGACGGTTTTGAAATTCAAAATTGTATATTTTGAAAATCGAGTTTGAAATGTTTGAAGTGGTCTCGGGGACGGTGCATGGTCCTCGGGATCTCGAAAGTGTCTCGAGAAAAGGGTGTGCGCTTTTCTCGGGTTTTGAAAGAGCCATTATCGGCACGAAACGGGTTAAAATCCGTGTCTAGACGCGGTGATTATAACGGCATAAAAAGGTGATTTAAAATGGTTGTAGAAAACTGAGTTTGAAAATCGTCATTACGACGGCCTAGAAAGGCGTGTTGAAATGGTTATAAAAACCGGGTTTGAAAATCGTCATTACGACGGCCTAGAAAGGCGTGTTGAAATGGTTGTAATAACCGGGTTTGAAAATCGTCATTACGACGGCCTAGAAAGGCGTGTTATTTGAAATGCAACGGTCGGCGAAAGACCGAGTTTTGAAAAGGCCATTATAACGGCGCAAAAGGTGTTTTTTTGAATGTTTTGAAAAATGACACGGAAGGACTTATGATCAAGTAGCACATAAGCACTCACAGTTTATTATATTATGCATTATGCTGACACGGGTTTTGGCTTAAGAGGGTGGGTTACACACCAAGCAATCAAACCCCGATTTGCGAGAGGGATACCAATCCAAACAAAATGTGTAAGGAGGATGCCCTAGCCTCGTGCTCGAAAGTGATGAAAGCTCTTTGACGAAACAGAAATGTGTAACGTCAATGGTATGCTTGACTCAATCGGGACTCAAAACGCGGGAATGAGAAAACTCATGCCGACGAGACGAGCCAACTAGTCGAAAAGGGTTAGGTTATGGACCTGGACAAGGAACCCGACCGTGACCGTAATATCAATTAATGTATTCCAACCAAGACCTCGTTCGAGTCTCACCATCTAGGGATTACAAAGACGTAAGTGTCCTAGTTCTCCCCAGCGGAGTCGCCAATCTGTGGACATGGCCCACCTGCGAGCCCACTTCGATCTGTGGATATGCAACGGTCTTTTGAAAGCCACGCTCGACAGCGTAAAAATGATTTCGGCCGGATCGTTTTAGATCAGTCGGTTTCATCTCGGTAAGGGTCTCGAAACGATTAGAGATGTTCAGAGTCACCACCAAGAATTTGTGGGATGCTTGGAACCTGTTCGAAATCCACTTTATACCTCGGTCAAATCGAAGCACAAAGCAGCGTTTGACATAGGTACTAAAGATAAGGAAATCGTCCCTCTTTAGCATCCTATCTCTAGAATGACTCTCGTACGCCCTGGATAAGGTCGTCCACTATCCAAAGTTTCTGAGTAAGAGGTGAAGGTACATATTGGGAAGCCCTTTAATCAGACACCCAATCACGCCCGCGGTAGCGGCCTCTAGTGATCGATCTTGGTTGGTTGAATGCAAAAGTTGATAAAACGGTTTAAATGCATGAATGCGCATCTAATAATTTAAACCTAACATGTGAGAGCTTTCTAAGTCGGTTGATTTAATCCAAGTATCAAGTATAAGATGTCGAGTTGGATTAATGATTGATTTGCATGCAAGACGGAAATTAACCATCCATTTACCGTATTAGGTTTAGGGTGCATAACGTGATCCATTTTTCTTAGTAAAGCATTTTGAAAGTATGATTTTGGAACAAACAAATAGCCATCTGATTCGTCCTAGACTAATGTTGGAAAGGGAACAGGCCCTCTACATGACGGCTACATGAGGCGCGAGCCAGCCAGCGGTGTAAAGAGGCCTCCCCTGGTTCTGAAAATGAGAAAGAAAAGGCCTGCTTGAAGAGTGGGTCAGCCTACGGTTATATGCCCTATTCTCACCTTTTGAAAACGTTACAAAACGTGTTCAAAAACGGGTATTTGAACCCGATTTGGTTTGAAAGGGTCGTTTAGACCGCATTTGTTGATTTAAAGAACAAGACTCGAATAATCATCATTATTTTTATAATATTCGGTGTCGGGTTCGACTTGACATGCTTGACATGAATAGTTTTGAAAAGGATTATGAACTAATTGTTTTAAGTTCATTTGAATATAATTAGTCGACACTCATCATCGTACCCGGGTTAAAATCCGGCATGGTATGTAGAACCAAGGATGACTTTGTGTTGGTGACTAATATATTTGTTTGGAAAATGTAAAGAAATGATGAAAGGCTTTAAAATACCTACCAAAATGTAAAGAAATGAAATAAAAGGTTTTAAATGCCTTTTAAATGTCATTAACCAATTATTATCACCGAAACACGGATTTAACCGTCATGGTATGAGGAACCAAGGGTAAAAAATGTTTTATGGTCAAAACAAATATAATAAAATAAAAAGGGTTTGAAAATATTTGAAATGGTAAAAACCGATTACAAATATGAAAATGAATTAAAGGGAAAAGACGAGAACAAACACGGTTGATCTCTGACCTGAACACCCCATTTAGGCGCGGGCAAGCCGGCGAACCAAGGGGCTTCTATCTCAGGCCAAAAATCAGTTTTGGCTCGTTTATCCCATGTTTTGGTTCATGTTATGCACGTTTTAGCATGTTATAGTCATCGAACAAATGAAAACATGATTAAAAGTGGATTTTTACACCCTCATACTTACATGTTTGGTTATGGCGAGTGACCGACGTAAGTGTAACAACTCGTTTGGTCGGAAAAAACTCGGTTTAAAACCGTTTTGGTAAGTAAAAAAGAGTGTTTTAAGATTAGTGGCGGTGTAGTGGTCGAAGTGGTCGGTCAAGTGATTTCATGCACGATGACGGTACCAAACAATGTGTAAGGCTTGTATTTACGATCGGTAGGTCGTAAATACGCGCGGATTGTGACTTTAGAAGTCGAGTCGAGAATTTTAAGGGAGAAAAGAGGGCGCGGACACTCGCGTAACTCTAAAATCGGGGGCATTTGAGGGGTATTTATAGAGAAATGAGTGGTTGTGTGAGTTTTGAGCGACGTGGCCACCTGGGCTGCTCAAAGAGGCGCGGGCTACGTCGCGGGTCTTCGAGGTGAGTTGTCGCTTTCACACAAAACAATCATGATTTGTTCTATCCTAGGTTTTGTAGTCATATATTTGGTACTTGACCAAACATAAATCCGGGAAAACTTAAGGTAGAAGGTTTGAAATATTTTGTTTTTGGTGGTTGACTCGGTTTGACTCGTTGTTGGAGTCGGGATTTGAATTTTTGGGACGGTTTTTGGTCCGGTGTCGGTTTTGACTCTAGTTAGTGTAATTGTGACCCCGTCGTCGTGTATTAAACACTCCAGGTACTTTTGAAATGTTTTGAAATGTTTTATTTTCGAAATCGTTTTAAGTTTTCCGACGTGAAGTTGTACACAAACTGTCGATCAAACGCCGCGATTCAAAACATGTTATAATCCGATAATCATCGGGTGTTGGTTGGAGTTTCAGCAGATACTGGGTATCTGCAGTAAGCATATGAGTGTAAGAGAAGAAGAAAAATAGTCGCTCACCTAAACTACGACCTACAAAAACATGCATGCAGCTAATATGATAGACAATTCTAACTACCGTACACATATATTCTGTTGGAGCTGGTGTCCTCCACAAATTAGTGTGATAACATTTGTAAATCTCTTACAGGTTCACAAGGGTATACTTCGTATATTTAATCAGTTGATTAACATTTACCTAATAACGGTTGGCTTGCTAGAAAGTTTGACGTTATTATCATACAGATGGCGGTGATCAACTGGTCCCTAAAGGTCACACCTATAGGACGTGTTTGAGAAATGTGGTTATAGAAATATAATTACATTGATGCCCAAAATGACTAAAAAGTTAGTCAATGTGTTGATCAGATAATTATTTAATGAAAATTAAATAATATTAAGTTGAGACGAATTAACTGTCAATTCGTAAATTAAATATAATAAGTTATATTTAAATTAAATATATATAAGGTTAGTTTGGACGAATAAATCTGTTAATTCGTAGTTAAATATAATCAGTTGTATTTAATATCAACAAGCTGAATGTGTCATAGTGGTAATAGTGAGGGTACATACGCCAAGAGGTCATGGGTTCGATCCTCACTAGATGACAATTTAACACACTTTATATATTTTTGGAAAGACCAAAATAAGGAGAAAAATACTCCTTATTTCGGTTCACTTGGCCGAAATTAGGGAAAGTTTTTCTTTTCCTAATTGACTCCAAGTTTTGGTCTGTATAAAAAGAAAGGTAGGGAATTATTTCTACCCTAATGCTTTTTCTTGACCTAGCCTCCTCTTTCTCATCACAAGAACACAAAGACAATTAATTTTTACAGAAAATTTTAGATTGATTTCTAGCATAATCAAAGGGCATATCTCAGATCGTCTTGGGTGCAACTAATAGGCGAATATCAATTTTGATATTGATCTTAGGCCATATTTGCTAGGACCGAAGGTTAATTCTAAATCTTTTTACTTATGTTTATGTATTTTATTTTATGACCTTAGATCATCGTTATTAAATCGTTATATCCTTCTAGTTTAAGGGAAGTATACAGATTTATTTCCCACAAGTGGTATCAGAGCAATAGGCTACGATTTTAATTTTGACGATTTTCATAAAATTTGTATGTGAACAATAGGATTTTCGAAAAAAAACGTTTAGGGTTTTGGATTTTTTTTGTGGTTCGAAATTTTTTTTTGTGCCGTTTTTCTTTCTGTTTGATGATATTTTTCCATTCTATTTTTCATATTATTGTTTATAATCAGTTAAAATTATCATATGAAGAATTGGTAGTTTTTGATTTAATGCAGATTAAGTTAAAATTAAATGGAATCGTCATGTTTATAATAAAAAGATTGTTTTTGCTATATAGTTTTTGGCATATAAATTGATCATGTTTATTATTTCATATGCTAATCATGTTCTAATAGCAAAGGTAAATAATTTAGTCATCAAATCTTGTTTAAGCGCATATTGCCGCGAAAAAAAAAAAAAAAGGAGGCCGTTTTTTTTAGGGTTTACCGAAAAAAAAAACTTTATTTTAATTTGGTTTTTTGGTAAACCGAGAGGGAAAAAAAATAGGAAAGTTTTTTTATTTGCCTTTTTGCCGAAAAAGAAAGAGAAAAAAAATTTTGGAAAGTTTTTCCTTGTTTTTCCAATTTACCGAATTAAAATATGAAAGGGGTTTTTTTTAAAAAAATCAGCCGTGACAGCTGATAAATTAAAAAAAAAAATGTTTTTTTTTCTTCCCAGCCGAGACCAATTTAAAAAAAAAAATTTGGATTTTGTTTTTTTTTATTTTGGCCAATTAGTTATTGTGAATCGGTTCACAATTTAATGATACCGAGTTATTTTAAAGCAGTTTAAAATTTTGACGGATAGAATTCATATTACAAGTTTAATATGGATTATAGTATGAAATTAATGTGATTAAATTGCGGAATTGTCACTTAATTTAATTTAAATAGGTGGTTTGGATAAATTAATCAACATAATTAATGTATTGTATTATGTATGTTTAATTTATTTTAGTCGATGCTTTTAATTTTGTTGAATGAATCGAATGAATGAATTTAATTTACGTATTTAATTTTTGCAATCGGTCGTAATTTGTAATACTTAGTGTGGCCTCAGTCAAATTATGTTTTCGTAATGAAGGAAACATGATTTCTTATGTAATTATGAGATCTCGAATCTCCTTTTTAGTTTTGGGTTTTTGAAATTAGAATGTAATTAATAGGTCAATTATGTAATTTTATTTATTGTAATTTCAAAGAAGACTAAAGATGAAGATTCAAGCTCACTCCCGCTACATGGATCAAGATGGAACATCAAGACAAGCTTCTCGGGTCCAAGGATGGATTCCAAACTTGTATTTATTGTTCATTTTGATAGGATAGGCCACACTAGGACTTTTACTGTTTTTTTTTTCGTTTTTCATTTTTATTGCTTTTCATTCACATGTTAGTAATTGCATCATATTCCGCCTAAACCCAAACCACCTACTACTAAAATGCATGAAAATTGACTCATATAGTTGTATGTTAGTTTTCATGGACATGCAGATGTCACAGTCTATAAGCCATCACTTTAGTTTAAATCATTCTCGCATGCTAGATTATAGTTCACTTAAAATGAATTTAAATAAAGTTGATGGGATCTTCCTCTAAAACGGAAATTGAGATTAGTCTTTATAAGGGCAAACATCTATGAGTCCCTTCTTCGTCGGTAGGCCTAATATGACCCCTTCTACGTTGGGTAAGTAGTTGTGTTGACTTAGTTTACCTCAACATCATAGTCCGAAGAGTTTCTCGTGATTATGATGGACTAAAGATAGAATTTACAGAAATTTATCGACCAGGAATTCTAACGGTAGAATTAGCTAACAGGTTAGCTTATCAATTTACAGAGAATTGAGTCTTGGGGTCATTTATATAATTCTTGAGGGAGGTCAATTGTATAAATGTTTTTGAGTCTTCGCGTTATGACATTAGTTCATTAGACTTAAAATAAAAACGATGGATGCTTATTATTTTATTCTTCTTTCGCAGTGTAGAACACGCTTATTATCAATAATACTGTTACAACAAATGGCTGGAAATAACGCAATCCCAATGCCTAGTGCCACACTAGATCGTTCGTCCTGGCTTAAAATGTTCATGGACCAAATGAATCATCCACTCGATCAAGAATGATGGGTCCAATTTTGCGGACTGGGAGGCGGCACTACGGAATGCTGCCACTGCTGACGGTAAGCTCAGGTATTTAACTGAGCCAATACCGGTCAACCCAGGCCCAAATGCAGGAATCAGCGGGTCACTCGCTTATAGTGATTTCGTTATGGAAACGGGTGCGATAATGTAATACCCTGTATTTTATATAATCGATTAAATGAATATTATTATATATTAGTTATTATACATTTTATATTACTATTAAGTCGGGTTAATTGTTGAGTCGATAATTACGTTAATTATTTTACTTGACTCGCGTTGTATCGATCTAAGTTAATTGAGACGGGTTTATACGGAATTCGAAATGTGAGCCAACCCGTTTACCCTCGACCCATTTTAGTTGGCCCAATAACATGTTCAGCCCTTTAACCCTAAACCCTAAACCTGTAGACACCTCATTTCTGCACCTCCCGCAAACCACCCGGTGATGATTGGGCCGCATGTTTGATACGCGGAACGATTTGTGACAGTTCGTAAGATTATCGTCAAGTGATTGCTCAAATATTAAATGTCGACCTCTTAGTTGTCATCTACGTCCCGATACGGTCGTTTTGGCAGTTAATTAGAGTACATTCGAGTCCGGGTCAAAAACCGTCTCCATTTTCTGATAACTGTTAAATCCCGAGTCAGAATGTTCTGGAATGTTCCGGATATTTCTATTCCATATTTTATAAATTTTATCTTTTGGCAAATAATATCCCGTAATATTCATAAGATAATCGAATTATTTCCGTCCTACCATAACTCAAACGCGGAAATCTTTCTTCAGCAGGAGGAAACCTCCTGGGAACAGACGCAGCAGGTGCTGCGCCTCTTCCAAGAGACGCAGTGGCTGCTGCGCCTTTTCCCAGGCCCTTCTTTGCATGTCTTACGTATCTTTTTGTTGGGAAATGTGTCCTCAACAATAGTGCGATCATGTGATTTAAATATCATTATTAAATCTCATTTTAAAGAATACAATTGGGAAGTAATTTTGTTATCACAACGGTCAACATATATCGGTAATGATTGGCTGACTAGAGTTTGACATTACTGTCGTGTGACGGTGGTGATCAGTTGACCCCCTAGGTCATACCTATAGGGCAATACTCTTAATTGATCATTTAATTAATCGTATAATGTTACGAGTTGATTAAATTACTTGAAAATTGACGGACGATTTTGGAAGTAAAATTTACGTATCAAATTGAAATGTGATTAAATGAGATACGGTCTGAGTAATTGAATTGTATCATTACTCGGATGAAATTATTGTTTACAGAAACAATTAAATTTGAATGAATGATTATAAATACGATTTATAAAATTGGTAAAATATTTTGGCACAAGTAATTATGAAATTACCAAGTCGATTTTTGTATGTGACGTATTTTTATTAATACGTTGATTTTTAACATGTTAAAAATTACATAACAAATTTATGTCACATATGACATGTGACATATTGACATTTGACAAAAATAATATGGATCCATATTATCCTTTGTGCCGAAAATTGGAGGAATATTAGACAAATATTAAGTTGTTCTTATTAGTGGTAAACAACATAATTACCTACTAAACTAGCCTTGCATGCCTATGGTTCATTGTGAAGAACAACTAGGGCATGCATTGGCTCTTTTATTTCCTCCACTCCCACCGGTTTTGGGAAGAAAAATGTTGGAGATTTTTCTTATCATTTTGCCTAATATTCACTAAGAAGTTAGTAGTGTTCATTCATTCACTTGCTCATCCAAAAATAAGATTTCTAGAGAGAATAAAATCCCCTCTTCTTCTCTCATCAAACCGAAAATATTTAAGTGTTAGAAAATATTTTTGGTTCAATTTTCTACAAGATTAATATTATACTAGATCCTATAATATTAATTAGATTAAGAGTTAGCCTTGGGTATAAAGCTTGGGGAGAGATCTTAAACTTAGATCTTGTTCATCCATAAGGAAAGCTCAAGAACAAAAGAAAAGGAGATTTCTTTTGTGCCCCATAAAACCGAAACATCTATGTAAGGATATGATTTCTTCTCTTTTGTTATATTGTTTGCATGCATAAAATCCGTATTTAATTTTATGACAAATTAATTAGACATATAAGAGTATGTTAATATGTATATGAATCTACATTTTCCTTCAATCGGTATCAAGAGCCACGGTTGTTTGCATGCAAATTGGTTAAAAGTTTTTCCGAGTTATATGAATAACAAATAAAACTTGTAAAAATTTGTGTTATTATGATATATCACGAAATTATTACATGCATGTTAATATTTCTGGTCCTAAAATGTTTTAGGATATTTTGGTTAATTTTTCGGATTTTTATTGTTCATATTTTACAATAATGGCATTTAAATGTGATTTTATGAGTAAAAATGTCATTTTTGATCGAAAATTAGCTATACTTCGAATTTTAAGTTGATCTTTGGATATGTTATCACATATATTATTTTGAGATAACCTGTAATTTTTCATAATTTTTGCACTTGTTATGCTGGAAAAATGAATTTTTCATTATTAAATATGGATTTAAGAGAAAAATAGGTTAATATAAGTTAAATTTCGAATCTGGTCATAGAAAATTAATATGTTGTCACATGCAATTTTACAAGATGTGTGTAAAATAATTGGCTATAAAGAAGTCTTTTTGCATGATTTATGAATTTTTGAAGAAAAATGGCATAAATAGTGACATTATTAGTGAAAATTAATAAAAACATAATCTATGACTTAGGAAAAACGTCTAATGTTGCATTTTATTGTATTTTTCAGATCTAAAATTGAAAAGTTAATGAAAATAATTTTTCCATGTTTTTATGATTATTTTATTAAATATCGATAAACCGCAACATTGTTTTTCCGGAAATTTTTCGAAATTTTTAACCTAAGATTTTGAACATTATGAGTGTCATGGATTTTTCCAGAATGTTCATGAATTTAAATTTCAAATTTTGAATTTAATTGAAATTTTGTGATTTATTTGAAGTTTAATGGCTTATTTTTGTAATTTTGGTCCATTTATGAACAATTTTGTAAATAAAGGTTAATTATGGTCAAATTATAAGTGAAGACTATATTTTGAGTCCTAAGAGGTTAGGGTAATTAACTTATGCATAAATATGAGTTTATGTATTTTTGTGATTATAAAATGTTGAAATCACGCAAATCCGTAAAAAACCGAGTAATATACGATATTGGCTATTAAAGGCGATTTAGCATAAAATTGAGCATGTTCATACATATTATAATGCTGCATTTTCTTTATGATTGTCATAATTTTTAATTTATGTAATTTTGAATTATGTAATTTTACTTAGTATGGCCTTAGATTTTAATTGGTATTTCCCGAAATGTATGGGAATATCGATTCGGTTGTAATTTTTATTGTGATCTCGTATCACCATTTTGTAATTTAATAAGATTTATTTTATTTTAGTTACAAATGTATAATAGGAAATTATGTAATTTATTATGTAATTTTATTCATTCCGGAGTTCCAAAAGACGGATTACTTCAAGAATGGCGATACATAAAGACGGTGTTACCTCGAGATGCGTGCCACAACCGAAGTTCAAGGGACCAATGGAGTTGGTTTCCGATTTTGTAATAGATTAATAGTTTTTCTATTTTAGGAAAGGCCATACTAGGATTTTTATTTTTATGCTTGCATTTTATTTTATGTCACATGCATCGCTAAATCGCCATAACTAAACATGCATTGTCATTTTATCGAGTTTATCGACCGTGTCAATTAGAATTATCGTAGTTCACCGCTTTAGTTCACTCAAAACGTGATAGATAATAAATTGACATGACCTCTCGCTAAAATAAACAATTGAGACTTAGCCTTACCAAATAGTAGAAACCATGAAAACCTATTTCGTGAGGGAGTGCGCTCGGCCACACCGGGGTACAAACCTTGTTACGTAGGGGAAGTGGGTGATGAATGTTAATCCACCGAATTCATGTTGATAAGGGATGTATCGGCCACACCGTGCCCAAGTTAATGTGGGTTTGGATCATGGACACATTTATTCGAAATTTGGATTGAACTCAACAAAAGTATTTGATAAGGGATGTATCGGCCCCACCGTGCCCTTGTCGATGTGTTTTGGGCTAAAGATAATTGTTAATGTAATATTATCGACCGAGAGTTCTAAAAGTAGAATCGATTAAACGTTAATCCACCGAGTTATATTGATGAAGGATGTATCGGCCCCACCGTGCCTAAATCGATATGAATTTGGATCTTGGAATCATTTATCATAGTTGGGTAGAGGTCACTATGTAAATGCTATACTTGTTTACAAGTATTAATATAACGATAAATGTTTTGTTTTCCACTATTCCGTTATCATATTGTTCTATTTCCTTACCACAATTCATATACGATATCATTTCGTTTTTGATTCAAAACTACATTAAAACATCGTAACTAAAGACAAAATTTGAATTTTCTTCTAAAGACCTCGTATTAACCATTGCTAAGGATCTCTTGTAAAGAGTATAGATTAAAGTTATTCATTATCAAACAGGTTTTTGATTCTTGACTAACACTTCTACTTACAATGGACTATGTTTCATGTACTTAAATGAATTAAGTACATTAAAGCGATAAATTGTTTTGGTAATTAGTTTTGTCAGAATTCGTAATTGACCAAAATAACGCAACCACTTCAATGAAAGTTTTAAGACTAAAACGAACAAATGAAGAGTGATCTTCATGAATTCAACTTTGCTTCTCAAAGCAAAGACTCATTGAATTAAGTGGGAGCATTCTCTTAAACCGTTAAGATAAGGACGAGGTTCAAAAAGTAAAGATTATAATGGAATTGATACAAGGTAATGTTAAAGGTAGAGTTGTTGAGAATGACGATACTAAACCTATCAATCCCGACCGATAAAGTTTCCATTGTCTTAAATGTTAGACACGAGAAAGGAAACTACCCCAAATTATTGAAGAATCAACAAGTTAGTTGTGTGACATCTAATGGGACCTTCTTCGTTAAGTGTTTATTTGGTTAAACATAAGTTTTGCTAGTATTACTTCGTCAATATTAGAAACCGGTGGTGGTTTTCATCATTATGTTTGATACATAGGATGATTAGAATATGACGACTAGCAACAATGAAGTCGAGAGATAGAGTAATTGTGTACTCAATCTAGTTTTTGGATTTAAAGTTATACTTAATTATGACTATTAAGTGCATTAACTCTAAATAAGAATATAAACTTGTTAAGATACAAAAGAGGTTTCACTTTTGTGACCCTATACACCACGATTTGATGTATGGCTGGCCCATTATCAAGGTGAATATATTCTAAACCAAACTAGAATGATATATCATGTAGATGATGTAAGACTCAAATTGGTAACCCAAGATTAAACCTTAAATTCTGGAATGATGAACGCAAAGAGTTATCGAGTACTCTTGAAACCATTAGATCGTTAATGGTATATGCGTATCTTGTATTCAAAGCAAGATGTCTCGTGCCTTTTGGTTGAAAAGGAGATCGAGGTTGTAAATCATTGATCCAAAATAGGTTGATCATTATCTTTTACCAACGATTTAAGCTGACACTAATATGTTCACTTAATAAGGTAAATAGAGAAATCTTTGAAGAATTTCAAAGAATTCAAGGAATCACGATTTAGTCGTGATGGGATTATCAAAGTGAAGACTTTGATATAAACCAAAGGAAATGTGATATAGTATCACAAGTTAATCTCTCTTAGCACGCATCATGGAATAATGTGTGATTGGATAAGAATTCAAACGCTATTCAATATGGTTTGAACTTCGATCAAGTTACTTTGAATCACTTGATCCCTTTGGGGATTTTATCATTTTTGTCTAAATTATTTTTCCACTAAATCGAATCATATCTGATATGAAATGGTAAGGGTACCATGTTTGTAAGTTTTCACAAGAAACAAATGCTCATTTTTCCCTTGCAATTATCACGAGTACGACGGGTTTGCGGCTCGTGAAGCTGTCTTACTAAAATACAAGTTTATTTCTAGAAGACAGAGTGGGAGAAATTATTCAAGAGCCACAAAGAATGTTATGTCGCAAGAAACTGGTCTTTCTTGGCTACATGAGACGTTTTGTGTAAGACATTGTTTCTTCAAAACCTAGGAGGTTAAAATTCGTCACTTGTTAAAAATGATGAATTCATGTTACTTTTAAGAAAGTAAAGAGCTTATAACTTACAAAGAAATTGTTTGATTCAAGATTGATTACTTCTGGAAAGTAATGAACATATGACTTACATAAGAGTGTTTAAGTCACAACTCAATACAAGGCTTAGAGCCATAAAAATCCGAAACAAAAGGGCTTGATTAGTGACAAAGGGTTTTGCACTAATAAAGAGATATTTCAAGCAAGATTGGTTGCAAAGGGTTTTGCACCAATTGAAATGCTTAAGCCTATTTGGATCTTCTTAAGGATTGTGTTTCATTATTATGAAATACATAGCGAGTGAATCTAAAACCCACTTCTTCAATTAGAAGGAATGTATTCAATACATGTCTTGAGTTTTGAAGATTCTTGCAATCCTAAGATAATGTGAAACTTAAGAGAGAGTCTTAAGTAGGACATCAATGAGTTGGAATCAACATTTTGGATCATGTGATAAAACATTTCTCGATAAGTCGAAAAGTTGTGTTTATACATGAAGTTTAGTGGGAGTTACGGAAATTTTAATTAGTCCGATATGTGGATGACATATTGATCATTGCGAATGATTTAAGACTTTTGGAGTATTATAATACATCTTGAATATCCGGATTTATGAAGATAAATCCACATGATATTAGCGTCAGTAAGAAGTCTTATGTTGATAAGATTCATGACTAGTTCAATTAAATTGAACATATTTGATTGATTTCATTTGCTTCCGCTGCCGAATCAATTAAAAAGAAATGATGTGCAACACTTCATATACTTTGAGTATGATGAATTGTTTTCAAAATCGAATTTAAGTAATCTTTGCCAAGTAAGCCATATAGATTACCCTTAAGTGCTTGCAGAAGTATTAAGGAAGTAAAGCAAAGTGTTTATGATGCAATATTGTGTAAGGGTATTACACAAGTGACAATTGACAATTGAGATTGCGCATGGTTTCCGACAAAACCATAATCAAAACACACTAGGATGGTTAAGATACCATTGTGGCAATGTTAATTAAGAAGTAGATTTTCTAGAATCGTTCTAGGCAATAAAGAACAATGAGAGATATTCATAACGAAAATTGAGTACACTTGCGATCATGAGATGTGCAAGAAGGAAGAGTCCCGCACACTGCGAAATCAGTGGGAGCTGTTCTAAGGATAGAAGGCCTATGTCTTGATTGGATCTCGACACGTACTCAGAAAGTTTTGTAATGCAAATGTATACATTACAAAGGAAAACGAGTATGTAGTAAGGTTGAGTAAGGTACAAGAAGTTGATAAAACCTACTAACCAAAGCCTTCTCATAGGCTTAACATGATGAGTCATGTCATTTCAATTAAATTGAGATGAATAACTACATAAAAGATCAAATTAGATTATAGAATATGAAGTAGTAATCAAGCATTGACTATTCATATGTGATAATCGCATTTGTCGTTTGAGTTTTACTTTAAAACTCTTTTATTTACCTTGTTACATCCAAACGGGTTGTAGAGACAATTGAACCCCGTTAAAGTGAACACGGATTAGCATGGTATTCGCCCATAGTCACTTGTATGAGGTGACGTCTCGAAGTGACTAGAGTGTGATGCGATTGATGGCAAGTTCAAGTGCCATAGAGTCATGTGAGATGACTAGTCGATCACATAGGCAGACTGTTAGGAACTTTTTGTCGGGCCTAAATGACCGCTTATAGAGTTCTGGCAAATTTATATAGCCTGGTCGTGGCGAGAGCTGCTATAGTATTCAAATGAGTCGATTCTTTTGACTAAAGACTATTCGCCTAAGATGGCACAGTTTCAGATTAACTTTGATTTGTGTTACTACGACCTTCGTAAATGGGGTCAAATGGGCATATTTTGGGTTATGATGGCTGTGGCTAGTCGAAGGGAATGTGTGCGATAGGAATTGTCCATCCCCTTGTCAGGGTTAAAACAATATCTCAGGTCCACTCGAGGAGTAATGAACTGGAAATGCGTGGCCACGCTCGGAAGGTATCCAGAGTGGATAAATCCGGTCAATCAGTTATTCTCCAGATCGAGGAAACCACTCTCGATGTGATCACTTGCAAGTACGACCTGAAAGACACCTTGCATTGAGTGGGAGATAGTAATAGGACAAGAGAATTGGTGACGCACACTTGTCGAGGACAAGTGGGAGATTGTTGGGAAATGTGTCCTCAACAATAGTGCGATCATGTGATTTAAATATCATTATTAAATCTCATTTTAAAGAATACAATTGGGAAGTAATTTTGTTATTCTTCATCAACTCGGTCAACATATATCGGTAATGATTGGCTGACTAGAGTTTGACATTACTGTCGTGTGACGGTGGTGATCAGTTGACCCCCTAGGTCATACCTATAGGGCAATACTCTTAATTGATCATTTAATTAATCGTATAATGTTACGAGTTGATTAAATTACTTGAAAATTGACGGACGATTTTGGAAGTAAAATTTACGTATCAAATTGAAATGTGATTAAATGAGATACGGTCTGAGTAATTGAATTGTATCATTACTCGGATGAAATTATTGTTTACAGAAACAATTAAATTTGAATGAATGATTATAAATACGATTTATAAAATTGGTAAAATATTTTGGCACAAGTAATTATGAAATTACCAAGTCGATTTTTGTATGTGACGTATTTTTATTAATACGTTGATTTTTAACATGTTAAAAATTACATAACAAATTTATGTCACATATGACATGTGACATATTGACATTTGACAAAAATAATATGGATCCATATTATCCTTTGTGCCGAAAATTGGAGGAATATTAGACAAATATTAAGTTGTTCTTATTAGTGGTAAACAACATAATTACCTACTAAACTAGCCTTGCATGCCTATGGTTCATTGTGAAGAACAACTAGGGCATGCATTGGCTCTTTTATTTCCTCCACTCCCACCGGTTTTGGGAAGAAAAATGTTGGAGATTTTTCTTATCATTTTGCCTAATATTCACTAAGAAGTTAGTAGTGTTCATTCATTCACTTGCTCATCCAAAAATAAGATTTCTAGAGAGAATAAAATCCCCTCTTCTTCTCTCATCAAACCGAAAATATTTAAGTGTTAGAAAATATTTTTGGTTCAATTTTCTACAAGATTAATATTATACTAGATCCTATAATATTAATTAGATTAAGAGTTAGCCTTGGGTATAAAGCTTGGGGAGAGATCTTAAACTTAGATCTTGTTCATCCATAAGGAAAGCTCAAGAACAAAAGAAAAGGAGATTTCTTTTGTGCCCCATAAAACCGAAACATCTATGTAAGGATATGATTTCTTCTCTTTTGTTATATTGTTTGCATGCATAAAATCCGTATTTAATTTTATGACAAATTAATTAGACATATAAGAGTATGTTAATATGTATATGAATCTACATTTTCCTTCACTTTTTTCATATCTTTCCGAGATTCACTTCCAAAGAGTCTCCGGAACCCTAATTCCTTCACGTGATTAGTATAAATAGCAGCCTTCGTTCCTCATATTTCTCACGCGAGTGTCCGCCCTTCTCTTCTCCATTTGCATTCTAGACTTTGTTCTTACTTTTTGGCGCCTACGTGCTTGAACTTTCGACCACGTAAGCTCGGATCCTTCCGGGTACCAGCCTCTCCGTTGCATGACCGACCAATTTGACCAACTACACTCAATCAACTTAATTAATCAATCGTTTTCCTCTTACGAGGGCACTTTCTTTGCATTCGCGTCGAGCATTTACTAATCGATATCTTAGTTCTTCTCGTTTCGTCAACATGTAAGTCTGAGGGTGTATAATTCTCTTTATTTATTGTATTTATTTATCATCATCAATTGTAAGGTTTACGTCGAAAATACCATTAAAATCGATTTCTAAAACCCTTTGTTAAAATCTGTTTTTGCGGATTTCCAGTAAATAACCGTCGAGAAAGGACGCAGCAACTGCTGCGCCTCTTCGAAGGAGCGCAGTTCCTGCTGCGCCTCTTCGTGAGGCTGCCGCAGTTCCTGCTTCCTTTCTTCTTCGTTTATCCTCTGTAATTCGTACTCAAAATCTTTCTTTTATTTCTTCGTCTGATAATTCTTTGTCTTAGCATCATAATATTCCACATGTATTATAATCATCATTCATTCACATGTTTTAATTGTTATAAATCCGACTTAAATCCTAAATAATCCAATATTTGCGGGTTTTCGTCATTAAGTTCAATCCGGGTTGTAGGGATTCAATTTGTTCATATTGAGTTCCTGGAATTCGTCTTTGATATAGTTTTCATCTGTTCATTCACATGTTCATCTTTAATTTGTCATTAATTCATCATGTTTAGTTTGTCTCATTCACCGATGTCACTAATTAACCATTCCATCATGTATTAATCCGTTTGCGTCTCGTTCATGTTTTACTGTTTTTATGATCATTCATATGTAATTAACCTATTAATCACTTCCATCCGAGTAAATATTTTAATCCATCATTAAATTCATCAATTCAAACTAACGATTTGCAGTTCCGGCTTCACAGCCAGAACTCACCCTTGGAACAGACGCAGCAACTGTTGCGCCTCTTCCAGAGGGCGCAGTCCTGCTGCGCCTGTCCCAGGATGATTTCCGTCCCTGAACTCCGTTTCTGCCTTGACCTAGTTTAATTAGTTTACGTATTCATTAACTATTATCCGTAATATCACACTAATTCCTGTTCGTTAATTTATTTCTTTCTTTCTTTTATTCTTTTATTTCTTTTTCTCAAATTATCCGTTTTAAAGGTATTTTCGACATAAATCGCCTAATCCAATGTAATTAATGTAATTTTCATTATTGTAATTTGTAATTTATCATTATTTCTTTTATCATTTGTATGTTTTCACATGTAATTGAACCTTAATTCCAACTTCGACCCAATTGTATGCTAATTACGTGTCAACCGACTTAGTATTAATTCTCACATCCTAGGATCAAAACTTGGATGTTGCATTGCATGCATATAGCCGACGATATATCAAGTACGAATAACTTCCCTAATCATTAGTAGAGGCCGCTATCGAGGCGGGCGGGATTAGGTGTTCGATCAAAAGAGCTTCCTAATACGTACCCTCACCCCTTACTCCAGATATCTGTGAACACCCGTGTTCATTGGCATCCACGAGAGTCATTCTAGACATAGAATGCTTAGGGTAACGATTGCTTAGTGTTCATGTCTTTACTTTGTGTCTTGACATGACACGAGGTATTCGAACGGTTCCAATTTCCCATAAAAATTGGTGGCGACTCCATACAAAATGCAAACGCTTGTTTCGTTCTCGCCAAGCGCCCCCGTGGGCGGCCCGCTGTCCACAGTTTGGCGACTCCGCTGGGGATAATACACTTACGTGTAGCCAAGGGTGAAACTTGAACAAGGTTAGGGAATAGTTTGTACAAGACAATTGTCGGTTTTCATAACTCGGTCTTCCTAGACCGTTTAATTCGGCCTTCCTAGGCCCAACCTAACCCATTCGACCAATCGTCCCGTCTAAACGGTCCTAATTCTTATTTGGGCCTAAGGATGGATAGCGATTGACGTCATCCATACCATGATGCTTACTCTTGTTTGTATCAGGGGCCTTCACTACTTTAGGAAATGGACTAGGAATCGGCCTTACTCTTGTTTGGCACGAGCCTCTCGACATACTTCGGGTTTGATGGTTCGGTATGGCAACCCACCCTTTAAACGAAAACCCTTTTAAATGCACTCAGCATCCCGTTATAATGCTTGTATAAATGTGTAAACCTTACGTGATCACCATTTCTAAACAAATCATGACGAATTTTCAAAAATCAAAACCCAATTTCAAAACAAAATTTCGAAAAAAAGGCCTTCAATTAGCGCAAAATCCGGTCAAAACTCTGTCCGTCTGTCGTGCCCATTTCAAAACCTCACTTCGAGTCCACTCCTACAACTACACTACAGTTGACTAGGACACACATTTTCAAAGACCTTGTCTTTCTTCAAAACTCACTCAACACAAGTGGCACACACCCACTTCACGAGTCAAAACTTTTCCTCTTTTAGCAAGTGTGATAGAATGGTCGATCGTGTTTTGATTCGTCGCCGATCTCTTATCCAGTTTCCAAGATGCCCGGATCAAGTGATGAAACGAATCTCCAACAAATTCAACATAGTAATGATCGAATCCTAGCCGCGCTAGCCCAAATGCAAGTTACCCAAAACCAAACCTATGACCGCCTTGAACTCATCGAAGGCCGTATCTTTGATGTAGAGGGAAGGCTGCCTCCCCTTAAAAGTGAAGTACTACGTTACTCCGATGACGAATCTAGGGATGAGAATCCTATCATAGGGACAACTGCAGCTGAGAAAAGACTCCAATACCTAGAGGAGCAATTGATGTACCTTAAGGGGGATGACATTTATAGGGAAAACAATCGCAAGTATGAAGCCGTCAACTCCAAATTGCCAACTAACTTTAGCATGACGGATATCCCTAAGTTCAAAGGACATGAGAACCCTTTGAACCACATCCGTGCCTTCAAGGATTACATGTCTATCAAAGGCATCAAACCCGAGATGTTCTTAAGGATCTTTCCTTCATCTCTTGACACCATCCCGAAGCAATGGTTCTACACTTTAGATCACAAGAAGGTCGCTACTTGGGAAGACGCCGCAATCGAGTTCTCTAAACAATATGCGGATAATGCCGAGATCCAAGTCAACATGCGTACTCTAGAGGTTCTTACCCAAAATAACAAAGAAGGATTCACCGACTTTCTAAGTAGGTGGAGGAAGACTAGTACTCAACTAGTTGAACGCCCGGATGAGGCTACTCTTGTGGAAAAGTTCGTGGATAATCTCAAGCCCATATATGCCAACCATTTGAGATATCAAAACATCAAGACTTTCAAGGACTTAACCATATTAGGGACACGAATTGAAGATGACATCCGTAAAGGACTCTTGTCCAAAACGGTAGGTCGAGGATATCAAGGGTCCACAAGTCGTTCGTACGGCTCTACTAGCAAGACCGACGAAGTTAACCTTCTCGAGCCATCTAAGAAAACTACTCCACCAAGGAAATTCACAAACCTTGGAGATACGTACTCCAACGCTCTAAAAAGGTTAATGAAGCAAGGTAAACTCCAACCCATTGGACCTACTCCCGAACCCGAAAAGAAGTCCAAGTTTTGGGATGAAAATTCATACTGTGAATACCATAGGGGCAAAGGGCACGACACAGAAAAATGCTACAAGTTGAAACACGTGCTTCAAGATATGATCGAAGATGGTCGACTTCCAATTCCACCAGGAGGTAAGCCCAACAACACTCAGAATCCTCTTGGAGTTCTAGTGATTACAAGTGACGAATCTACCTTAGATTGCTCACACCTCATTTCTCCCACCGAAAATGAAATTCATGCAATTGTGAAAGAAAGGCTCTACTCTACTATCTCCCCCACCATTTCCGACTTTATCACATGGGCAAGGAATGTAGATAGACAAGTGTGGGAACTAGAAAACATGGTAACGACCTTGCGCAATCCCAACGCAATACCTAAAGAACGCGTACCATTGATCTTCTCTCAAAATGCCACCATGCAAGAAGTAGTCACCATGGTTGATAAATTAGTCGATCAAATCATACGACTAGAAAGTGATATCATGAGAATGAAGGAACTAGCTGCAGTTAATGGGGTTTGGGCCGATGACGATGAGGATGAGTAACTTATTGAAAACTCCCTAGTCAAGGAAATAGTCCAAAATGGTGAAGACCAAGATGTGGATCACCTAACTCGTTCGGGTCGCCCATATCAAAGCACTACTCAAAACGGTCCAACCAACGTCATCACACCAAATGACAACGAAGATGACCCCACTGATCACTTGCTCAAGCAATTACAGAAAACCAAGGCTGATCTTTCGGTCTGGCAACTAGTGGGAAGCTCATTTCCACATCGCCAAGCTTTACTGCAAGCTTTGGCCAAATTGAATGTAGCACATAACTCTACTACTGAAGATATAGTCAACTTGGTCTTCCAAGAATCACCTAAGCTAAGTAATCCTATTACTTTCTCGGATGAAGACTTGCCACCTTTTGGCGCTAGTCACAACCTTGCTCTATACATCACTGTCATCTGTCTAAAGAAAAATGTGCCAATGACCTTGGTAGATGATGGCTCCGCGGTCAACGTCATACCCCTCAAAACGGCATACAAACTAGGCATGAAAGAGTCGGATTGGACTCCTACAAATCAAGGTGTTCGTGCATATGATGGTACGCGACGAAAAGTGGTAGGACTTGCTAACCTGACCGTAGCCACATGACCAATCGAACGAAAGGTTAGCTTCCAAATAGTGGACATCGAAGCTTCATTCAACATACTTCTGGGAAGGCCTTGGATTCATGCTTCCAAAGCGGTAACATCCACCCTTCATCAAAAGATCAAGATCCCACTAAATGGCAAAGTAGTGATGATCACTTCGTCACCCATCAAGGCAATAATCGAGAAGCAATCAAACAATCAAGTCCTTGCGGATCCCATATACGAACTTGGGGGCTTCCAAAGTGTAAGCGTCATAGAAAGTGAGTTGGCACCCTTATACTATAATCCCTACTCCAACTTGGTGGTCAACCACATACTCAAATCTCAAGGATACTTCCCTGGAATGCCTTTGAACCCAATTCGGAAGAATACCTTCGCACCATACAAGGAAGGCAACTCAACAAGAATACCACTTGGTTTAGGGTACAAACCCACAAAAGAGGAAGTTCTCGAAATGCTCGCCTAAGTCAAAAACCGCAAGCACCTAGGAGTCCAAATGAGGCCATATCTCCCCACTTTAAATGGGTACTTTGTTCAAGAAGGAAGTTCAGAACTCTTTCACGGATTTCCCGAACCTTGGCATTATCTTGAGAGGAAGCTAGCCGGAATCGAGATCTTTCACGATTGCTACTTCATTCCTTCCGAAACGGTTCCTACCGTCAAAACCCGTCAAGCACCTTGCTTAGACGAACAAGCTGTTAGCCTATTGTTTGGAGAAGATCGATTCATTAGGGCGCGCAGATGAGATCATTACTATGATACTTCAGACGATCGCTTCAACCCCACCGCATTGATCACGAAAACCGACACAAAGCAGCAGAAAGGGTGGAGAAAATCTATCAAATGGACCAACAACCAAGGAAGACTCTTCAAGCTCACCACTGGAGAAGGAGAGATGTTCAAAGGAGAACCAGAAGACGACGAGTTCGAGTCGGAGTCAGAGTCAGAGTCGGAGTCTAGAGAAGTCATTAGAGAATCTACTCCTGTTGTCATCCCCACTCCCTTCATTTCTCCTAGCTTAGCCTCGAGTAGTCACAGTAGTTCGGGAAATGCCCCAATTACTGTCCCTTTGCCGCCACTGACCATGGATCAGTTGGCGTCTTTGTTTCAACTTTACTCAAATCTTAATATGAATAAATCAGGTTCTGCTTACTCTTTGTGTTATCTTGAGTGCAATTCTGTTTACGATGATACTGAGGATGACCAAGACCCAGACTTGACCGAAATACCTCCCTACGTAGCCAAAGAAATACTACAGGAAGGGGAAGGGGGACCTGTAATAGAGGACACCGAACCCATCAATGTAGGAACCGAACTAGAACCCAAAGAACTTAGGATAGGGACTACCTTGAGCTCAACCGAAAGGGCCGATTTCATAGACCTCCTAAATGAATTCAAAGACGTTTTCGCTTGGTCCTACAAAGACATGCCAGGGATCGACAGGGATATTGCCGAACATAGGATTCCGATTAAGCCAGGTTTCAAACCTGTGAAACAGAAGCTTCGACGAATGAGAACAGAATGGGCTCTAAAGATTAAGGAAGAAGTGGACAAGCAATTCAAAGCCGGGTTCATCAAAGTTTCCGAGTATTCTGACTGGGAAGCTAACATAGTACCTGTGCCCAAAAAGGATGGGAGAATCCGTGTTTGTGTTGATTTTAGGGACTTGAACAAAGCAAGTCCAAAAGATGACTTCCCTCTACCTCACATTGACATATTGGTAGACAATACTGCAGACCACGCATTACTATCCTTCATGGACGGATATGCGGGTTATAACCAAATCAAGAAGGCCATGGAAGATATGCACAAGACCGCATTCGTCACCCAATGGGGAACATATTGCTATACGGTAATGCCATTCGGATTGATCAACGCCGGAGCTACATACCAACGCACCGCAACTACACTCCTACATGACATGATGCACAAAGAAGTTGAGGTATATGTAGATGACATGATCGTCAAATCCAAGGAAAGAGAGGGACATATTGCAAACCTTCGCAAGTTCTTCGCAAGGCTACGAAAGTACAACATGAGACTCAACCCCGTAAATGCACATTTGGGGTAACATCCGGGAAACTCCTGGGATATGTCGTTAGCCAACGCGGTATAGAAATAGATCCTTCAAAAATCAAAGCTCGATTGAAATGCCACAACCCCAAACAGAAAAAGAAGTCGAGGGATTCCTAGGAAAAGTACAAAGACATAAGTCGATTCATATCGAAACTTACAATGATTTGTGAGCCTATCTTCAAGAAACTCAAGAAAACAGACCACACCATGTGGGATGATGATTGTCAAAAGGCGTTTGACCGAATTGAGGAGATATTGGCTAAACCACCAGTGCTCATGCCACCGCAACGAGATCAACCTCTTGGTTTATATCTCACAGTAACGGAAACCGCCATGGGTGCCATGTTGGCTCAAACTGTAGGAAGCGAAGAAAGAGCTATTTACTATCTAAGTAAGAAGTTCTTGGAGTACGAGTGCAAATACTCACAACTCGAAAAGACATGCCTCGCTCTTGTGTGGGCAACGAAGAAGCTACGTCACTACATGCTTAGCTACTCCGTCAAGATATACTCCAAAATGGATCCAGTCAAATACCTCTTCGAGAAACCCGTCCTCAACGGACGTCTGGCAAGATGGACTCTGATGCTCTCAGAATTCAACCTTAAATATGTGCCACTGAAAGTTATAAAAGGTCGCGCCGTCGCCGAATTCTTCGCAGAAAATCCCATCAACGACGCACAAACCATAGATACTTGGTCATTTCCCGACGAGGATATACTTCAAACAGATGTAGACTCCTGGGACCTATACTTTGATGGAGCATCAAACTTAAGAGGGTTTGGGATAGGAGTGTTGCTCATTTCTCCTGAAGGTGAGCATACACCGATTGCTGTCAAACTTGACCTCGAGGTGACAAATAATGCTGCAGAATACGAAGCTTGTCTCATTGGACTACAAGCGGCAGTACGCTTAGGCATCAAAAACCTCCGGGTACATGGGGACTCATCACTGATCATCAACCAAGTTACGGGATCTTGGAAAATACGAAGTGAAAGCCTCGCGCCTTATCAGGCTAGGATAGACCAAGTCGCCCAATTCTTCGATCATGTAACATACCTAAACCTACCTCGGGAGGAAAATCAATTTGCAGACGCTCTTGCGAAACTTGCATCTTTGATAAATATGCCAGATCACATGGTGGAAATGCCCTTGTGTATCGAACGACGGTCAGAGCCGGCTTATGTCCATCAAATTACCGATAAAGAAGAAATCGCACAGGAACCCTGGTTCCAAGCAATCCTGAATTTCAAGCTTAATGGTACCTATCCGCCGGATATGGACAAAAGGGGACAACGTGCTATACGCCTATTAGCTTCCCAATACATTCTGATGCAAGGAGAATTATACAAAAGAACACCTCTTGGTGTAGTCCTGCGATGCCTTGATCGTTCACAGGCACGAAAGGTGATGGAAGAAGTCCACGATGGAGAATGCGGCCCTCACATGAGTGGGCCCATGATGGCAAAGAAAATCACACGCTTGGGATATTATTGGACCACAATGGAATCCGATTGCATCAAATACGTGAGACATTGCCACAATTGTCAAATCTTCGGGAATGTACAACATGTCCCTCCTTCGTTGCTATACACGATGACATCTCCTTGGCCATTCTCTGCATGGGGAATCGACATAATCGGGAAAATAACCCCAGCCGGAACAGGAGGTCACTGTTTCATTCTAGTGGCGATTGACTATTTCACCAAATGGGTAGAAGCGGCTTCCTACACTGGTCTTACGGCTAAAAATGTGGCCAAATTCATACAAAACAACATCATCTGTCGATATGGTTGCCCACATGAGATCATTAGCGATAATGGGTCACACTTCCAAGCCGAAACCGAGCAATTGCTAGCCAAATACAAGATTAAGCATCATCACTCTTCGCCCTATAGACCACAGACTAATGGCGCGGTGGAGGCGGCAAACAAAAATGTTGTCACGATTCTCAAGAAAATGATCGACAACTACAGAGATTGGCCAAGCAAGATACCTTTCGCCTTATGGGGGTACCGTACATCTGTTAGAACGCCCACTGAGGCTACTCCTTTCTATTTGACCTACGGCATGGAAGCTGTACAACCAGTCGAGCTAGAAATACCGTCCCTGCGTATTCTACTAGAAAGTCAAATCCCGGAAGCCGATTTGAAGAGGGACAGATATGAAGAACTCATCCTCCTGGATGAACGTAGGCTACGCGCCTTACATAATGTCCAAACATATCAAGCCCGTATCAAACGAGCTTTCAACAAAAGAGTTAGGCCAAGAAACATCAAAGAAGGAGACTTAGTACTCAAATCGGTTAGAGCTCTTTTACCTGTCGACCCAAGGGGAAAATTCAAACCTAATTGGGCCGGACCATTTCTAGTCAAATCCATACTCCCAGGGGGTGCGGTTAGAATCACAGACCTAGATGGGAATGAGTTTTCAAACCCCACAAACCTCGACCAATTGAAACGGTACTATGCCTAGAATAGGACAAAAAACGCGCCTCGCGTAAACCCATGTGTCGCTCTTGTGGCACTAAATAAACGGCCCCTGGCCAAGCTGAAATAAGCTAAATGTCACTGTGCTCTTGCATTTTGACAAGTTTGTCATCCTCATGTCATCAAATAAACTAAATTCGCACCTCCAGAGTAAACAAAAGCTCATGCTTATTTTCTATGTTCATTACAAGCTCTTGCTTCGAACAATTATTCTTTTACATTTACTCGAACTACGCGCAAGGGTTTGATTTCGCTTTTTAAGTGAATACGTAGGCAATCCTTCACGGGATTCAACCCATTATATCTAAAAATGTAAATAGAAGGACATTTGCATTGCATTTGAAATTCGACAAGAATAATAAGTGGAAAATCTCAACGGTTTCATAACCATTTAACCTTTTTTATTTCATCCACTTTCTAATAATAATAGTACGTCACATTATAAAAATAGAATAGGCTAGGATTCTAAAAATCCCTCCTTTTTATTACAACAACAATAATAATAATATATCAAATAATAAATAAAGACTCGGGCTATTCCTCCATCTTCCCCTTGCCCTTGTCATTCTTGTCATATTTCCCGTCACGACCTCGAGCCGGGCGCTCTTGCACCACTTCAGACCTAATCACCAACGGTCTTTCTCGAGGCCTAACTCGCCATTCTTGCCAACCACCATTTCCGCGACAGAGTAGTCTTTGATTTCTTCGAAGGATGAATGACCAGAAACCCAGCTTCTTCTTCTCCCTCTGTCAGATGCTTCTCCTTCTCTTTTTCTCCCTCGCGCACCTTGTAGTCAACAGGCTCGCGTTTCCTCAGTGTCTCGCGCTCTTCCAGAGTTGCAGCCTTTCTCCACCTCAGATAAGAATCCGACACCCATAAAGCATTGGCGGAGAAGCTCAAGAACCACATGTTTCTTTGGGCCCATTTAATGGCCCACTCTCTTCGGCTCTCTGTAGTAAGCGCCATAGTAGTCTGCGGGACGGTGTCAAGCCTAGGGATCATCTGCTTCAACCCAACTTGCCTCATCAATCTTTCCGGAAAGATGCATACCATAAACTCCAATCCCGGAATGCGCACGGACCTAGTGGGATCCAAAGAAGACACTCCAGTGAGAGACTTGAGGTGCCACCACGGTACGACCCACCTAATCAACGGACCATCATCATTCTTCAGCTTGTTCTTCCAATAGTCACAGACCCGGGTGAAGTCCACCATGTACAACCGCGTCCTCATCGCAATCGAACGGGAATGATAGGAAAGTGCATGAACTGGGGGCTCGATTAATCGGAGCCGTTCCATAAGCCAAACCTACCAAAAGCGGGTATTAGACACAAAGAAAAAAAAAATAAAAAAAAAAAAAAAAAACGAAAAAAAAAAATAAAAAAAAGATGTCTTTTACCTGCAAAATGACGGGACTCCCCAAAAACGGCAGATCGCGGTTGGATTTCCTATTATCCAAACCCAAGATAATCTCCCCTAAGCATAAACAAGCTGGGCTCCTGCGCAGCTCCATTTGCTCAATAAGACCCAAAAGACGGGGATCACCCCTCAAATCTTCATCAACATGTCCTTGGAAGACATACACGTGCAGCAAACAAAAGCCAAATGCCCTCCTCCTGGCAACATGGGAGATAGTAGGGTCGGCCCTGTTAATGAATCGGTCTACAAAGTCCAACATTCTCACGCCTTTCGGGGTAACTAAGCGATCCACCTCAAGAAAAGTCAGTCCAAGCAAGTCTCTGAATTTGCTCTTATACCCTTGTGAAGTGGAAGGAATGGCAGGTAAATGTTCGGGGTCCCACCCACCAATAGCAGCAATTTCTTCAGGAAACGGGCAAATATCACCTCCCGGGAACGCGAAAACATGATAATTCGGGTCCCAATAGTCAAGGCAAGCATCCAAGAACGGTTTTACTACCTTAATGAGTTTCAAACTCAACAAAGACCCAAGATTATAAGCACCCATGTCGTGCTTCTCCATATTCGAAAACTCGTTGGTCCTTTCCTTCAAGCGGATCTCCAAAGTATTCATAATGACAATTTTCTCTTGAAGATTTATTTTGAGAGTTTTATGTGAATAGACGAGGAGGAGACGGAAGATTTGTGTGAATTAACGCCTCGTCGACGCTTCTATTTATACTAATTGCTGTTTTCAAAAATCCGCCAGAACGGACAAGCTCGGAAATAGGCGCAGCACTCGCTGCGCCTCTTCAGAGGGACGCAGCTCATGATGCGCCTCTTCCCCAGGCTCACTTCTGTGATTTCCGCGTTGGATCTTTCCTAATTCTATAAACGCACGATTTCCTATTCCTGCGGGATTTTATTTTGGTAAATACGAGCAGTTTACCATGTTTCAAGTTTCCTATTTTCGCGGGCACGCATTTCAAGGCGACATCGACACCTTCGCCATTTCATCACATTTAATTTTTTTTTTTTTTTTTTTTTTTTATTATTCTTAGGAAATAAATTTCATTTTTTCATTTTTAGGAAGTAAATTTCATTTTCTTTTTTGGGAAATAATTTTCTTTTGTTTTCATTTTAACGAATTTCAACATTTCATCTCTAACTTACATATTTCTCTTTTTTTCTTTTTTTTAGGGGGTAACCCTCCCTACCGTCCGGTCATTTCCGGCAAATTTTTGCTTTTCCTCGTGCTCTTTTGAGTCTCATTTTGCGCTGATTAAAGGCCTTATGTATATAAAATGTATGTTTTGCGTAATTTCCATGTAAATTTCGGCAGCATGACGGCATAAATCGTTGTCTACCAAGCCTGTTCAAGAACTAACCTGCAGGTACAAGCAACACAACCCAAAGAAAAAGGCACTCGGCCATCGTATATACAAATGTACAAGCAACCGGGGCTTGCGCCCGAACAAAGTCCAAAAGTCCAAGAAAATCGGGGGCTTGCGCCCAAACAAAGTCCAAAAATGTTTCAAAATCAAATGTCCAAAATGTACAAGTCTACAAAACTACACAAAACTACTCATTGGCGCCCTCCAACTCGGCAACTCTCGCCACCGAACGGCGATCTCGCCGTCCCGAACCTCGAGCTCCTCAACAAGCGAGCCGTCTCCTCCCGAGATCGGGTCAACTCTCGCTCCACTCACGGTCACCCAGAAATGAACAAATTGGCTCATGTCAATCAATTCAAACAAGATCGAAAATCAAAAAACCAAAAAAATCAAAACCAAAGAAAAATCAATCAAATAAGGTTCATACCTGACGACCTCGACCACTGACGAGTGCCTCAATGGCAGTAGCTTGCAGCCGGTTGGCTACCCTCCATAGTGCCATGAACCGAGACGATGCAACCTGCATTATCAAAAGAAATTCTCAGCAAATTGAACAAATGTGTTCTTACACGAAAGTTATATAAACAAGAGACTCACCCTCCGAATCAGATGCTGCCAGTCGTCTAGGCCAGCATCCGTCACAGCTACGTCAAAGTCACGCAACTCGAGATCGTCGTCCTCCCGGGGCGCGTCGGTGTACTCGAGGGTCTCGGGGTACTCTGGGGCTCGATGCCCGCCGCCTCAACCTCCTGCAAAGACAAATAGCTCTCCTTAATCGATGATCTTTCGTCGCAATTCTCGAAATCAAACCAAGCAAAAGTAAGAAGATACTCACCACTACCGGCCAGTACGCCAACCTCCCGTAAAGGAACGCCGAGTAGTCCTCTCCAGGCAGAAGAAGGTCGTCGCCGCATCGGCACCGCCCAAGTCCGCCTCCCTCTCAGCCTCGGAAGGCTCCCTAAACATCGTCCTGGGAGGATCGACGGGAAACGTCAACGCGTCCCGAGAGCACTGACGAGCCAACCGCTCGCCCAAGTACCACACGGGACCCATCGACGTCCACAACAGCAGCCGGCTCGGGCTCCTAGGTCGAAGGACCTCAGCGACGAAGGGGGCGCTCCTGCGTACTCCGCCCAAGGTCTGGGCACCCACTACGACAATATAAAGGCAAAAATCATTCCTATGATCAATTAAAAGCAGAGTATAAGAAGAGTAAATGAATACAAATGGGATACTCACGCTCCTCAGCTGAAGAGCGTTCACGTCCCGCCGGTAGACATTGTGAGAAGAACGCTTGCTCTTCGTCCGGCACATGACCCAATCCCTCACCACGGGATAGGCCCTCTCCAACGGCTCCGTCCTCTTGGGCGCGAGACTCGGGAAGTAAGAGTACACCCACGCACTCAGTAAAACGTAATGATCAATGACGATCTTTCGTGATTTGAAAAAAAAAAGAAAGGGAATTTACTTTGGTCTAAAGGAAGGTTTATACCTCCAACAGTAGCCCAGGTCCGACAGCGCCAGGAGAAGTACCCTTCTCCATCAACTCCGAACGAACCATGGCCCTCATGAAGCGGATGAGGACCGTAAAACCAGCAGTGACCCAGTCCCAACGCCCTAGGGAACTCAGGTCAGAAAGAAAGGGAAGGAGCTTCGTCGATAGCCTCTCGCCCTTGTCTCCGAGGTAAATCGAAGACAGGAACCACCAAAGCCACAGACGAGCCCTCTGCTCAGCTGTACAAGGAGGAGGAGCTGTCTCCCTCCCATCGATCGTCACCAGCGCTGGGGTCTTCCCCACAAAGTAGTCTCGGACGTAATTACTGGGTACCAAACCCGGCACTGCAACAGCCTTCGGCGACAAGTTCCAGCCGATCAATCTCCTCGCCTCGGCCGAGTCCGCCCTCATAGCGCCTCCGCCACACCATCTCTCTCGGTCCCACACGGCACCCGGAAATCATGCCGTAATCCTCCAGAGTGACACCCACCTCACCAAAAGGTAGGTGAAACGTGGAAGTCGTATCCCAGAATCGATCCAAGAAAGCGCGGACCAGGCTAAGGTTAGCCCGCAACTTCCTCTTCACGATATCCCTCCAGACCTGAACCAGAGGACCGAACGCTCCACGCTCGATCATGGCCCTCTCCTCCGCCGACAGCTGCTCGTAGTGCTCCATCGCTGTCGTGTAACCCGAGAACGACCTGATGTTCCCGGCCTCCTATTATGATTTGAAACAAAGCTATCTTTAGTTTTGAATGAAATTTGAAAGAAATTTGGACAAAAAGAATGAAAGAGGATGAATAATGAGTAGTGAGTTCTTATTTACCAAGCTCTTCACCGTCCTGTAGGACAGGTGACCCTCTGCAGCCCACACGAGGTGTCCACTCTCCCAAGTCTCAGCCACGCAGAGCTCCTCTCGGTGACGACCTCCTCGCCCCAACATTGGCCTGTCTCGGGGCCTCCTCCTCCTCGACGGCCTCCTCCTCGTGAGTCTCGTCTCCAGCGGCCATCACCGCAGCGGTGAAGGCCTGCTCTAAAGCATCCTCAACAGTAGCGGCGTCTATCTCCATGGGAGCTCTCCCAGAAGTAGAAGCCTCATCCCCTGCAACGTTAAAGTAAATTCCGGCCGCGTCACATGACGACGAGCCTTTGTCAAGGGGTTTTCAAGCCTTCAAAGCACTGAAGCTACTCCTCCCGTGCCATACTTGGCCACGTTCCCACCAACCCAATCACTCATGTGATAAATTGGGTCAAGTCAAGTCCAGTTCAAAGCCTAGTTCCGGGTTCAAGTCGAAAATTCGGCAGCATTTCGCTATAACGGCGATTATGCCCTAGAAAGGTGTCCTGAAAAAGTTGTCAAAAACCAAAATTCCGAGATGGTAGAAAGTTTACCCGTCGTTCAAGGATCCCAAATATCAAATTTCATCACAAATGGGCAATCCTAAGGCTATTTTCGAAGCAATTTACGGTTCAGCTGTAAAACCGTCTCAAAATTCATTCAAAGGCTCAAAACTTGATGAAAATTCGAAACAAGTGCATGGTTATTTTCCTAACATCACCTACTATCCATTTCTAACATCAATTTGGCAAGGCAAATCCATTTGGGGGAAAAGCCCCAAATTTTCGATCAAAAGGGTCGAAAACCCTAATTCTCGCGGCTCAAAATTCGACAAATGAAGAAGATTAATGCAAGATTAAGACACATACCTCGATTAGTCATGTTTAAAGCAAGCTTTTGAATCAAACCTTGGCGGAAATGGTGAAGATTTGAGAGAGAAATGAGTGAATTGTGTTTCGAAATAATGAAACAAATCCCTCGATTTCGCGTTTTTACGCAGAAAGCCAAATTGGGGAAAAGACGCAGCAGCGCTGCGCCTCTTCCCGAGACGCACTCTTCTTTGCGCCTCTTCCTTCCGTTCCCTCCACATGGATTTTCAAAAATTCGTTATAAGTTCGTTATTTGTGGGCCCATCTTTGGTGCGCCTCTTCCTCGATGCTATTTTACTCTTTCGGCCCATTCGACGATTTTCTTTCGTTCCGCCCGCATTTTACCAAACCAAAGCGGATCTGTTGCATATTATTATCTATTTGTCCCCAGTAGCAGAAAGATTTTTGCAAAAGATTGCTCATTCAAGATTTCTTCGATGACGATCAAGATGTTCTTAGTCGTCAAAATATTTGTCCCCAGCACAGCAGTATTTTGCAGTATTGCTCACTCAAGATTTCTTCCATGGCGATCAAGATGTTCCTAATCGTCAATATATTTCCCAACAAAGAGTATGTCTAAATGTTCACACATGTAGTCTTTAATTTGTCATTAATTCATCATGTTTAGTTTGTCTCATTCACCGATGTCACTAATTAACCATTCCATCATGTATTAATCCGTTTGCGTCTCGTTCATGTTTTACTGTTTTTATGATCATTCATATGTAATTAACCTATTAATCACTTCCATCCGAGTAAATATTTTAATCCATCATTAAATTCATCAATTCAAACTAACGATTTGCAGTTCCGGCTTCACAGCCAGAACTCACCCTTGGAATGACGCAGCAGAACTCATCGCGCCTCTTCCGAGGGCGCGCCCATCCATTTGTCCCAGGATGATTTCGTCCTCGAACTCCGTTTACGCCTTGACCTAGTTTAATTAGTTTACGTATTCATTAACTATTATCCGTAATATCACACTAATTCCTGTTCGTTAATTTATTTATTTCTTTCTTTTATTCTTTTATTTCTTTTTCTCAAATTATCCGTTTTAAAGGTATTTTCGACATAAATCGCCTAATCCAATGTAATTAATGTAATTTTCATTATTGTATTTTGTAATTTATCATTATTTCTTTTATCATTTGTATGTTTTCACATGTAATTGAACCTTAATTCCAACTTCGACCCAATTGTATGCTAATTACGTGTCAACCGACTTAGTATTAATTCTCACATGCTAGGATCAAAACTTGGATGTTGCATTGCATGCATATAGCCGACGATATATCAAGTACGAATAACTTCCCTAATCATTAGTAGAGGCCGCTATCGAGGCGGGCGGGATTAGGTGTTCGATCAAAAGAGCTTCCTAATACGTACCCTCACCCCTTACTCCGATATCTCAGAACACCCGTGTTCATTGGCATCCACGAGAGTCATTCTAGACATAGAATGCTAAGGGTAACGATTGCTTAGTGTTCATGTCTTTACTTTGTGTCTTGACATGACACGAGGTATTCGAACGGTTCCAGTTTCCCATAAAAATTGGTGGCGACTCCATACAAAATGCAAACGCTTGTTTCGTTCTCGCCAAGCGCCCCCGTGGGCGGCCCGCTGTCCACAAAACCTAATAGTATAATCTAACCCTAATAGTTCCCTCCCTCAACCCGCCTCCCTCACGCCTCCCTCCTTCATCAACACCAAACCTCAGCTTTTCACACATAGAGAGAGAGAGAGAGAGTGAGCTTGGTTGTCGTCAGTGCTGCAAGGAAGAGCTAGGGGCGGTTGTCGACGTTCATAGGCGACTATGGTGGCTGTTGTGGTGGCGGAAAGGTAAGCATTCAACCCATCTCCTCTGTTTTAGCATTTATGTCGGGTTTTGGGTGTTGTTTCGTGGCTTAGGGGGGTGTTGCTGGTGCGTTTCAGCAGGGTAAGGGAGTAGGGTGGTAAGGGTCGAATGGGGTGGTGGTTGTTGAGGTGGTTTTAGGCGGTAGTGGTGGCTGTGAAGGGCGGCATCGACAAGGGGGTAGAAACGGGTTTATGTAGTGGTTTTCAGACGGGTTTAGATGGGTAGGTTTAGGGTGGCGCCACCGTGGACTAGGGGGAGGTCGAGACGGTGGTGCCACTGTTTCTGGGTGCGTGGGCTGACGGCGAGCAGGGCCGTGGTAGTTTGGCAGGGGTTTGGTGATTGTTGCGGTGGTGGTGAGTCAAGGACAGTGGGCGTGTGGTGAGGCACGGTGGTGAACCCGGCCTCATGGCAGCCCTGGTTCGACTCGCCGGCGGCAGTCGACCAGGCTGGTGGTGGTCGTTGGTGGCTGGGTCAGTGTGGGGGATTGGGCTGGTGGTTGACACGGCCTAGTGGTGGCGCGTGGGAGCGTGGGAGCGCGTGTGAGGGGGGTAGTGTTGATGACGGGTTGTTTTAGTTTTGAAACGGGTTTTCATAATTTAAATCGTTATAATTCGTAATAGGTCGTATTCTTAATTAATTAATTTAGTTCCCGAGTCTTCTAAATAATTTATTTAATTTAATTCCGAGTTATTTAAATAATTAAAGACGGGTTTAAGTCGGGTCGTTGAGTGGTTCAATATTTGATTCGGGTTTTCTTAAGCGTATAATCCGTTTAATCTTTATTTATAATATTAGTTATTTAACTTAAATTCCCGAGCCTTTTAAAATAATTCAAGTCGGGTTTTGAGTCGGGTTTGTTAAAAGGGAAAAGTTACTATATCGGGAAAGTTTCCATTTTAAGAAATTCTATTTTTAGTAACCTTCTATTTTGGGAAGTTGGGTCAAATACTAATCGGGTTATTTTAGTTATCGGTTGGGCATAAGTTGGTGTCGGGATTGTATTTCGGGAAAGCTTCTATTTTGGGAGATTTCTATATTTAGTAGTTAGTAATTATAAATACTATAAATGTTTTAGGTGACGGATTCGTGAAGGATCGATAATCAGATTCGTTGCTTTATTTTCTGGACTGCTTGAACTACTTAATTGGATTTGCTGGCACTTTGAGGTAGGGAAATACACTTGACCTATTATCGTTATTGTTGAATTGTGTTGACTTGATTCGTGGTTGTTGATTTACGTTATGATTCATATACGGGAAGGTGATTGACTGAATTGATCGTGTTGAGTTTGTTATCACAACATTCGGTAGCTGGCATGATTTCATTCATTAATATATATATTGTGTTGCATTAATTTCTGTTGAGCATTTCATATGCATTGGAGTTGGAGGATGGTGTAGGAGTGACGATGTTGAGATACGATGTTGAGATACGATGTGAGTTGTGATAAGGCCCAGGCGGGTTCTGGAGGACTTGCCCTGGTGTCCTCAGCTGCGAGCTGGCAGATCGGCTACGGTCGATATATATAGTCTACCGGGGATCGGTATGGCTGGGTTGTCCAGGGTATGAGATATGAGATGTGAGTTGAGATGGAGATGGAGGTGACAGAGGAGCATGCATATCATATTTTATTGTTTCATTGTTTTCCCTACTCAGCTTCGCGGCTGACCCTGTGTATTCGTGTACGCCTGTGATGATCCAATTATTGGGGAGCAGATTGACAGGTATTTCAGAGACTGTTGGGAGCTGGCCGGGAAGAGAGCTCGGATGACTGACTTAGTGCCTAGCCCACCTTAGTCTTATTAGTAGTTTTATCAGACTTTATCTTTTGGTCATATTTTTGGAGGCTTTGTTTTAATTCCAGTTGTAATCTCACTATAAACATTTTAATAAAGTACTGTGTTTCTTTCCTTTGTTATCTACTGCCTCGGGTTTCCGAGATGGTAACACCGTCATTTATGTGAGGAGTCCTAGTTCAGGCCCTTAAATAAATGGGGGTGTCACAAAGTGGTATCAGAGCGAACGATCCTCAGGCCTAAACCAATGAGCCCAATGAACATAGGATGTGTCTAATTAAAATGAACCCCGGGATAGAACTGTTAGGAGCACACTAAGGTAAGGTATGAGTTAGGGGCCCCCTCACACCGAACCAGCCCCTCTCGGTTTGACCCGAAACCCCGAGTGTATACGAGAGAAAGGGTAGAAAAGTTGCTTGAGGTTGAACATGAAATTCAAATATCGTTGCCTAAGTATTAACTGATTGATACATTGATTATTGCATAATCGAGTTGATGTATACCTTGAGACCCAGATATTCTAACCATTCTACAGGACCACGCTACGGTAAGTATTTTGTATGAATGATGACGTGATCATATAATGTTGTGGAAATGAGAAATAAATTTTTCGAGTTCAGGTTAATAATCAATGAAGTGTTGTGGTAGCCGTAAGTATGAAAATAATTGCGAGTCGATGATAGTTACCTAGTTGGATGTTGAATGATGTGTTTATAGTACTATTATGTCTAGTAATATGCGGTTATGTGATCCTAAAGCCATGCTAGTATAGTCTTGTGATAGTAATTAGAAACACTGTTGAATTGCATGTTTATAGTCATAGCAATCGTGATTTAGATGTACGGAGTAGATCGAGATGCGAAGGGATTCTATGGGGTAGATGTTTACGTAAGTACAGGGTGAGATTTAAGTCAGGATGGGTTAGTATCGATAGTATGGTTGTAAGAGTTTGGAACATAGAAAATGAACGACTTAGTGCTGAAACTCGTTTTGTTTGATTTTACTCTTTAATTGACCTTACTGCCATTTTCCTTCTGTTTATTGCCTATGGATGAAAATTTTATGAGAGATAACCTTGGGAGTTAGTGTTCATTTAGCGTTGGTTTCATGCTTATATGATATACGGATTAGGAGTAATAAATATTTTAGTGGGCTGTGGTCAGGAAGTTTCTGTGCAGTGATGTTTGACCAACGATTTTGTAAAAATCCTCATTTAAATTGTATTAATAATTTTCGCATAATTCCAACTCCATCGATCATAAAACTCGCATATGTTTTTATATTGATAAGCCACGAAAAATATTGATGTCTCTATATTAAATAATAAGTTTTGCAAACTGACCCAAGTTTCAGACCAATTGCGGTCACATGTTTGTTTGGACCAACTGAGTTGTAAAATTCTTTAAAAATGGAATTCTTGTACCTTAGACCTAATTCTTTTTCCCATGTGTTTTTAACTCTCCGTATTTTATAAAGGTAATATGAATCGAGTTATAATTAAACGGTTATTTATTCGTGATTTTTGGAAGTTACAACGTGAATCAAAACATTTAAAATGTGCGTTCTATGTTGAATTTTCATACGATTGTTTGATTAATTCATGAGCTTTAGTAATGTGAATTTAAAATGCTTTATATGACGATAGTAGCACGCATGTTCAGTAGTTATATATCTTAACAAGTGATAAAATTAAAACTTAGTTGATAACAATGTTGGCATGATAGTATGAGTGAAATTGGATAGCTTAATTTGATTCTTAATCGAGGGTGAAATGTTTATACGAGTCCAGTTGTTTGCATACTTTATATACATTTGGCATGTTGTAATGTCTCTGGGTGTGCATCATATTTGCATAGTGGTCGGATATATATATAAATATAAAACTATATTGTCATATCTTGGTAGGTTGATGGCGTTAAAAGTTAATTGATTGTTCTAATATACACGTATGAATAATTATAATAATTATGTCTAAATGTTTACACATGGATGGTAGTAATGAGTATGTCTAAATGTTCACACATGTAGGATGCATCTGAGTTCTAATGTCTTTCATATGAGTTGTGTGCCCATCGTTATATTTATTACCGTCATCGCATTAAGTTATTTCAGTTGGACCTACACCTATAACATGATAATAAACGGTGTTGTTATTCCTTATTGAATATGTTCGTTATTACGATGTCATAAAATGCTAAAGTGATTCTTGCAATTGTATGGGTGTGATATAAAGGAAACTGTTTGATATAACACGACAATTGGCATATCTATATTCTCGAGTCGTTACTATCAATTATATTATAATAAAGATTGTTTATGATAACTATGTTGGCAATTATAATGGGATACCTCTTTTGATGATTCACATGATATGCATTGGTTTAAATGATAGTCATTATGGTTACATTTAATTGAGCCACGAGTTGCCTAACTATTCAAATCGTGCAAATCAGGGAAGTTGTTCAAGTTAATCTTATATCATAGCTAGTGTTCTACAAAGTATATGATGGCAAATGTATATGTTTAAACTATTTATACAATATCTTTTGTTTTGCTGAAAATGAATTATACTAAGTTGCAATTGAATGATATGGTTGCTAAAATGTGAAACATAGGGTGATATGGAAGTAATGTTGTCGTTGTAATAGATCATATGTAGTTACTTTTTATTGGGAAACATGTTTTCAGAATTGATATCGTGCAAACAATTTTTATAATTTAAAATATGAATTATGAGTATGTTGTTGATTGCTTAAATTCGTCGACCCAATTCGTGACCTAAACCAGTGGGTGAGTAAATGGTTGTATGGACATGTCAATAAGATCCTGTGAGTGTGATGGATGGTAGTGGTAGATCTATTTTCAGTGATATTTTTGCAATGTGAGAAGTTCTTAAATTGTTTTGTTGATTTTGCTCTCGCTCGTTCATAGTCTATAATTGATCATCAAATTTGTTTAGTGGTGAAACCATGTAAACCTTGGTTCCTTTCTTGTTGTTCTTTAGTTTGATGTTGTGTTTTTAAGTTAGGCATGAGCTAGTAATAAATGTTACTTGTTGACAACCAGTTAATTCCATAATAGAACCTTGTTTCGACCTTAATGTTAATGCGCAATCTTTTATCATATGTTCTTTCCTGTCACATGTGGTTGATAATGATTTTGTTGCATATGTATATGAAAATTGAAAAGAGGTTACGAGGACGTAACCATGTTTCTAGTCGGGTAGGATTGTAAAATCTTAATGCTTAAATTGCACTTGTTTGTAGATTGTAGTTTGATCAACTTGATGTTTCGTTGTGGGGTACCTATGCAAATGAGTTCTATATGTTTTGTTCCTACTTCTGTTAGTTGGTTGATGTGTAAAAGGAGAGTGTAGTTAAACTATTGATATTGAGATTGAGATTGGCCACTAGTATTGAGTTGTGGGGCCTTTGTGCCGAGTTACGTTTACGGTCCAGTGTGACCATGGTTATTGAGTTACTTGAGTTCGAGATCGGAATTTAGATGCAGATGATTATTTAGTTGTTATACATTTGTGTTCTCAGGTAGTTATTAGTTGTAGTTAGTTGGGTTAAGTGAAGATGAGTTAAACTTCGGGACGAAGTTTATTTTTAGGAGGGCAGAATGTAACATTTCGTGTCTGTTATGTTTAATTGATGTGTCAAAAGTGTGTGTTAACTGTGTTAGAAATGCGTGACGTCCGTATGTACGATATACAATACCCTTCTGAGGTTGAGTACTGGAGCGAACTTCGGGACGAAGTTCATTTTAAGGGGGGAAGATTGTAATACCCCGTATTTTATATAATCGATTAAACGAATATTATTATATATTAGTTATTATACATTTTATATTACTATTAAGTCGGGTTAATTGTTGAGTCGATAATTACGTTAATTATTTTACTTGACTCGCGTTGTATCGATCTAAGTTAATTGAGACGGGTTTATACGGAATTCGAAATGTAAGCCAACCCATTTACCCTCGACCCATTTGAGTTGGCCCAATAACATGTTCATCCCTTTAACCCTAAACCCTAAACCTAATAGTATACTCTAACCCTAATAGTTCCCTCCCTCAACCCGCCTCCCTCACGCCTCCCTCCTTTATCAACACCAAACCTCAGCTTTTCACACATAGAGAGAGAGAGAGAGAGTGAGCTTGGTTGTCGTCAGTGCTGCAACGAAGAGCTAGGGGCGGTTGTCGACGTTCATAGGCGGCTATGGTGGCTGTTGTGGTGGCGGAAAGGTAAGCATTCAACCCATCTCCTCTGTTTTAACATTTATGTCGGGTTTTGGGTGTTGTTTCGTGGCTTAGGGAGGTGTTGCTGGTGGGTGTCAGCAGGGTAAGGGAGTAGGGTGGTAAGGGTCGAGTGGGGTGGTGGTTGTTGAGGTGGTTTTAGGCGGTAGTGGTGGCTGTGAAGGGCGGCATCGACAAGGGGGTAGAAACGGGTTTATGTAGTGGTTTTCAGACGGGTTTAGATGGGTAGGTTTGGGGTGGCGCCACCGTGGACTAGGGGAGGTGGAGACGGTGGTGCCACTGTTTCTGGGTGCGTGGGCTTACGGCGAGCAGGGCCGTGGTAGTTTGGCAGGGGTTTGGTGATTGTTGCGGTGGTGGTGAGTCAAGGATAGTGGGCGTGTGGTGAGGCACGGTGGTGAACTCGGCCTCATGGCAGCCCTGGTTCGACTCGCCGGCGGCAGTCGACCAGGCTGGTGGTGGTCGTTGGTGGCTGGGTCAGTGTGGGGGATTGGGCTGGTGGTTGACACGGCCTAGTGGTGGCGCGTGGGAGCGTGGGAGCGCGTGTGAGGGGGGTAGTGTTGATGACGGGTTGTTTTAGTTTTGAAACGGGTTTTCATAATTTAAATCGTTATAATTCGTAATGGGTCGTATTCTTAATTAATTAATTTAGTTCCCGAGTCTTCTAAATAATTTATTTAATTTAATATCGACTTATTTAAATAATTAAAGACGGGTTTAAGTCGGGTCGTTGAGTTGTTCAATATTTGATTCGGGTTTTCTTAAGCGTATAATCCGTTTAATCTTTATTTATCATATTAGTTATTTAACTTAAATTCCCGAGCCTTTTAAAATAATTCAAGTCGGGTTTTGAGTCGGGTTTGTTAAAAGAGAAAAGTTACTATATCGGGAAAGTTTCCATTTTAAGAAATTCTATTTTTAGTAACCTTCTATTTTGGGAAGTTGGGTCAAATACTAATCGGGTTATTTTAGTGATCAGTTGGGCATAAGTTGGTGTCGGGATTGTATTTCGGGAAAGCTTCTATTTTGGGAGATTTCTATATTTAGTAGTTAGTAATTATAAATATTATAAATGTTTTAGGTGACGGATTCGTGAAGGATCGATAATCAGATTCGTTGCTTTATTTTCTGGACTGCTTGAACTACTTAATTGGATTTGCTGGCACTTTGAGGTAGGGAAATACACTTGACCTATTATCGTTATTGTTGAATTGTGTTGACTTGATTCGTGGTTGTTGATTTACGTTATGATTCATATACGGGAAGGTGATTGACTGAATTGATCGTGTTGAGTTTGTTATCACAACATTCGGTAGCTGGCATGATTTCATTCATTAATATATATATATTGTGTTGCATTAATTTCTGTTGAGCATTTCATATGCATTGGAGTTGGAGGATGGTGTAGGAGTGACGATGTTGAGATACGATGTGAGTTGTGATAAGGCCCAGGCGGGTTCTGCAGGACTTGCCCTGGTGTCCTCAGCTGCGAGCTGGCAGATCGGCTACGGAGGAGCATGCATATCATATTTTATTGTTTCATTGTTTTCCCTACTCAGCTTCGCGGCTGACCCTGTGTATTCGTGTACGCCTGTGATGATCCAATTATTGGGGAGCAGATTGACAGGTATTTCAGAGACTGTTGGGAGCTGGCCGGGAAGAGAGCTCGGATGACTGACTTAGTGCCCAGCCCACCTTAGTCTTATTAGTAGTTTTATCAGACTTTATCTTTTGGTCATATTTTTAGAGGCTTTGTTTTAATTCCAGTTGTAATCTCACTATAAACATTTTAATAAAGTACTGTGTTTCTTTCCTTTGTTATCTACTGCCTCGGGTTTCCGAGATGGTAACACCGTCATTTATCTGAGGAGTCCTAGTTCAGGCCCTTAAATAAATGGGGGTGTCACAGATAAAGAACGTACTCATCTTTGCAATGGAAACCAATTTTCAGAGACGCTTCATTGCCCAAGGTGCAAACAAGATTTTCACCACGCTCACTAACGAGTTCTCAAAGGCACCAAGAATCGTTGCATATGAGCATACCTGTCGCTTCTTTGATGCGAAACTCCAGAAGGGCCAACCGGTTAGCCCACACATTCTTCACATGATTGAGAATGTCGAGAAACTGGAGTCACCGAATTGTAGAATCAGTGAGAGCATTGTCATTGACCGAATGCTTCATTCTCTTCACGATGGTTTTGCCCTTTTCAGGGCGAACTACTACATGAATGACTTGAAAAAGAGTCCTCATGAGCTACACTCCCTTCTCGTACAGACCGAAAAGGATATGAAATTGAGTGGGAGCATGAAGCAGGATGTTCTCACAATTTACAACAAAGGTAAAGGTAAGGGCAAGGCTCATGGCGACCTAGCTGTAGGTAAGCCAAAGTTTAAGAAGCCAGAAAACGGTAAGAGTGCGCATGGTGAGACTAGTGGCTCACAGGGCAAGACAAAGAGCAAGGGCGGTGACATAGAGTGCCACCATTGTCACAAGACTAGACATTGGAGGAGGAACTGTCCCGTCTACCGTGAGGACATCAAGGCAGGCCGCGTCGTTCCTGTTAGTATGTGATCTTATATTCATATGATTGAGATTAACCATGCAAGTTTCGGAACTTGGGTACTAGATACTGGTTGTGGTTCTCATCTGTGTAATCATTTGCAGGGCCTAAAGAACATCATACCTCTCGAAAAAGGTGATGTGGACCTACGAGTCGGGAATGGAGCACGAGTAGTCGCGCCTCGAAGGGAACATATGTAATCCAACCCCTAGTGGTTTTGAGTTATCTTTAAATAATCACACTATGTACCCAGTTTATCTAAGAACATTATTTCTGTTTCCGTACTTGCTAAAGACGGTTTTATATTTTCAATAAAGGATAATAGTTGTATTTTCTCTTTTAATGAAATGATTTATAGCAAAGCAGTTTCCATGAATGGAATTTATATCTTAGATCAAACCACGGAAATATTATATATGAATAATAAGAAATTAAAGGTTGGTGACAAAGATCAAACCTATCTATGGCATTGTCGAATGGGACACATAAATGAGAAACGCGTAAAGAAACTCGTCGATAATGGGACTATTCCCTCATTCGGATTTTCTGCATATGGCACGTGTGAATCATGTCTCATTGGCAAGATGACTCGAATTTCCTTCAAAGGTGTTGGAATGCGCGCTAGTGACCTATTAGGACTCATACATACGGACGTATGTGGACCTATGTCAATTACCGCTAGAGATGGCTATAGATATTTTATCACTTTCACGGACGATTTGAGTAGATACGGATATGTCTACTTAATGAAGCATAAAAGTGAGTCCTTTGAGAAATTCAAAGAATATCAGAATAGGGTACAGAACCAACTGGGTAGAAAGATTAAAGCACTCCGTTTAGATCGTGGTGGCGAATATCTTTCAAATGAGTTTGATCAACACCTAAAAGACTGTGGAATCGTTTTGCAGTTAACTCCACCTGGAACACCTCAATTGAATGGTGTGTCCGAACGGAGAAATCGAACCTTACTTGATATGGTTCGATCCATGATGAGTCACACCATAGTGCCGATTCATTATGGGGTTATGCTCTTTTTTTGTCACCGCTCTTATACATAAATCAAGTCCGTCTAAAGCTGTCGACAAGACTCCGTATGAAATGTGGAAGGGAACAGTACCTAACTTGTCCTTTATTCGGGTTTGGGGCTGCGAGGCTTATGTCAAGTGGAGACACGAGGATAAGCTCGGCCTGCGATCGATCAAGACATACTTTATAGGTTATCCAAAAGGAACATTTGGTCATTACTTCTATTCGCCAACCAAACATCGAGTTTTTGTTGCGGCTAGTGCGACGTTCTTAGAGAAAGAATTTCTCGAGAACAAGTCGAGTAATAGAACCTTCGAGCTGTCGGAGATTCCAGAACCAACAAGCGAGGAACAGATGGAGGAAGCTGTACCTCCAACTGATGATAAGGTTAATATTCCTGAGGAACCTAGGAGGTCGGGTAGAGACTCTCATCCTCGGGACAGATACATTGGTATGGTCGAGGAGAATGACGTTTTACTTCTAGAAAGTAATGAACCCGCAACCTATAAAGGTGTTATGGCCTGTTCCGACTCAAAGCTATGGCTCGAAGCCATGCAATCCGAGATGGACTCCATGTATGAGAATAACGTATGGGATCTAGTTGATTTACCTAATAAGGTAAAACCTCTACAGTGCAAATGGCTTTACAAAATAAAGCGTTCTGTAGACGCGCAACCAGATACCTATAAGGCACGACTTGTGGCAAAAGGTTTCACTCAAGTGCACGGATTGCACTATGATGAGATTTTTGCACCTGTAGTCATGCTACGTTCCATTCGGATAATCTTAGCGATTGCCGCATTTCATGATTATGAGATTTGGCAAATGGATGTGAAAACCGCCTTCTTAAACGGTTATTTGGAGGAAGAGTTGTACATGGTGCAACCCGAAGGTTTCATAGATCCTAAACATCCTAAAAAGGTATGCAAGCTTAAGCGTTCCATTTATGGAATTAAGCAAGCTTCTCGGAGTTGGAATCATCGTTTCGACCAAGTGATAAAAGAGTATGATTTCACTCGATCGGTCGAAGAACCATGCTTATATATCAAGTCGAGTGGGAGCAAGATTGTGTTCTTAATATTATATGTCGAAGACATACTCTTGATTGGGAATGACATTCCTCTCCTATCTTCGGTTAAAGAATGGTTGAAGAACCATTTCGAGATGAAAGATCTGGGTAAGGCACAACGCATTTTGGGAATCCGTATCTACCGAGATAGATCACGACGGACGTTATCACTTAGTCAGGAGTCTTATTTGGATAAGATTCTTGATAGGTTCAGCATGACCAACTCCAAGAAGGGGAACCTTCCAATGACGTGTGGGATTCAGTTGAGCATGTCTCAAGTCACCCACGACGCCTGAAGGGGTTGAACGCATAAATCGTGTTCCTTATGCATCAGCTATATGATCAATCATGTATGCCATGATATGCACACGTCCAGACATGGCACATGCATAGAGTATGACGAGTCGGTACCAAAAGAATCCAGGTACCTACGGAGGACTAAGGATTGGGTATTGACTTATGGAGGGGATACTAAGCTATGCGCAACCGGTTACGCAGATGCTATCTTCCAAACCGATCTCAGTCTGGTTCGTCTTCACTCTTAGTGTGTTGTAGCAGATTCTACTACTAAATCGTTGAATTATGATAAGCATGTAGGGCACGTCATTTCCATGGGAATTAAACGTGTTCCTGAGTTGTAGTACTTGATTATGGATTTGATACATCATCTTTTTCATATACTATTTATAACTTCATCGTTTTATTATAATATTTTATTTTTCATGTGGATTGTAATGACAACATTGAACGCCACAAAGTGAACTGAATTACATTATATTTGTTTTGGTCCGTAATCGCCAATGTGAGCTGATAACTCCGGCTATTATATTGTGCAGTCGATTGATGGTGGGTTCAACGAGCCATAAGTTAAACGGTTGACTAATCGATCACAGATACGAGATTATGACGATACCTCGTAGGACAACTTTTTGTGACAACGTAATGGAGTCCTAAATGTTTTATAACATTCGGTGCCAGGTCGTGGATAGGACATCCATTGTGTTCCTAGAGTCGATTCTTTTGACTATCAATTGTCTCTTGAGATTAAGGCAGTTTTTGGGTGACTTTGGTTTCTTTCTCACGGTCTACCGTAACTGGGGCTAAGTAGATTTTTTCTGGGTCATTTCATACTGTGCTTAAATCTGCAGGATTCGAGTTGAAGAAAATATCCAACCCTTATCAGGTATAGTTATTTCTCAGGGCCACTCAAGGAGTTGTAACTGAAATGCATGGCCATGCTCGAATGTTGATTCGTTTATCAGTTAAGTTACTCTCTAGTCGGGAAAACCACTCTTGATACTGATCGCTTGTAAAATACGACCTTTATGAATTCGGATTTGCAAATTGTTTTACATTGAGTAGGAGAAATTTTATAGGATATGAGAATCGGTTATCGCACATACACTTGTGAGGACAAGTGGGAGTTTGTTGGAGCTGGTGTCCTCCACAAATTAGTGTGATAACATTTGTAAATCTCTTACAGGTTCACAAGGGTATACTTCGTATATTTAATAAGTTGATTAACGTTTACCTAATAACGGTTGGCTTGCTAGAAAGTTTGACGTTATTATTATACAGATGGCGGTGATCAACTGGTCCTTAAAGGTCACACCTATAGGACGTGTTTGAGAAATGTGGTTATAGAAATATAATTACATTGATGCCCAAAATGACTAAAAAGTTAGTCAATGTGTTGATGAGATAATTATTTAATGAAAATTAAATAATATTAAGTTGAGACGAATTAACTGTCAATTCGTAAATTAAATATAATAAGTTATATTTAAATTAAATATATATAAGGTTAGTTTGGACGAATTAATCTGTTAATTCGTAGTTAAATATAATCAGTTGTATTTAATATCAACAAGCTGAATGTGTCATAGTGGTAATAGTGAGGGTACATAAGCCAAGAGGTCATGGGTTCGATCCTCACTAGATGACAATTTAACACACTTTATATATTTTTGGAAAGACCAAAATAAGGAGAAAAATACTCCTTATTTCGGTTCACTTGGCCGAAATTAGGGAAAGTTTTTCTTTTCCTAATTGACTCCAAGTTTTGGTCTGTATAAAAAGAAAGGTAGGGAATTATTTCTACCCTAATGCTTTTTCTTGACCTAGCCTCCTCTTTCTTATCACAAGAACACAAAGACAATTAATTTTTACAAAAAAATTTAGATTGATTTCTAGCATAATCAAAGGGCATATCACAGATCGTCTTGGGTGCAACTAATAGGCGAATATCAATTTTGATATTGTTCTTAGGCCATATTTGCTAGGACCGAAGGTTAATTCTAAATCTTTTTACTTATGTTTATGTATTTTATTTTATGACCTTAGATCATCTTTATTAAATCGTTATAATCCTTCTAGTTTAAGGGAAGTATACAGATTTATTTCCCACACATTCCAACCAAACAAGGTCCGTCACAGCCGAGGGCTTACAATAAAAATATGGTAAAGTGAGGCAATGGGTAAGAAAAGGCAAAATATTTTTGGAAATGTGAGGGTATAGGCGGCTAAGCTAGTACCTGAACAGAACAAAATGGAACATATCCATTTCTAATCCATCAAAATTAAGCCCAATGCCCTCAATCGGCATACAAACTCACCAAATCGAGCATACTCTACAAAAGATATAATGATCGCATAGGAGTAAAACCGACTTTATTCAATCTTTTTTTTCTTTTTCTTTTTTCTTCTTTCTTTTTCACGTTCTTTTTTTTTTTTTTTTCTTTTTCAACTTCTTTTTTTTTCTCATCCTCCTTCTTTCTTTCATAAATTACCAACTCAAAGTAATGCAATACAAACCAAACTTGGCACAATAAATTATATACCGCAAAACATACACTAACTAGCTTGACGAGGCAAGCTAAATCTGGATGTAGTTAAGGGTCAACAGGCAAATTTGGCTAATGTGGAGTTAAATGGGTGAAAATGAAAGAAAAGGAATGTAAGCACCTCCCTGCATGTAACACCAACCACTAACCCGAATGTATGTAGGCAAAAAGTAATTGAATTTCATATACGTGCTAATTAATGAACATGTTATGCAAGGAGTATACTACTCACAATCCTACATGAAACCGGTCATAAATGACTCAAGTTTATTAAGCTCTAGTTTTAGAAATTATAAGTAGTTTGCCAAAATTTTCAGGTCAAGTCTATTTGTTCAGCTAAATTTCAACATTAACTCGTAGATATGCAAAAGACAAAGCTAAAGATATTAACTTATGCAAGGCTTAAGCAAAAGGACAAATTATAGTGCAATTTCATCATCGAAATACACCGTTCCGACTCAACCTATATGCTAAAATAAACGTGAAATTTTTTTATTTTTATAATTTTTTTCTAATTTTTATGAGATTTTTGAATTTTATAAAAAACAAACAACAAAGCATACAGAAATTAAACGTGATAACAGAAATGCAATAAAAACATAAATGCAGACACAGATATGGATGCATAACCTTCCCAAAACAAACCATGCAGTGCCCTAATTGTACGCAAAAATAGGGAAGGGAAATGCAAACTGAAAAGGAGAGAGCGAAGCTGCGGAAAACTCACAAAAATACGCAAAGTAGGGACCTCCCCAAACCAGCCAGCAACAAGGAAGGTCGTCAACAGCTCTATATCAGTGTCACTGGAAGCGAAACAAAACAAGCCTTCTCGTGGTACTCGATCGAGAAGATATAAAACTCGATCGAGTACAATTGGCTGCCATAGTGTTCGATCGAAGGACAAGATTACTCGATAGAGAGGTACGTTTCTGTGGATGCTCGATCGAGGGAGATACGGTTCGATCGAGGAAGTCAGACACTCAATCGAGTAGAATAGTGCTCGATCGAGAGCTCCCTTATTGCGCGAACTTCCTTAGCGTCAATAAAACACCTGCAAAGACGCAAATAGCAACCACAAATACGACCAAAGACTAAGTCCAAATTGTTCAACGTCTATGGTTGTAAAAGCCATTTATTACACACATAGCAAAAACAAAAAAATTCGAAAAACAACTAAAAAGCTAAACTCCGGGTTGCCTCCCGGTCAGCGCTAGTTTCAGACAGGTCCCAGCTTGACCATCTTTTCCTCAACAACCATTCAAATTGAGCCCAGTCAAAATAGCTCAAAGCACGCAGCAACCGATCAAATAACTGTGCATGCGTTTAAGCCTAACGAATTTCCGTTTAAGCCTAACGAATTTCCTATGACAACTCCCAAATTTATCCAGCAAAGAATTCCGCCCTCCAGCTACGGGCAGAATGTAAAAGCTCAAATTAACCGTAGGTGGATAATAAGAGAGCTCAGGAGCATTTAAAAGCAATCTAAGGTACCGTCTCAACTTAACAAATTTCCGGTGACAAATATGGTGAAACACTATTAACTTATTTACCCAACTAGGAGGGGGTGGAGTATTGAAATATAAAGCATAAGTCATATGGGGTAGTGTACTATTTATACCAATAATAATAAAATTATCGTTAACTACCTCAAGTCGGTCGCTCCTAACATCGGAATCATTGAAAAAAGAATATATTACCTCTACCGTGCTAAGAATATTCCTGGACTTAGCTACCTTCTTATTCCCCTCCTTTGTGGGTTCTATCCCGTATATTGCAGCCTCTAGAACGTCCAACTCGGCTTTCCAAATGGGGGATTCACCATAACCATTGTCTTCGTCAAAATCGCCATCTGAAAGGAACCCAGACGACATAGCAATGCTCTCCGTGGCCAATATATTCGATCAAGCAAAGAGTTTACTCGATCGAAGACTTTTCTCCTGAATATTACTTGGTCGAACAAACAAATCTGCTCGATCGAGGTCTTCCTTGTGCAAAGTGTTCGATCGAGCGGTGTTATCCATTCGATCGATCGCTTCCTCATATAATCCACTCGATCGAACACTGTGGTTAGTTCGATCGAGTTATTGTTGTTTTACAGTGCAGAAATCTTCGTATCTTTCTTCGTTGTCAGATAGATCATCGTAATCCGAGTCATACAAGTCATTACTGTCGATAGGAATCTCAGGTCCTTCATATGAAATACCGCTTTCAGTGTAGGTAGCGCATACCTTCTCTGCGTGCCTAAAGTTCGCCTCGGCAGCTAACTGAGCTATTTGAGACTCAAGTTCCTTGATTTGAGCATCCATAAATCTATCATTTTCTTGCAGTTGAAGTGCAAGTGCCTTGACCAAAGACTTCAATTCAGCAATCTCTTCTGTCTGTTTATCAAGAGGAGCTTGTTGTTGCGGTGTCCAAACGAACGGGGGCCTTTGATAGCCTCGTTGATGAAGCGGATGTGGCGGCACATATTCAAAGGATTGACTGGCTTGTCTACGCTGCCTAAATGCATAGACTTCGTCGTTCCATGTCAAGCAAATAACAGCATTGTGCCCAGCAGCACCACATCTCTCGCAGTGCACCACCTCTTGCGCCATAGGATGGAACATAGGTGGAAGATCAAAGGTACTCAAGCCTTCCCTTTGATGATCTTTTACCTAGATCTGCCTAGGTAGGACCTGTAGGTCCTATCAAAACAGCACTAGAGAAAAAGATAAGAACTACCTCAAGGAATAAATTCCTCGAGGCTAAAGAGAAAAAAAAAGAAACAAGTAAATAAAATAGTTGCCTCCCCGGCAACGGTGCCAAAATTTGACACGGCTGTCGCAACCCTATCTAAAATAAAACCAACTGGCTCTACTAATGTAGCAGAGGTAACTCGTGTATCGTATCCACAGGGAGGCGGTCAATATCTACTCGTTAAGTCAGTCTGTCTAAGGTCACAAGATGGGGGTTGTAGTATTTGAACTAAACTAATAAAAGCAAGGGTAGAGAGAAAATAAAGAGAGAGATGCCAGGACGTCGGGTTATCATAGTATTACCCAGATCGGCTAAAGGTAGATCAGTCGGTCTGATGTGAGAAGGGTAAAGGAAAGGTCCTTCCGGTCCGCTATCCACCCTAAAATACAACTAGCTTAGCTTCCACCCTCACTAGTGTAGTCTATTGCTCATAACAGGTCTATTCATTCCAATCTTCAGATCTAGGTCTGAACATAACCAGATTAACTAATTCAGTTGCATGCATTTAACTAGACGATTATATTTAAATTGTTAATGAAACAATTCTCACATTAAACCTCCTAAACCAACTATCGCATCATTGCTATACGACCATGACTCCCCTAATCCTAACATTAGGGGATTAGCTATGCATAAACATAACAAGAACAAAAGATGAAGAAATAATAAACATCGCAGATGGAAAAGAGTAAAGAGAGAATTATAAATTAAGATCTGGAAAAGGAGAGCAGAACAATCATCTGAAAGAGGGTCCAAAAGGAGAGAGAAAAGAGAGAGAAAAGGGAGATACTAAACCTAATGACGTCTTTCCTATTTATAGGAAAGATATTTATTAAACCTAAGACTCGATATTAAGATAAAAATTCCACGTCCATAGAAAAGTACTCGATCGAGAACTTTAGAACACCTCGATCGAGTAACTCCTAGAAAAAACCTCTCGATCGAGGCTTTTAAGTACTCGATCAAACACTACCAAAAAGGCACCATTCGATCGAGGACATTAGGTACTCGATCGAACAAGATAGTACTCGATCGAGTACTTTCCAGCGCACAATTCCTACTTCGCGCATTAAACTTCAAACGACCGCCATTTCTTCGTTACTTAGGCAAACAGAGCGTTTCTGGTGGCGTTGGAAAGCTAAGAGGACAAGCTTTCATCTCCAATTAGAATTACTTGAAAATAAGTTGAAGAAATCGAGATATGGCTCTTTAAATAGGCACTAGTAATTTGAAGTTCTTCCTTTGCTCGCCTAGCTTCTTTACTTCTATGCGCATCACAATTAGTAGTCTCCAAGCTCCAACTCAACTTATCTCCTAAATACATGCATAAAGACATTTATTAAGCTTGATTATGCTCCTCTCTGGTTCATACCTGCAAATAATACAAGACAAACCAAAGTAGACTATTCGGGGGACATTTATAGCTTAATACTACGTAATATGCGTAGAAATGCGTGCAAATATGGTACAAAAAGTCTATATAAAATGCACGCATCAATAAATTTATTCCACATTGTGTATTTGGAGAACTAAAGGGAATTGCTGCCGAATTTTTTTTTCTCATTAATAAATCATAAATGTGTGTTTGTCAGTGACTTGAAACGTACATTGATGGGTTTAGGTTGGAGTGATAAGGACCCAATTGAAATCTTGAAGTTAGTATTATATGGAGGATGAGATAACTATTGTTGAAGTACTATAATGTGATAAGTTAGTATAATTTAAAGTTAGAATTTTTTGTTGAAATATTATTTAAAAAATGGTTAGTTTGCTATATATTGTCTAGATTAAAATGAAGAGATCTGAACGTAGCTGGATGTACGAAGAAAGAGTCGATAAGAAGGAACGTCCTATCGCTAGATTTGTAAAGGGAGTTCGTGGATTTATTGAATTTGCTAGATGTCATGATTCATATGATTTGGAACAACATAAACTTAGGTGTCCTTGTACGTGAAGTAAAACGAGTGGGTGGTCCATAATCTGCCCGAAACTGTTTCAAAAACGCAGCAAGAACAACAATAATTGCAACATAATTTAAGACCGTCACAAATGACTCCAAAAACAATATAAAAACACCTAAAACTGGGCTAGGGATAGGACGGTCCCGGAAACCGTTTGGCTTGTCCTCACCCTCACATTAGCATGAGCAAATGAGAAAGGGAGAAATAACCACGACCAAAAACAACAAACCCAACATACGACACAAAACAGGACCAAAATAACAAAATGAATAGTTAGACGGACTGTTTAATCACCATTGAAACAGGCTGTTTTCTTGTGTTTGTATTGTTTCGGTTTAGGGGCTATTTTGGAGGTTTTATTTGTGAGAAAGATATGACTTAAAAAAGATCACAAAGCATGTTTAAGCCTAGGATAATACTCTTCCAAAGCACTAAGCATATGGATAGAGTCATCTCCAAACACTAAGTAATGGAGGTTGTTCAAGCACTAAGCAAAGAACTAAACAAGGGTTTTCAAAAACCTCTTAAATTCATTTCTCATAAATCTCAATCTCATTTGTTACAAGGCAAATCAGCTCCTTTTATAAATACTCACAAAGCATCTAGGCCATCCATCTAACAATAGATTCAAAGGCCATAAATTAAAGAGAAACAAAACAAAAATATAAAGTAGACCTTATAAACAAGGCAAAATGGACAACTCCTTGGACTGTTAAAAACCGTGAAAATGGGTTGCCATATGGTTGTTTAAAGTTCCTTCCTTGCTTGGCATTTTGCTTGTATCAAAAGGGGATCATTTGATGTCGCTTTCGAATGAGATCTTTGCAATTTGTGCTCATCTTTTCACCTTGGAAACCGGCTGTTTTGGCTCAAAATCTCGGCCAATCACATTTGTTTCAGTGTTCTAGGGTGTGACACCACATATCTGTGCGTGGCTTCATTTGTGGGTTTTGGCTTTGGTTCAAGCACTTGTGTGATGCTTGAATCAAGTTGGCTAACAAGGGGATTCTAAGTCTTTGATAAGTGCTTGACTTGAATGGGCTCTTGTTGTCTCCCTCTTTAACATCTATACTACATTTTTTTTCTGAAATTGTATTTGTTATTGAAATCGTCTTTTGTTATACCATTTTCTTAACCGCGAAAGTTTGAGGACAAACTTTTCTCAACAAAGGGAGTTTGAAAAAATGAGGTAGACCGAGATTTTGGGTTAAAAAAATAGTCGGTTTGTGCAATTAAATCTGGCCAAAATACTTGTCCCTTGACAGCCATTTTTGTCAGGTAAAAGGGTTATTAAATTGTAAGATTCCAAAGGACAATGACATCACATGGTCCCTTTATTGTCTCCAAAAAAAAGCCAAGACAAATTAAGGAGAAATGAAGAACAAGGACAACAACTCAAGGCCACTTTTGAGCTGCTGACCAGCCATGTATATGCAGCAAAGAGTGTCCTTATTTTGGACCCATTTATTTAGCTTTTGTGTGTAAAATATCTCCTTTTACTTTTGTCCATTTATGCTTTCAATTATAGCCATTAGATTGGCCTTTAGTTGTGTGGTTAGGATGTAACTTGAGCATCTATTTAAAGAGCTCTCAACTTTGTAAAAAATTCAGATTTGAAGTTTATGAAAATGATTTTATGAGGGTTTTTTTTTTTTTTTTTGGCAGCTGTAAAGAAAACCCGTCTTACATAACCATGGCCCGTTTAGCTAGTCGATGGGCCACGGAATTAAGGTTTCTAGGGATAAAACTAAAACTAAAACAGTGAAAAAAAGGAAAACAAGCTTTGATGTCTAGAAGGATTCCTTGATTCCAGTGGTGTTCATTCTCCACTCCTGTGATCTGGAATAAGATCTGTAGGTAGTGGGAGAACACGTCCAAATGAAGAAAACCATTTGTCCTAGCCCAAAGAAGTGCTTCACGGATACCTTTAGCTTCCGCCTGTAATGCAAATTCAGACCAGAACCCTTTACCCCCTTCATAAATAACAGAGCCAGTCGAATCATACGCCACCGAACCCGCTGCTGATCTTAAAGAGTTCCTCCAACCATCATCCACTTTCACCCTAATTATATTACATCCATGGCCCGTGCCAATCAGATAAATGGGGATGCACTCCTTAAGTTTCTCACGTACCTCATTAAATGGTAGATGTATACTATAATCATCAAATCTTGGTCTCCCAAGAGAAGACTCAGTCGCAGCAATCGCATCGGCAGCTGTCCATGATTGCATCTTGAAAAAAGAATCCGGAGAAAACTTGCAGCCTCTAAAGACAAGGTTATTTCTATGGCATCAAATGCTCCAGATGATGGCGAGGAAGTGAATAATTAGTCAGTCCCTGTTATCAACCCCCGAAAGATAGTTAATCCAATTAACTGTCCAATCACCGATATCAACATGATTATCGTTATGAGTTCGTATTCCAAGACTAGAAGCATCCCAAATCCATGTGACAACTACACAATCGCGAAACAGATGATTCACTATCTCTAGGCAGTCACTACCATAACAGAAGCGACAGTAGGGGTCTACATTGATGCCTATTTTCAGAAACGTTGTTCCATTCGAGATAGAATTAGTAATAATTCTCCAAATCAAGACTCTCCATGTCTGAGGCCCAGGAAGTTTCCATAACTTCTTCCTACAGAAAGCAACACATACCCTACTAGCTCTATCTAAATCCTTTTCTCTACATGTCTTATTCAAATGATCCTCAAGTGCAATCCCATAACCACTTTTCACCGAGTAAACTCCTGATGTCGAATGCTTCCAATAGATTTTATCATTAGGTTGTGAAATACACAAGGGGAGAGCTAGAAATTTAGACCTCCATTCATCACCAAACAAATCATAGATAAGATCTGAGTCCCATTCTCCCGAAGCTAGGATTAAATCTTTAACCTTTTGAAAACCCTTTCTTTAGTTCTTTGCTTTGTGCTTGAACAACCTCCATTACTTAGTGTTTGGAGATGAACTCTATCCATATGCTTAGTGCTTTTGAAGAGTACTATCCTAGGCTTAAACATGCTTTGTGATCTTTTTTAAGTAATATCTTTCTATCATTCACACAATAAACCCTCCAAAACAGCCCCCAAACCGAGAGCAAACAACACAAAAAAAACAGCCTGATTTCAGCCCAAAGCAACAGTCCGCATGACTGTTACTTTTGTCATTTGTGTTTTAAGTCATTAGCAACAGTCTGCCCGACTGTTTCTTTGTCTTTCGAGTCTTGTAATATGCTGTTTGTTAGATGGGTTTGTTTTTTGTCGTGGCTCTTCCTCCTTTTCTCGTTTGCTCATGCTAATGCGAGGGCGAGGTCAAGCCAAGCGGTTTCTGGAACCGTCCTATCCTTAGCCCTGTTTTAGGTCTCTTTTTATGTTGTTTTTGGGTCATTTGTGATTGTCTTGAATTAAGTTGCAAATTGTTGTTGTTTTATCATTAAAATGCAGCCTGTTTTGGGATGATTACGGACCACCTTATCGTTTTGCTCCAGCACTAAATGCAAAAACTTAAAATATTTACTTGACATTGAAGTAGAAGAGCATCTTATTACAAATGGTTTTTTTCCAAACTACTACAATTGGATCTCCCATGGAGAAAAATATTATCCCGATCCCGAACACCCTCAAATCCAACAAAATGAGAACCCATATAGAGATATGGTACTTAATGCCTTTGAGTCTAATGCTTTCATTAATGACGGTCGTATACCAATGATTGATGAAGAACTACCAAACCCAAAAGCAAAAGCCTTTTTTGACATGCTAAGTGCTTCCGAAAAAACTTTAAAATGTGAGTTTAATATGCCATTTAAAGTCGTTGATAGTATTGCTACATTGGTTGAGGATGTTATAGCCTATAATAACGTTATGACCCGAAATTTCTACAATACCAAGAAAGTGGTTAAAGGTCTTCAGCTTCCACAAGAAAAGATTGATGCATGTCCTAAAGGATGTATGCTTTTTTTAGAAAGATGATGCTTTCCTTGAAAAATGTAAGAAATGTCAAAGGGATAAATATGAGACAAGTGAGGGAAATATTGTTTTGGAGGGGAAGAAGGGTAATAAGAGAAATGGAAAGAGAAAGAAACCAATATCATTAAACTCATTAACTTATTTTCCCTTAGCTCCAAGACTTTAAAAAATGTATGCCACGAAAAAATATTGCCAACCAAATGAGATGGCACAAAGAAAATCCTCGTACACCAGGAAAGATGTGTCATCCGAGTGACGGAGAGGAGTGGAAGCGTTTCGATAGGTTATATCCTGATTTTGCCAAGGAACCTCGCAATGTGAGGCATGTCTTATGTGCGGATGGGTTTGACCTTTTTGCTCAATTTGGTAGATCTTACTCGTGTTGGCCCGTAATGACCATGCCGTAGAACTTACCTCCATGGCTTTGTTTGAAAAGACAATTTATTTTCCTCTCACTACTTATTCCTGGTCCTAATAACCCCCAAAACTATCTGGATATTTATTTATAATCGTTGGTGGAAGAACTGAAGCATTTGTGCGAAGTTGGTGTGGAAACATTTGATGTGTCCAAGAAGCAAAATTTCCAACTAAGAGCTTCACTGTTATGGACTATAAATAATTTTCCCCCATACGGTATGCTATCATGATGGGCAACCGCTGGGCAAAAGGCATGCCCTTATTGCATGGATAAGAGTAAAGCATTTTATCTTCCTAATTCCAAAAAGATTAGTTGGTTTGATTGCCATAGATGCTTCTTACCGGATGGACATATCCATAGAAGGAACAAGAAAGCTTTCTTAAAAGGTAAGGAGGTGTATGACAATGCTCCGGATCGACTCTAAGGGGATGAGGTATGGGAGGTTGTACGTGATTTGCCATCCACCGTCAATGGGACTGAAGAAGAGTTTAAAGAGTTGAAAAACAAAAGGAATGGTTTGTTTAAAAGAAGTATTTTTTGGGAGCTTCCCTACTTGAAAACAATGTTGATCAGACACAATTTGGATGTGATGCACATAGAGAAGAACTTCTTTGAGCTACTTATTCATATGATTATGGATGTAAAAGGAAAGACACGTGATAATATTAATTCAAGAATGGAATTGGAGAAATTTTGTGATCGTCCTAAACTTCATAAGGATGGGGCTAAACCAAAAGCCATATTTGTTCTTGACAAAGCTCAAAGTTAGGTATTGTGCGATTGGATAGGAAACTTGAAGTTTCCCGATGGATATGCCTCCGATTTGAACAGTTGTTTTGATTTGAAGGAACTAAATTTGAAAGGGTTGAAAAGTCATGATTGGCATGTTTTCATGGAGCGCTTATTACCCGTGGCTTTTAAAAATTTACTCCCGACTACCGTTTGGAATGCAGTTACAGAAATAAGTCAGTTTTTTAGAGATTTATGTTCCTCCACAATATCGATTGACGACATGATTCGTCTAGAAGACCAAATACCAGAAATTTTGTGTAAACTCTAGATGATATTTCCGCCTTCTTTTTTCAATTCGATGGAGCATCTACCTATCCATTTGCAATATGAAGCTAAAGTTGGTGGACTCGTCCAATATAGGTGGATGTATCCTTTCAAATGGTTTCTTAATCATGTGAAGAAAAAAATTGATAATAAAGCTCGTGTAGAAGGTTCTATATACAATGCCTACCTAATGGAAGAGATTGCCAATTTTTGCTCTCTTTACTTTGAAAAACATATTGAGATTAAAGAAAACAACTTTAATATTGATGAAGTGGATGAACTAGACACAAGTATACCCAAGTGTTTCCAAATACAAGATGATAAAGGGTGTTCGTCAGCTGGGGGAACAACATTTCTGGATGACAAGTAGTATAACCATGCTCCCCTTTATGTGCTATCTAATTGTGAGGTTTTGGAGCCATATGAAGCGCAATTAATGACAGATTTCATTAAAGAACACCCTAATGTGAACAGAGACGATGTTTGGAGTAAACATGCGGACCAATTTCCAGCCTGGTTTCGGAAGCATGTATTTGAGCTAAATATCCAAGATGACGTGATAAGAAGCTTGGCTTTGGGTCCTTCTCGAAAGGTTGTGACATGGAATCGATATTCAGTTAATGGGTTTAAGTTTCAAACATTTGACTACGGGAAAAGTAAGGCTGGATGCAACTACGGCGTTACTATTTCTTCTCTTGATGGCAATGAATATTATGGCATATTAGAGGATATCTTTGAGTCATGCTATAATGGCCGTGATCGGGGTTATAAAACTGTCTTATTCAAGTGTCAATGGAGAGATAATTTCGTAGCTACAACGAGAGTCCATGATCGTTACAAACACGTGGAAGTGAATCATACTCGAACCTACTCTAAACATGACCCATTTATACTTGCACAACAAGCTCATCAAGTTATTTTGCATCTTTTCCGAGCACAAGTAATGATGGACAACAAAAGCAATGGTGGGCGATCTTTAAAACAAAGGCACGATCAGAAGTTTATACATCCTTTTTCCAAGAAGAAGTTATATTAGAAACAGTTTTGTCCCCGCTTGATCATGAAATTATTTACGCAAATGAGATTGAAGCGGAGAAGGAGTTAGAAGAAGATGAAGAAGAAGAAGAAGAGAATGATGATGACGGGGATGAGATAGAAGAGGAGGAAGAAGAAGAGAATGATGAGGAGGGGGAGGGGGAAGAAGAAGAGGAAGAAGATGATGAGGCTGATGATAATGATGATGATGATGATGATGATGATGAGTAAGAGAAGATATTGAAAATTTACATATCAAAATTTGGAAATAATTATTAGTGTTTTATCTTCTTCTTTTATATCTATTTAGGTGGTATTTTTTTTATATCTTATAATAATTATTCTGTTATATATGTTAACACTTTTTCTGCAACTGTAGTTTACATAGCTCGTGGAGGTAGGCAGCGGGGCGGCTCCAGTGGGGGTAGTATCTCCGCCCGAGAGCAGGAGGACAACATTGACCGTTCTTTGGAGGAGTTGAGTGAGGAGGAGGAGTAGGAGATCACTATACCCCGCCATACTAACGGCAGGATGATCCTTGATCCGATGGGTCTTTCGTAATTTTTTATTCACCCTAGTTTGTAATTTTTTATTTAGTAATAAATGACTTTTTTTACTTAGTATGTAATAAATGAATTTTTTTACTTAGTATGTAATAAATGATTTTTTTTTTCGATATAATTATATTTTTAACATGTTTGATTTCAGGTTTAAGAGTCAAACGGTCGTTCGTGACATGACTTCTAGGACCCAAGAGAACATGATGCATGGCGTCACTTGTTGGACTAAAGCTAGTGATGAAGATAAGGAGATGTGGTTCAACAACTTCCCGGTATGTATTTTCTATATATATTATTAGATATAATTTTATTTATTTTAATTTTCTTATTATTGATTTGTTTCTCATGAGTTTTTTTTTTTAGCGTCTATTCTATTGGCCAACCGACCTTGAGCGCCTAGTTTGGCAAAGGTATTATGACATTGGGAAAAAGAGGCTAAGGGACAACATGTATAAGGTGTCTAGGAGGAAGAAGGCGCCATCTTTCATGAAAGGTATTTAGTTCCTTTTAATACCCGTATTTAGTTAAAATTCTTTACATATTTTGAATCTATATTAATAGTTGATATTTTATTGATTATAGGTACGCCATATGAGGAATTAACCAAGTATCGGAATAGTTCTGAGTTCAAGGAAGCGTTAGCCCGGGCAAAGATCAACAAGAGGAGAGGAGAAAAGGAAGCGGAAGTTGAGCCTACTCATTATGGAGGGTCTCAATATTTCCACGATCGAGTGTTGTCAAGTGTAAGTTCTTAGTCTTAGCTTTTAATTTAATAGTCTTGTAATTTAGTCTTTGCTATTATATTTGATTCTTAGTAACATCTCCTTGTTTAATTGTTTGAGTAACATATCCTTATTTTTTTTTTCCGGAAGGCCAAGAAGAATAAGGGCAAGATGCCCTCGGTTGTAGATCTCTTTGTTGACACCCACGCCAATAAGACAAGGAAGGGCAAGTTTATCTTCACGAAGACAAAAGATCAAAACTTATATGCAAGTCTCAAAAATTTAATTTCTTAATGTGTTAGTTATATGTTTTATCAATTTTTAGACAAGTAACCTCTAACCATTAACATTTTATCAATTTTGTAGGATCGATTTCTTGTCTGAAATAAGAACAACCCGGACATTACCGACAACGAGCTATGGTTTGATCTTGTTGAGGGGTTCCAAAGAGGAAATGTGTACGGAACCGGGACGGTATAAGAGCTTTACTACGATCCTCCAACAAGAAGAGGGGCCTCCTCCCAACAACAAACTTATGCCCCGGCTATCGTAAGTTAGCTTCAATCTTAACTAGCCGCCAAAGATAAGCAGGACGCCGAGAGAGATGAAGAAATAAGGAGTATGAAGGAGGAAATGGAAAGGATGAACTTCTATTTCGCCAATTGCAACAGTGGGTGGCACCCGCAAGAAAATGATCCTAGAGATCCTAATTATGGATGTGGTAGTGGAGCGAGAGCAAGTTTCCCGGTTATGTAGTTAGGTTATTAGAGAAAACGTTATTGTCGGATGATGTTAAGCACCAAAACTCGTACTTGTGTATGAAACTTGATTTTATGTATAAAAGTTTGACGTGTTTGGCTTCCCTTGTGTTGTCTGCTGGTGTTGTTGGTTTCTTTGCAGGTTTTTACGTATTTGGCTAGGTCAAAAACAATTTTTATGCTAAAAAACATGTAAAATTGACGACTGAAGATGGAAAATTGGCGACAGATATCAGTCGCCAACCTTCTGATATGAAATTCGACATGGCGAGTGAAAATAGTCGCCAAATTGGCGACTGAAAACGGTTGCCAATTACCCACATATAAAACTGACATGGCCACTATATGGCGACTGAAAACAGTCGCGAATTTGGCGACTGAAGTGGAATATCAGTCGCCAATTTGGCGACTATGACCCGTCGCCAAATGCGACTAAACCTTGCTACCAATTGCGGCCGACTGTTCTTAGTCGCTAAATTTATAAGGGCGACTGAAATCAGTCGTCTTTGTTAGTCGCCCTTGTCGTGATTTCTTGTACTGAATTTACGCGAGGATCTTTCCTAAATCCGGATTTGGTTTAAACTTTTCTATTCCTATAGGAATATGTTTTTTTTAATATACGGAAGTTTTTGCTTCCTTGCTTTTATCCCAAATTCATTGCGAAATCCTATTTCAATGCGGGTTCGCCTTTCGAGACGATATCGTCATTCCACATTTCGCCAAATGCACACTTACCCATTTTTATTCATTTATTTGGGGGGGGGGGGGGGGGGGATAATTTTCATCCCTCACTCGTCTCAACATTTTCTAAACTCATTTTCTTTTATTTCTTTTTTTAGGGGGAAGCACTCCCACTATCCGTCGCGCGTCGAGTCATTTCGCTTTGCTCAATAAATGGGGCACTCTTTTATTATTTCCTTTCTTTTTCGACCTGATCAAGTTACATTTTGTGCTATTTGAAGCCAAATTTTCATGATATGTGTGCTATGCTTATTTTTTTCTATATGAATTTCGGCATCATCACGGCGTAAACCGTCAAAATGCCAAACCTGTTTCCAAGCTAACCTGCAGGTACCAACATATTTCACACCCAACAAATGGCTCGTAGGCCATGGCATATATGTAACGAAACATTCATATGTACAATAAAATTCGAGCTCGTGCCCGAAAGCATAAAATGTACAAAAATACAAGACTAGCCGTGACGATCAGCTAGACGACCCCTCAACTCTGCCAGTGTCACCTCAAGGATGACAATGTCAGCGTCTCAAACCTCCAGCTCCCTCGACAAGCGAGTCATCTCCTCACGCGACTCCTCAAGCTCGTGCTCCAACTCACGCTCTCTCTGAAAGGAAGGAAATTTATAAATAACAAAGCAAGAGAAGGCAAATACTCCGAAAGTGCTGCAAATGTTCATACATATCAAGAAAGAGAAAAGAAAGGTTCATACCTGCCGACTCGGGCCACCCGAAAGAGCCTCAACAGCTGTCGCTCATAGTCGGTTGGCCATCCGCCACAGCTCCGCGTGCCTCGAAGGTGCCACCTACATTTCAATAATAAAACAAGGATGAAAACCGTGTTCTTACACAATTATTTCAAAAAAGAGAGAACAAGCCTAAACTGGGGGTTTACCCTCCTCACGACATGCTGCCACTCATCAAGTCCAGCCTCTGTCACCGCCTCAGTAAAAGACGGAATCTCCATCAGCACCGTCGTACCAGCCGGCCCAGGGTACACAAGTGCCTCGGAAAAAGCTGGGGGCTCGACGTCCGCCACCTCGATCTCCTGCCGAGATAAAATTATCATTTCCAAGCTATATTCGAGCATGTCATTTCAAATTTCAGATAGTCAAAAGGAGGTATATTTACCACGATCGGCCAGTACGCCAGGCTCCTTCGTACAAACTCCGAGTACTCAAGCTCGGGAAGTAAGAGAGCATCACCACTCGATCCTGCGAGGTCAGCCGTCCTCTCAGCCTCTGAAGGCTCCCTAAAAATCGTCCATGGAGGATCAATTGGAACGACAAAAGTGTCACGGAGGCACTGTCGAGCCAACCGCTCACCTAGGTACCACACATGTCCCTTGGGCATCGCCATAAGCAACCTACTCGAATCCCTGGGTCGGAGAACATCGGCTACGAAGGCTGAAGCGCCAGTGTAGTCCATTCAAGGTCTCGGCACCCACTGAAAGGGATATCAGGGGTCGTTCCTATGGTTGTTATGGTTTTAAAGAAAACCAAAAAAATCAAAAACAAGGGAAAAATGCTTACACTGTCAAGCTGCACGGCATTGACACCCCTCCTACAGGTGTCATAAGAAGACTGCTGACTCTTCTGCCGACACATAATCCAGTCTCTAGCAATGGGATACTCTCTCGCCACGTCCGCTGTCCTCTTGGGAGCAAAGCCGGGGAAGTATGAGTATGTTCGAATATGTGTCCTCAACAATAGTGCGATCACATGATTTAATATCATAATTACATCTCATAATAAGAATATGAAAGGGATGATAAATTAAATAGTCAACTAATCAACATTAATCGGTAACGATTGGCTTTCTAGAGTTTGACGTTACTATCGTGAGACGGCGGTGGTCAGTTGATCCCTGAAGGTCACACCTAAAGGATGATGACCTAATCAGTAAAGTTGATTAATTGTATGACGATACAAGTTGATCAATTCCTTAAAATTGAACAATTCATTTGTGAGAGAGAAAATTTATATCTTATGGAAATGGGATTAAATAAGATTTATTTTAGCAATTGAAATGTTTTATTACTAAAATTGTTTATTGTTTGTGAAACGATAGAGATAAGAATTTATGGTTAATTATAATTACAAGATGTTGTGAATTATAATTATATGACCCATTTTATTTATATGATCAAGTATCACTAGTCAATTTGTTGTATATAATTTAATTAATTGATAAAATGTTATTTATGTGATAAATATGCATTAAATTAATTAATAACATGTAACATATTACATGTGACATATTGTGTGACAATTGACAAAATAAAATGGTAGTCCATTTTATGTAGGATGGACCGAAATATTGGTGTAAAAGGAGTTAGTGGGTTGTTTGTTTATTGGGACTAAATAAACAAACTGATTACCTAATCTTATAGGTATGCATACCTATCACATGGATTGATACGTGCCTAATGTATAGTATTTTTAGCCTATTTCAGCACGTATTTCTATGCATTTTCATATTTTTTTATGATATTTTGCCCCGAAGTGGCTACTTTGGTTCGTTTTGTCCATTTTGTAGAAATGAACGCGAAAGTAGTGGAATCGTACCCTTTTTCGTCCTTTTTGCATGCATTTAGAGGAGACGGGATTGTTCCAGAGTGAGATACTGCATTTGGAAGCGTCGCGGCACGCATTACGAGGCACTTAGACGCAGACGTAAGCTGAAATGAAGTCTAGTCACTCGATCGAGCTGTTTTCAACTCGATCGAGTGGTTTTCACACCCTCTGATGGTCGATCGAGTGGTTTTCCCACTCGATCCTTAAGCTGCACAAAGACCCGTTACTCGATCGAGCAGTTTTCCAGTCGATCGAGTAGATATTGCTGAAGAGTTGGTCGATCGAGTGGTTTTAATCCACTCGATCGAGTGGTTTCGTTAGTTATGGGCTTTAAACAGCCCGTGAGTTGTTTTTCTCGCTAAACTTATTTTGGTTGCTATTTAACCATGCTTTACTAGGTTAATTAGGATCATCTTTTCATATTATCAAACTCTCTACTGTTAAACATTGTTACGTTGCTTTTCTTCCTTGACTGTTACCTTATTTCGGGATTATTCTCATTCGGATTTCGTGTTCTTTACGCCGGATTCGCTTGGATTGTAATTCCTTTCTCTTCCTTTAATAATAATTGATCTTTTGTTGCTTTAATTCTTCACCTTTGTTATAATTAGTTTCTGCCCTAATTTCCCTTATCGCAATTTATTGTTTATTCATTATGTTTACTGCTGGGAAGTTAATTGCTGTTAGTTTAATTAAGAATATGAGTAGCTAAACCCCTTTCATGTTGGGATTAGGGGATCTGCGGTAGAAATGTGACGATGTAGTAAATGAATTAGATGAATTATTTACGAGACTCTGTCACTATAGCAATTTAACTGTAATTTCCGACCTAGTTGAGTGCACGCTTCTATGTCACCCTTTAATCTGGCTAAAATTAATCCTGGATCGAAAGATTGGACTAAATAGGCCTGCTATAAACAGTAGACTACCCTAATGAGGACGAAAGTTAAGTTAGTGGTATTTTAGGATAGAAAGTGGACCGAAAGGACCTTTTAACATCCGTCTCACATTAGTTCGTCTGAATCATTTACAGCTGAGTCACTGGACTACCGTAGTGAACCGAATTCCCGACATGTCCCTCTCTTCTTGATAGTTTAATCATATTTTATTGCCTTTACTGCTTTTTACTTTATTTCTCTTCCTTTCAAACTCCGTAGTTAGAACCAAATTCAAACAACCCCCAATTGTTACCATTGGATTAGAATTAGACAGCTATAATTACATTACCTCCCTATGGATTCGATACTCGACTGCCTCTGCTACATTTTAGTTGAGACCGTTAGGTTTTATCTTTGATAGGGTTGCGATAGCCGTGTCAAATTTTGGCGCCGTTGCCGGGGAGTTTTCTCACTTAAACTCTTTTGTTCCCAATTATTTTTCATATTTCACCTAATTCCGTCTATCCCTTTCCCCTAATTGCGATTTTAACTCCCCCAAATCCCCATTTTCTTGCCCAAATCACCAAATCCATCACCTACATTTCTTTATTTGCATTTTAATCTTGAAAAGCCCCTTAATTTCACCCTTATTTGTGTCCATTTTCGCGGTTTTAAAAGGGATTTAGGGTTTGCGGGTTTTTCGACTGAAATTCGCCATTGTTGCTTGTTTACCTGAGGATTATTTGCATTTGTAGGTTCATCTTCATCAAGTAATTGTTTCATTCACCCTCTTTGCATTTTATCTTCGATTAATTCGAATTTCATGAGGTGATATTGAACTAGGGTTTCGAAAATCCATGTCTAGTCGAATTTTTCGACTTAATTGTGTTTATATGACCTTAATTAGTTTGCTTGATGATCATATCCCAATTCCTCGCTGTTGTTGCTTGTTTAATTCGAATTTCGCGCAAGAATTCCGCGATTAGGGCTTCTAAGTCGAATTTTTCGACTGTCAGACGGTATATCTGCTGCCATGCATTGCTTAACCTCAGTTCTTGCTTACTTGCTGCTGTTGTTAACTGCTTTTTCCGTCTCCTATCGCCTTTACATGCTGTAAATTGTTGGGATTCAAGTACTGTGAGTCGAAATTTTCGACTGCTAGGGGACTTACGTGCTGTCATGCAGTTTTTCATGCTGTCTTTAGTCTCCATTAGCAGTCTTTACACTGTCACATTATCACCCTTCACGTACTGCTATTTCGAAATTTCTGAGGAATTGTTGGAAATTGTATGCTGTAGGTCGAAATTTTCGACTGATAGGGGAGTGTTTATGGCTTCACATGCGGTTTTTCTGATGTCTTCGCCTCTGTTGACCATTGTTTTCCTCTCATACCCCCTCCCCTATGTTTTTCAGGATGGAGTCGAGTACCTTACCTTCTGCTAGCACTACAACAAATTGTCACTTGTGCCACGAATTATGCCACGGGAATTTATAATTCGTGGCTAAATTCTGCTTAGCCACGGGAAAAACGTATTCATTATTTTGGAAAAAAATTTATGCCACGGGATAACTTTTCCCGTGGCAAAAAGTCGCTTGCGCCACGAATAAGGCTACACCCGTGGCAAATTATCCACGAGCTATGTCACACCCATGGCGAAGTTTTATTTAGCCACGAAATGTCATGTGGCAAAAACAGTTTTGAGCCACGAACAAACAAACACCAGTGGTGAGTATCTTTTCCGACTTTTAGGATATTTGCATGTTAAGGCAAACTTAAAAATTGCTTGATTATAAAAAATACAAAATCTGAATTAAATTTAATCAAATATAAATAATATGAAAATACATTTAAATATAAAATTTTGGAAACACTTTATTTAATTAGTATTTTTTATTGTTTTATTTACTTTAATAAGAAATTTAAAAAATTTATAAACTTAAATGAAAGCAAAGAAAAGTTTATTGTCTAAATTTTTTGATTTTTTTTTTACAAATCTCAATTATGTTTTGTAGGTTTTAAAAACATTGATCATTCAAGAAATTTGTTTTAATATATAATTTTATTTAATAAAGTCGTGAATTTGTTTTAATTTCTTTTACTTTTTACATTAAAACTTTATAATGTTGAATAACAATCTTAAATGATCGTATCACATTTAAAGATATAGCATATCAAATTAAACTAATAAGTTATTTACCATATATCTTAGAGAAATCTAAAATTAATATATTGTCAAACCGTTTCATTCAAAATTAGATTTACAACTTTTTTTGTAAGATATTTATATAAAAATTTGAGTTTGATATAAAATTTAACTTGTTTAGAAAAAAAATTTAAGAAATGTTTTTAGAAGTGAAAAAGAAACAAAAATTAGATTAAAAAAATTGATTAAATAAAACAACTGCGCTAAAAAATGGAAGTAAAAAAAATGATCTCCCACAAATGAGTTAAAAAAAACATATTGGAAAAAATATCAATATAAAAATTCAATATGGTGAATTTTTTTCATTGAAAATGAGTGCATAACTGGGAAAATATAGAAATTATAATAGTTTAAAGTCACAAGTGTAAATAATGTGAAATTTTGGAGAAAAGAAACGATAAATTATAACAAAGAAAAATCAGTTTAGGAAAATAAGCGATTACATTTGTACGACGTCTCTTTTTCGTGTTTTTTTGGGTTAAAAGTGACTACTTTTTGGTTAATAATGACCACTTTGGGGGAAAAAAGACCATTAGTTATAAAAAAAACTGTCATTATTTTACAAAACAATGGTCACATTTTTCATATCGCAGGTACGACGGTCTCACTAAAGAATTTGCATAGAGAAATATACGAAAAAATGAGTACACAAGAAATAAAAATAAGAATGTTGATAAACTAAAGAAATAAAAAAATGTTAGTAAAACAGGATTAAGTTTACTTTTTGAAGAAAACGGTTTTGCTGACTTCGGTAAAAAAAATGACGTCAAAATTATAGTCGGGAGGTTATCATCAAAACTTTGATTGTCTTGGCCAAAATAATGTTTTTCTCGCAAAAATTTTTAAATCATGTAACATTTTTGTAATTAAATAGTATTAAAGGTAAATTTTGAAAGAAAAAAAATAAACTTAAAAGGATTCAAAGCGCCAATTATATCAACAAAGTTAACTTTCAATTTCGGTAGCACATCAAAAGAACTCTATGGTTAAGTGTGCTCAGGTGAGAGTAGTGTTGGGATGGGTGACCTCCTGGGAAGCCTCTATGATGCACACGGATGCATAATGGGTGAAAACATGTTAACGTTCAAATAAATCGAGTTAACTAACAAAACAATGACCTAGATTGTCACGGTTCCATATATGATAAAATCTCTATTGTGAAAAAAAAAACAAATTATTTTACGTTTTTTTATTTAATTTTCGTATATATTATTTGCCACGGGAATTATTTTTTGGCCACGGGAAATTTTTTTGGCCACGGGAGTTATTAGCCACGAGAGAATCCGTGGCCAAAAATTTAATAATAGCCACGTTCTTGTTTTTCCCGTGGCTATCTCTTTGCCACGGCCACTTGCGTCACGGTAGGTATTCCCGTGGCAAAATGATTTAGCCACGGAAATTTAGCACTTGCGCCACGAATTTAGCCGTGGCCCAAGTGCTCATTTGTAGTAGTGTAGTACCACCTCCAGTCCACCTTTGACTGAGTCAGTGGCCCCTGCTGTTGCCACTAGCTCCGCTTTAGTCACCACTGCAGCCCCAGTCTTCCTTGTTTCAGCTGCAGGGACGGTCTTTGCTCCAGCTAGCTTAGCTGGAAGCCCAGTTCAGGCTGCCACTTCCACTACGGTCACCACCCCAGCTAGCACTGCTGCTAGTTCCTCTTCCGTGGCGACCACAGCAGCCACCGCGTGTACACCAGCCACCACTTTTACACCTGTGGCAGACTCACCAGCAGCCGCAGCCACTTTCAGAGCTGCCCTGGTTCCTTACACAGTCCGAGAGCGGGCCGCTGCCTTGCGTTCCAGAGACGGAGGTCGGGGTCGTAGACGGTCTAGAGCTACGTCAGCTCCTGTTGCCTCTACTCCTGCCCCTAGCACTTTCACAGCTGTCGCTCCGTCCACTTCCGAGACAGTTACAGTCCGAGGGGACACTTCCCTCGACTCCCACCCGGACTACCCACAGGTATTATTCGTCAACGTTGTTCATCGTTCGAAATTCTTTAACTTTGTCAAGTGTGTACATGTGCCTTCCCGATTTTTAGATAAATCGGCATTAGAGAAACTAGGTATTTACGAGTCAGTCTGTTCTTTACTTCGGGGCACGGGGATGCCTGGCCTCATTACCATGAGGGGCCGCACCTTCTTAGAGCTGAGCCTTGAGTTTCTCAGCTCTTTTACCTTCTCCTCGGGGGCATACGACGCCGACCCCGATGTCTGTCAGTCTCCTTCCGGTTGTTTAACCGGACTTTCCCGATGCCCCTAGCGGAGTTTGGTAGGTTGCTTGACCTTACCTCCTCGGGCGTGAAATCAGACTCGAGGAAGGTTTACAAACAGGTTTGGCGGTGCTTGGCCCAGACCCGTTTCCAGGAGCGAAAGCTCCACCAGGTCCACCATCCCCCCGTCCGTTGCTTTCTTAGACTTATGGGGAGCTCTATTTTCGGCCGAAAGGAGCCGAACAACACTACCAACACCATGCTCTCCATCCTGGGCGGTTATCTGAACGTTGACTGTGAAGGTCCTTTTACCTTCATCATTGCCTACCTCACCGCCTAGTACCTCCACGACCAGGGGAAGAAGGAGGCGGGAACCATTGCCTGCGGTGGCATAGCCACCATTCTTGCCCATCGACTTTTCCCCACCTGGCCACGTGACTTGCAGTACCTCGAGGGAGAGAGGTCACTGAGTCTGGCTGCCATGCTCGCTCGCAGATTGGCTTACCCCGGACTACCGGACTTGGAAGATTGACGGCTCCTTGTCCGTGACTTACCTGCGACAGTCTCCCCGTCTTGAGCCCTTACCTACTGTGGTAAAGGGCCACCGCCTGCCTGCCTTGCCTCTACTTCACCTTCCACTTCGACCATCTCCTGATGCACCTGCCGCCAAGAAGCGGCGAGTTGAGACTGGAGAGGGGTCCACACCTTCAGGGAGTACCCAGCCTTCCACGGCTACTCCCGACCCGACCCCTACTCCCACTGTTACTACCACTCCTACTCCTGCCCCACCTCCCACTGACCAGACCCGGACTCAGACTGAGCCGGTCTTTCCGGCTACTTTTAGACTACCTCCTCCCTTTGTAGCGCCCGCGGTCCAGGACCAAGGGGGCGCAGTTTACGGTCTGTTGATTGAGCTTGCAGAGCGTCAGGCTCGTATGGAGAGGGACTTAGCTTTGACCCTACACCCTCTGTACGAGTACCACTTGCGGAGACACAGACCGATCCCCGAGGTTTGGCCACACCCTTCCTTCTTCCGGTACCCAGCTGAGGGGTACCCGGCGTCAGAGGACGGGGAGGAGAGCGAGGACCCAGAGGTGGCGGTGGAGAGAGCTCGCGCTGAGGAGCGGAGGAGGAGAGAGGAGGAGAGAGACCCGGAGTACTAGGGTGAGGGAGTTGGCGACGACGACGACGACGAGTAGCTACTGGTCTACTCACTTCCCCAGTTTTCTGGCTGGTTTGGGGAAGTTCGTGTTTTGTATGTTTTCTTACTCTTTTATTTTGTCTCCTTTATTTTTATTATTTTTATTTTGTTGGTTGTATACTCCCGCTCCCCTATTTTTCTGCTGGTGTTTGCTGGAGGACAACGAGGGCGTTGTCCGTTTTGGTTTGGGAAGGGTATTGCATCCTTTTGAGTCTGCATTTGCATTCGTTTTTGCATTCACGTTTATTTTTCAGCTTGCATTGTTGTTTATTTTCATTTAAAAAAATCAAAAATCCAAAAAATTAGAAAATTTCAAAAATTCAAAAAAATATTCACGTTTATTTTTGCATATAGGTTGAGTCGGAACGGTAGATTCCCATGATGAAATTGCACTATCACTTGTCAATTTACTTGAGCCTTGCACTTTATTGATAGTTTTTAGCTTTGTCATACGCATAAACTACGAATTTCTGTTCAAATATAAGCTGACTGTTTAGACTTGACCTATAAATTGGCAAACTACTTAAAAATTCTGAGTTTTTAGAGCCATAACTGGTGACATTCATGACCAGTTCATTAGGAATTTTGAGTAGTACTCCTTGCATAGCATGTTCATCTCATTTGCACATTTATAACATTCAATTTCTTGTCAAATGCACATATTCGGGTTTGTGGTTGGTGTCACATGCAGGGAGGGCCTTGCAAATTTCCCTTTCTTATTACTTTACACCCATTTAGCTCCACATAAGCCAAAATTGCCTTTTGACCCATTAGCTACATCCCAAACTAAGCCTGCCTAGTCAAGCTAGTTAGTATGTTCTTCTGTGGTATACTTTTCCTTTGTATTTTGGTCCGTGTTTCTTGTTTTGGAGTGGTGTAAGTATAGAGGAAGAAAGAAAAGAAAAAAAAGAGTATTGAAAAAAAAGAAGAAAGAAAAAAAAAACAAAAAAAAAAAATGATGAAAAAGGAAGGCTGGAACATGAGCAGAACAGAAAAAAAGAAAACAAAAAAAAAGAGATTGTGAAAATGAAAAAGAGTTGAGAAGATGTTCGAAGATGTACAATCGAAAAGGCTTGTTTGTTTCAGTTAGTTATTTCAGACGGTGTTTAAAAAGGAAAGTTTGTGACCGTCTGACTCCTCCGTTCTATCCCATATTTTTGAGGAGATTGTGTTATGAGTCTAATGAGTTTTTGTGCCAAAGGAAGGGCACTTGTGCTTAGTCTTTTAGTCAGTTGAGATTCGGACGGTCTTATATGGTCCTGTTAGGAACTAGCTTGACACTTTTACCTCCACATTTCCATAACTTGTTTTGCCTTTTCTCACCTGAACCTCACTATTCCCATATTATTTGCAAACCCTCGGTTGTGACGGACATTATCGGTTGGAATTTGTGCATTAGTGCTTGAATTGTCTTTCATTTTTGTTGCATGCATGCTATGTAGGTCGCAGTTAGGTGAGTGACTATCTTTTCTTCTCTCTTTTACATATAACATTTGCCCTTTGCTTCATGAGAGAAGAGTGACCACGTGAGAGTCCAGTTTTGTTGGTCTTGCAAGGTCGATAGGTCAGCTTTATTTTTGAACAGCTTATAATTCGTTTGCGTATTGACTGTTTAGCTTTAAATGTTAATTTTTGTTGCATTAAATTGGTTCAAGTCGACAAGTTAAGCTAGCTCTGAGTTATCATTTCCGTTCCATTAGTTTAGTTTTGAGTTTACTCGGGGGCGAGTAAAGGTTCAGTTTGGGGAGATTTGATACGTGCCTAATGTATAGTCTTTTTAGCCTATTTCAGCACGTATTTCTATGCATTTTCATACTATTTTTATGATATTTTGCCCCGAAGTGGCTACTTTGGTTCGTTTTGTCCATTTTGTATAAATGAACGCGAAAGTAGTGGAATCGTACCCTTTTTCGTCCTTTTTGCATGCATTTAGAGGAGACGGGATTGTTCCAGAGTGAGATACTGCATTTGGAACCGTCGCGGCACGCATTACGAGGCACTTAGACGCAGACATAAGCTGAAATGAAGTCTAGTCACTCGATCGAGTGGTTTTCACACCCTCTAATGGTCGATCGAGTGGTTTTCCCACTCGATCCTTAAGCTGCACAAAGACCCGTTACTCGATCGAGCAGTTTTCCAGTCGATCGAGTAGATATTGCTGAAGAGTTGGTCGATCGAGTGGTTTTAATCCACTCGATCGAGTTGTTTCGTTAGTTATGGGCTTTAAACAGCCCGTGAGTTGTTTTTCTCGCTAAACTTATTTTGGTTGCTATTTAAGCATGCTTTACTAGGTTAATTAGGATCATCTTTTCATATTATCAAACTATCTACTGTTAAACATTGTTACGTTGCTTTTCTTCCTTGACTGTTACCTTATTTCGGGATTATTCTCATTCGGATTTCGTGTTCTTTACGCCGGATTCGCTTGGATTGTAATTCCTTTCTCTTCCTTTAATAATAATTGATCTTTTGTTGCTTTAATTCTTCACCTTTGTTATAATTAGTTTCTGCCCTAATTTCCCTTATCGCAATTTATTGTTTATTCATTATGTTTACGGCTGGGAAGTTAATTGCTGTTAGTTTAATTAAGAATATGAGTAGCTAAACCCCTTTCATGTTGGGATTAGGGGATCTGCGGTAGAAATGTGACGATGTAGTAAATGAATTAGATGAATTAATTACGAGACTCTGTCACTATAGCAATTTAACTGTAATTTCCGACCTAGTTGAGTGCACGCTTCTATGTCACCCTTTAATCTGGCTAAAATTAATCCTGGATCGAAAGATTGGACTAAATAGGCCTGCTATAAACAGTAGACTACCCTAATGAGGACGAAAGTTAAGTTAGTGGTATTTTAGGATAGAAAGTGGACCGAAAGGACCTTTTAACACCCGTCTCACATTAGTTCGTCTGAATCATTTACAACTGAGTCACTGGACTACCGTAGTGAACCGAATTCCAACATGAAAGGGGTTTAGCTACTCATATTCTTAATTAAACTAACAGCCTAATGTATCGCTACGAGTCTCACCCTATCCAATCTTTCGATCTAGGACGAGGTTTACTAAGGTTTACAATCTAATTGTGTCGACTCAACTAGCAGGATACAGTTAAAGCAGCGATTAAACAACATAGACATAACTACAACAACAGACCTATAAACCTAATTAGCAATTAACATTAGTCTAATGAATCACCTAATCCTAGAAGAGTAATTAGCTAGACATGAATAAAAGAGGAAGAAGGAATAAGGGAAGAATAATAAGCAAGAAATAATTAAGGAGAAAAAGGGAGAGAAAGAGTTACAGTAGAAATATCCGGAAATGAGAAAGTAATATTCAACAGTGGAAAAGGGAAAAAGTAACGTATGTGGTAAAATTCCAGAGGAGAAGCCCCCTAAAACTGACGTCCTAACTTCCTATTTATAAGAAAATAGGAATTATTTAACCTAATGACGGAAATAAACTAAAAAGACCAAGCCCATAAGCGAATCCACTCGATCAAGTGATTTAAAACCACTAGATCGAGTAAACTAAAGCTTAAACCACTCGATCGAGTAGAAAATCTACTCGATCGAGTAAATCAATAAATGCAACTACTCGATCGAGTAGAAAAAGGACTCGATCGAACAAAATTCTACTCGATCGAGTACTTTCCAGCAACAGTTTCCTGGTTTGCGCACTGAACTTCAAACAGCGGCCATTTCTTCGTTACTTGCGCAAACAGGGTGATTCCGGTGGCGTTGGAAAGCTAAGAGGACAAGCTTTCATCTCCAATTTGAATCACCTAAATATCTGTTGTAGAACTCGAAATATGGCTCTTCAAAATAGGCACTAGCAATTTGAAGTTCTTCCTTTGCTCGCCTAGCT